>NC_084481.1:79590010-79897682 GCF_030035675.1 Rhineura floridana | reverse complement strand
AAATACCAAGACTGAAGGGTAACAAATGGTGGCAGCGGGGAAGGGAAGAATAACACCACAAGTATTCAGAACAAATCAGAAATATATGTATCTGCATTGATACAAAGGGAGTGGGAAAGCTTGAGCACGCAGTCACAGAGGTAACCTGATTGAGAGAGACTCAGGCAGAGTCTCTGGGGATACTGGTTATAGAACGTGACTGGTGGTGCTGCCTAGCGGGGATCTGGTGAGGTCTATGCTAGAGCAGAGAGAGAAACCATAAAAAGGACGGTCTGGACTGGTGGAGTCCCTGGTGGTGCCTAATGACAGGCAGTAGCCACGAGCAGGTAGTAACCTGACAGGGAGAGCCGGGGAAGGGGCGCCACAGCTACCATTTGCTAAACTATAGTCTGTAATGTTTTAAGCTATAGTTGGAAGAAGGAGACCCACCATGGAAAATCTGTAGGAAAGCACTAGCCTCACAATCCCCACCCCACATTTTAATGGGAGTTAAAGGTCCTTTTGGACATAGACAAATAAAAGCTCCTCCTTACTTTTTCTTGCATGGACTACTACTACTGCTAATCCCTTTTAGAACAGTTGCAATTCTGTTCTGGCAGCAGGAGAGAGAAGAGTGTTGCTTGTTATGGGGTGGGTGCCTAAAATGGTAAAAACACTGCAGTTTAAGAAGAATGTAGACAAACTGGAACACGTTCAGAGAAGGGCAAAAAGGATGATCAGGGGACTGGAAACAATGCCCTATGAGAAGAGACTGAAAGAACTGGGTGTGTTTAGCCTTGAGAAGAGCAGACTGAGGAGAGATATGATAGCACTCTTCAAGTACTTGGCACACAGAGGAGGATCAGGATCTCTTCTCGATCAACCCAGAATGCAGGACACAGAATACTGGGCTCAAATTACAGGAAGCCAAATTTCAGATGAACATCAGAAAAAACTTTAGAGCAGTATGACAATGAAACCATTTACTTAGAGAGGTAGTGGACCCTCCAATACTGGAGGCATTCAAGAGGCAGCTGGACAGCCACCTGCCGTGTATGCTTTATTGAATTTGGATTCTGGCATTGAGCAGGCAGCTGGACTCGATTCTACTATTCAATTATTATGTAAGAATACATTCATCAATATGTTGTTGCTAGGGCCTGTTTTCATCTTTCTTAGGTTACAGAGGCTTGAACCATTTAAAGACAATTGTTAAAATGGTATGTCCAGAAGCCATTGTGCTGTTGAAAAATAGTTCTGTTGAAATTAGAGGGTTTTGATGCATTTACAGTCAGGTTGTTAATGTGGATTAATCTTGAACAAATTTAATCATTTACTGTCAGCACATTAAAGAGTTATGAAATTATGTGCAAGTTTATGGTCCAATGTGACTACATGAAGTTGATTATGAGTATGGAAATATGATGTGGTGCTATTCTGGTTTAAATATTAATTTAAAAGCAAATTATGAAGCTTTGAGGCTGGAATTCAACATAGCACAGCATAGTCTTTCATTTAATCAAGTGCAAGGATTTTTCCTTGCAAAGCAGAATGTTAGCCCCCTCTCCTCTCCCTGCACACTGCTCTAGGGGTTCACCCGACCCTCCAGAGTGGAGAGTGTGTGGAGGAGAAGGGAGGGAAGTACCATTGCTTAAGCAAAAATCCTTGCACTGATGGGATGGGGTAGTTGAATACTGCCCAATGTAGGTGAAGTTCGAGCACCAAGACCAGAAGTTGTGTTTCAAAACTAATCTCCTTGCTATTAAGAACCATCATTTATTTGACAAATATTAAGATAAGAATTGAAAACCAGTCTGGTGTAGTGCTTAGAACAGGAGCATGGCATTTCAGTGGTTTGGAGGGCCAAATTTCTCCATCCAGCAGTTTCCAAGTTGCTTGACATTTTCCACCAAAGGTTTTGATAGTAAAGAGGAGTGGTAGGACCTCTTTAATTTGCCCCAGAAGTGGCATAACTTTCTATCCCCAGTCTTGTTTCAGTCATGTAACATTTTTCTGGGTGTTGGCCTTGGATTTTGGGGGACCTGGGATCAAATCCCTAAGGAACCACAATTCACACTGTGTAATATGGGGTTGTCAGTCATTATTGTAAATATAACTGCAAGTACGTTGGGTGAATGTCAGGTCCCAGCCAGGGGAGTCCCCATCAGAGGAGTTCTCATTGGAGGAAAATCAGGAAGAAGACTGAGCTTGGACTCAGCCCTGGCTCATGCTCCCTCTGAGGCCGAATGGCCAGGATCCTTTGACAAGGTTCAGGACAGGCCGTCTGCACCCAGGGCAAGTTTGGCTTCTCACATTGAGGCTGAACAGCCCCGAGCCCAAGGGAGAAGTGTCGCCTCTGATGCCAGAAGGTGATCTGGCCGATATGGAGCCCAGACTCCTTTGACATAAAGGTCTAGGCTGCAGGCGATTAATGGGAGTCAGCTGAGGTTTGGGGTGTGGTTCAGCAGCTCCAGCATAAAAACCCCAGTGCTAGGCTGGAAGGGCAGCTGGAACAACAACTATGCTCCAGCTCTGTACCTGCCTGTCTAAAGATTGCTGGTGGACCTGGACCTATCTCTGGCCTTGCCTCTTCCCTGTGTTCCTTACAGACTGCTTGGCTTTTGATCCTGGACTGCTGTGACCCTGATTCTTGCCTGAACCCATTGTTTTTGAGATAGACCCTGGACTCTGACTTTGGACTGTGCATGAATACTGCCCTTATGATGCCCTTACTTGTGTTTCTGCTGTGGGGTCTCTCACCTCCTTAAGGAGCCTGGTGAGAACAGGACAGTGGGAAACAAATATGATAAATAAGAATAAACAGTAGGCCTATTTCGGAAGAGGAGTGATAGGAGAGCTGCAAGCTGAAGATACTCTCCCCTAGCTATGCGCAGAAGAGGTAAACCACAGCTGGCCTCAGTGGAAATGTTATCATAATAGGAAATCAATTCTGAATTACGCCATATGATGTTAGTTGCACTTTAATATTTCACTATGATTAGCAAGCACAGCTTCACTAATGTTTAAATTTTTGAACACGGTCCACAATATGAAATGTCCATAATGGAGGGAGGGGGCAGAGATCTGCTTGTAGAATTCCATGACAGTAGAAAGATCGCTCTCCTCCCCCCCATTTCACTCATATGCTTCATTTATTTGTTACAATAAGTTAAACTGAACAACTAATCAATACTATTGATTCGTTATACAGGTTCAATTGTACTTTCCTTTCATTATAAAACACTGCTGGTAATAATGAACACTCCAGTAAATGGAAGAACCTTTTTTTATTTGCAGTTATTTTGCTTTGGTTTCTCTCTAGGGAGCCTTTTTCTGAGCCAGGCTCCTCTCCTGCAAGAATAACCACAGCTGTTCCTAATGCTGTATTGACACAAAGTGTCTCCAGGGCTACGTATAGGAAGGGTATGAGGCCAGCCTTGCTGAGCCAGGATAGACATGCTACACGAGGAGAGACTTTATTTTGTTTTGTAGCAGCAGTGCACAAACTACGAGTGAGGAGGGGAAGGACGTTACTATTGAGCTCTGAAAATGGGAGAGAAATTTGGCAATGTGCTTCACTGGGAACTTATGAAGCGAACGTAGCCACTTCTTCCTCACCCTGAAACATTCATAGTGTTATCTCTCTCGCTGTCCCCGGGGTTGAGGGGCTTGCCCCAGAACGCTGCAGTGTCAGCTGTTACGCATGACTGTTTATCCACAACGTGGATGATGATGATGATATTAATTGTTATTGCTCCATCATCTGTATAAAGGGCATTTTATAAACTAACACAAGGTAAAACAATGGATTGATACTTCAAGGAACTTAACATTTAAATTAAGTTGGGGAGCAGAGGGAAAGGAAGGGGAGAAGCAAGTTATAACAAAACAACGGAGGAAGTGGGGAGAAGCAAAAGAATAAATGTGAACTAACATGGTTACATGTACAGGCGGGCCCCCGCCGTAAAGCAGAAATCGCTGTAAAGTGGAACCCCATTGAGTATAATGGGGTCCGTTGCGCAAAAATGCCGCAAAATCGGCTTTAAAATGGGGAATGAAAGCCGCCGCATTAGCATAATGCCGGTAAGCAAAGCGCCGGTAAGCGGGGCCCTACTGTACTGCGAGACAGAGAGAGAGAGAGAGACATGGTACCACAGAGATATTCTAACTAACAGCAATTCAGCCACCACAAGAGCGCTCTGGGGGGTGATGTCATCTGGCTAGTTCAGTCACAGCAGTAAAATCACCTCAAGAAAACCACAGCATCTGGAAAGGATGTGAATAGTTTTTTTTATTTTTACTTCAGCGTCCAGTTATCCAAGTGCCACAGCACTTTGTTGTACACTTAGATGCGTGTGCGTGCACACACACACAACATTACAGATGTTCAGAGGGGTGCAATATATGTGTGTGGGGAAGGGGGAGGAGTGTCAGTGTCCACTTCCAGTGCTGACACTACCATGAGGCAGAGTGCGACAGCTGCCTTGGGCAGCAGATGGGTGCAGTCTGGTTCAATTTTCTACATGGAATGAGGAGGGGATGGAGAGACCTTTGCCTTACATGGCTGGCCCTGTCTGCTTCAGAATTACATATATTTATTAGACTGTCTGTAAAGAGCCCCCGTGTGTGGTGTTCTCTATGTGATGGGCTCCTGATTGCACAGAAAGAACCCTCTGCATATACAGCTTTACGAATGGGGGGTCTCTACAGACACTCTAGTTAACACACAGATCCGAGTGTCAGAGCCTTCCACCACGAAGATTCAACCCTCCACATGTACACATCTACCCCAGTGAGCATTTGGAAGGGGATAGAATGTCTTCCGTTTAGGAGTTCAAGATTAGTTTCTCTAGGGGAGAAATAGTTCTGTTCTCTCTTTACAACCCAGCCTGGAAAATAAACTAGTCCTTAAAAGTTCCATGATTGCTGACTGCGACTTAATGCTTCACTGTTTTAAGGACAAACTAGACATTATATGCAGATATGTGTAATGAAGCCCAGGCAGTTTTTCCTGGGGAAGCTACAATTCTGAGTGAAGCAGCAGCAGGGGTCAGTAAGTGTGTGTGTGTGTGTGTGTGTGTGTGTGTGTGTGTGTGTGTGTGTGTGTGTGTGTGAACCCTTTCTCTGCCAGCCTTTTGTTGTTGTTGCTCAAAATACTGACCCCCTCTCCTTTGAAAAATTTCATAGTTGGAGCTTTGTTATACACAGGTGCAACTGCTTTGAGCCTCATTGAACTTTCCATATTTTGAAATACTGTTATTCCCCCTCAAGTCAGACTAATTAGTCGTCTTGAGTTTTCATTTTTCTTGCAATTATCACTTTATTTTTTAGTCCATGGCATTCCCCCTCCTCAAAATGTTTGGGTCACTTTTTGGACAGATGTGAATTGTTCTGTAAAGCTGTTAGTTATTTTTTGTTAAAAACACTTGGGGCATGAAGGTTCAATCCTCTTATACCCTTCTATACTGTAGGTTATCAGGGTCAGGGCAATGGTTCTTCCAGATATTAGACTCTAACTCCAATCAGCCCCACCCAACATGACCAATGGTCAGGAATAATGGGAGATGACAAGTCAGTAATGATCTTGAGGGGTATAGATTGATGTTTGTGAAATTGCAAGGGGAGATGTAAGTTGTGTGAATTTAAACTGGACCTCTTGAAGGAGTTCCTGTCTCTAGAATTAGAAACAACATTACTGTAATATGGATTTCCTTCACAGTCCCAAATAATGTGAATTAAAGTGTTCATTCATCATTTCATTGGTGATCACTCGTGGCTAAGTAAGATTGTCTTCTAAGATAAGGTCTTTAACAGTGGGTCCGTAAGTGACTGTGGAAGCCAATTCTGGATCCACACAGCCTCCCACAGTGAGGACATAGGTTTCCAGATGGAAGATGGTTGCAATGAGGATTTGTTTGATGTGCCTTCCGCTTAGCTCGTTTGTCCCGTTCACCCTGTATTTGTGCTTCTTCAAAGTCCACAGCACCTTTGGTAATAGCTGACCTCCATTTGGGACGTTCATGGGCCAAGATGTCCCAGTTGTCGATGTTCATGTTAAAAAAAATTAGATTCACTTTAAGAACATCTTTAAACCTCTTTTGCTGTCCACCAATGTTCTGTTTTCCATCCTTAAGTTGGGAGTAAAGGAGCTGCTTTGGAAGACGGTGATTAGGCATTTGAACAACATGGCCGGTCCAGCGAAGTTGATGTTGAAGGATCATTGTTTCAACACTGGTAGTCTTTGCTTCTTCCAAAATGCTAACATTAGTCCATCTGTCTTCCCAAGTAATTTGCAGAATTTTCGGAAGACAGTGTTGGTGGAATCTTTCAAAAAGTTGGGAGTGGCGTTTATAAATGGTCCATGTTTCACAGGCGTACAATAAGGTCGGTAGTACAATGGCTTTGTAAATAAGCATTTTGGTCTCCCTGTGGATATCCCGATCCTTGAACACTCTACGCTTCATTCAGGAGAACGTGGCACTCGCAGAGCTCAGACGATGTTCAATTTCAGCATCGATGTCAGCTTTTACAGAGAGATGGCTGCCGAGATAGGGGAAGTGATTAACGTTCTCCAACGTCACACCATTAAGCTGGATTGATGGTGCTACAGAGGGACTAGTTCGCACCTGTTGATGAAGCACTTTGGTTTTTTTAATATTAAGTGAGAGCCCAAGCCTTCCATATGCTTCTGCGAAGACATTTAGGATAGTTTGAAGATCTTTCTCTGAATGTGCGGAGACTACATTATCATCAGCATATTGAAGTTCTACAACAGGTTGACATTACCTTACTTTTTGCTTTCAGCCTACTGAGATTAAAAAGCTTTCCAACTGTTCAATGTATGATTTCCACACCAGTAGGAAGTTTCCCCTCAATAAGGTGTAGAATCATAGCAATGAAGATAGCAAATAAGGTAGGAGCAATGATGCATCCCTGTTTTACGCCTGATCTGACTCTGAATGGATCGCTCTAAAAGCCATGCTGTCATGAAGGAGTCACAAAATATTCACAAATTTATCAGGGAATCCAGTTTTCAGAAGGATGGTCCAGAGAGCCATTCGATTCACAGTGTCAAAGGCCTTAGTCAGATCAATAAATGCCATATATAAAGGTCGATTCTGCTCCCGATATTTTTCTTGAAGCTTTCGTGCAGTGAAGATCATGGAAGGGTGGAAACCATTTTGAGATTCGGGGAGGACATCCTTTGAGATCAGCAGGAGGCGATTTGCGAGGATCCTTGCAAGTATTTTACCTGCGGTAGCAAGAAGAGAGATACCTAGATAGTTCCCACAATCTGTTCTATCACCCTACTTTAAAAGGGTGATAATTATGGCGTCCTTAAAGTCTTCCAGGATATCCTCCCTCATCCAGATTTTTTCGATGAGCTCATGAAGTTGTTGTGTAAGTTCAGGCCCACTTTCTTTAAAGACTTCAGGAATCCCATCAGGTCCACCAGCTTTGTTGTTCTTCATTTGATTGATGGCTTTACTGACTTCATCCAAATTAGGGGATACTGGAAGCTTGTCTTTAGTTTGTTGTTGTGGAATTTGTGAGAAGTCCTCATCAGCCACGACAGAGTTACAATTAAGGAGATCGTGGTAATGCTTTTTCCAGCGCAGTGCAGTAGACTCTTTATCCTTAAGAAGTTTGCTACCATCCATTGAACATAAGGGATCTGTACCATAATTTGTTGGTCCATAGGTGGCCTTTGTGGCATTAAAAAAGCCCCATGCATCGTGAGCATCTGCAAAGTGCTGGATTTCTTGAGCTTTCTTTCTCCACCAGACATTCTTAAGTTCTCTCTAGTTCTTCTTTGGACCTCAGCCTTTGCACTGGCATAGATTTTTTTCTTAGCAGCACAGTTAATATCTTTCTGCCATATCTGGAAGGCTTTCCTTTTCTTGTCGGTATGTTAAATCTCATTATCATTCTCATCAAACCAGTCCTGATGTTTCTTAGTTTGGTATCCAATAGTTTGTTCACATGCTGCAATAATGGATGTCTTCAGTTTAATCCAGTGTTCATCGACATTTTCAGGGAGTTCCATTGGTAGATGTTTCTTGAGAGTTGTTTGAAAGTAGGCTCACTTAATAGGATCTTGAAGGGCATGGATGTTCATTGTATGCCTTGGTTTTCTTCCTTGGAGCCTACGTTGAGGAACAATATTAATGGCTATAGTGGATTGAATTAATCAGTGATCTGTCCAGCAGTCAGCACTCATCATGGCTCTAGTGAGGAGTACATCACGACAATCTGTGGCATGGACAATTAAGTAATCCAGGAGATGTCAGTGTTTTCACTGAGGGTGCTTCCATGATGTTTTAAATTTATTTTTCTGACGTTCAGGACATTCACTATCTGTATTGTCCAGCAATGTCTGTATATTCCATGTTCCAAAATTCAGTTGTCTTTTGAGACTGCTAAGTGGTGACCCCACTGGACGAGGTAATCCAATCAGGGAGAGAGAGAGATGAGGCAGACTATGTTTAGGGCACCTTTTCTAGCCCCCTCCCGATATGGGGTGAGTAGGGTGGATCCTGAATAGGACTGCTCAGTTGTGGATATAGCTGCCAAACTACTCAACTGCCTCGGTCCTTGAGCCAGGACGACTGAGTCTGTATCCACCACCCATGTGCCGGTCCATGACTAGGGACTTCCGGATTTCACAGTCCTGCCCCCGTCACCATTCGCCAATCTCCATGGGACTTTTGGTTTGATTTGGTTTGCTTTGAAGATGCCTGTGCGTGAATTTGTTTTATGTAGGGAGATCGCTGCACGACGATCAACACACAATCTCAGCATGCCAGGAGGAAATTAAACACATAACTTCTTGATATATATGAGACTGCATTTTTCCTTTTCACACATAAACTGTAAAGCTGTACAAGCTAATATGAAGGTTTTTAAGTTAGTAGGAATAAAATATGAAAACTGCTAGGCAGGCAGAGATTCTAATTAAACTTAGTAGGTCAAGCAAGCCCTGCCTCAGCTGGTTTGCTGTGTTAAGTGTCCTTTCCTTGCAGTGAGGTCTGTGGGAATGCTCTGCTTCCTTTCATCCCCCAAGCATGAATGCACCTCATTGTTGCATTACAATAGCAGGGTTGAAGTTCCCAAACCTTCCAAAGTGTTTGATAGCATGCTCTTCCAAAGCTGTAATTCTAAACGTACTTACCAGGGAGCAAGCCCCATAATCACAGTGGAATTTGCTTCTGACTGTGCTGCAGGTAATTAAATCAAATAAAGTATATATACTTTGCATATGAAATGGAAAATGGAAATAGACTGCCTTCCGACCTATGGCAACCCTATGAATGTTTTCATGGTAAGCGATATTCAGAGGTGGTTTACCATTGCCTTTCTCTGAGGCTGAGAGGCAGTGACTGGCCCAAGGTCACCCAGTGAGCTTCATGGCTGTGTGGGGATTAGAACCCTGGTCTCCCAGGTTGTAGTCCAACACTCTAACCACTACACCACACTGGCTCTCACACTTTGCATATACACACACTTAAAACATCTATGCTACATGTTGTGCAGCTCTGCCCTAAGCTTGTTTGTGCTGCAATTAATTAATTAATTAATTAAAATAAATTAAAGTATATATACTTTGCATATACATACTTACAACATCCATGCTACATGTTGTGCAGCTCTATCCTAAGCTTAATTACTTTGAAGTAAAGGCCTGCTTGTTCATAAGTCTGCATAGAATGTATGGCCCAAAGTCACTCAGGGAACTTCAGTCTGAGTGGTAACTTTGAACCTAGGTCTCCTTAGTCCTAGTCCAATACTCTAACAACTGCACTACACTAGCTCACTAGAACTGCAGTTTTGACGTGCTGGCTTGTCACTGGATGTTGCCATACATCACTTTGCCACCTAATTCTTTCAGAATTGGGGACTGTTGAGTGGGCCAGACTTGCAGACTGGGGAAGTGTTTAAAAATATATTGCTTTGTTGTTGTTATGTGCCTTCAAGTTGATTACGACTTATGGGGACTCTATGAATCAGTGGCCTCCAAGAGCATCTGTTATAAACCACGCTATTCAGATCTTAGAAGTTTAGGTCTGTTGCTTCCTTTATGGAATCAATCCATCTCTTGCTTGGCCTTCTTCTTTTTCTACTCCCTTCTGTTTTTCCCAGTAGTATTGTCTTTTCTAGTGAATCATGTCCTCTCATTATGTGTCCAACGTAGGATAACCTCAGTTTCATCATTTTAGCTTCTAGTGAGAGTTCTGGTTTAATTTGTTCTAACACCCAATTATTTGTCTTTTTCACAGTACAAGGTATACGCAAAGCTCTCCTCCAACACCACATTTCAAATGAGTTGATTTTTCTCTTATCCACTTTTTTCACTGTCCAACTTTCACATCCATTATTGCTAATAGGTATATAGGCAGTTTTGCAGCCCTACAGAGAGAGATAGGTAACATTGCTGTACTGAGTTTATGAGATAGGGCCAGTCAGGCTTTTGAGATACCCTGGGCAAGGCATAATGTTGTCATTAATTTGGAAGTGGGCAGTGGCAACAGAACCTTGCAAAGTCCTGCACGGAAGCTAAGCCATATGCCAGTTGCTTTTTAAAAAATAAATTTAAATTTAAAAGCACACACATCACTTTCCAATTTATACTGTAAAATTAAAGGACTGGACAACTTCATAATTCTTCATAGCAGTGTGCCAGGAAACAGTGTTGTTCCACCTCAAATCTCATAAGCTATCTATACAAGATCAGACCTTTTTATATTTTGCTTTAATCCAGAAAAATACTTTAGGCTCGTGCTTGCACTCAATAATGGAAACAAGAATGTCCAAATCCTTCATAAGTATGCAATGAAATTACGTGGGGTAGAAATCCACCCTTTTGCCAGGTAGAACAATATGGTTAATAGCATGCCTAGTTAAGACTTTATAATAGACTGTTTTTTCAGGTTTTGTCCCCATTTATTTAAGGTATCTGCAGTGGTTATGAAATAGTGGGCTTGTTACAATGTCAGAAGTGAAGGAAGTATATAAAGGAGTTCTCAGTCGGTGGGAACTTGTGAATTGGTGCTGTAACATGGAGAAGTTGCCTGAAAAGCTTCTCTTCACAGGAGGGCCGTGACTCCAGAAAGCTCCGTTCATTATGGGATGTGAAGTCCAAGGGTAGGGGGCAGGGAGGTTTCAGTTGACAGCCAAGGAATTGGACCTCATAAAGGCCAAGTGCTGTTCAGTTCAGACTTGCAGACACTGAGAAGGGAAAGCAGGGGTAGCTTCCTGTTTTATTGTTTACAATACTGGATACAACTTTCAAGAATAATTCAGTTCCAGTGCTTGACTCGAAAGTGTAAGTGTTCTATTGAACTCCAGTTTTAGGCCATTCTGGCCATTTGACAGGTAGACTTTGTGTACAATCAGGTTAAAACATTTTGTAGAAAAATGGAGGAGCAACATTATGACTAAGATGAAGAACACTATGAAATTAATTAATTAATTAAAACCATTTATACACCAATCTTCTTTTCAAATAATTGCCAAGGCAGTCTACAGAACAATAAACAAACATGATATAACAAAAAATAACATTAAAAACCGACTCAGCAAAACAGCAATATCATTTACAATAGCCAAAAATGTCAGGAACTGGTGTTAACAGTCAGGAAAAGCTTGTGTAAAGAGGTGTGTTTTTAATTATTGGTAGAAACACCCAATAATCAGTGCCCACCTAGTTTAGTGGTTTCATGTAGAAGTAAAAACAAAATATGCAGAACAGAATAGGAACCCTATGGGACTGCAAAGCATAAATGTCAGGAGTTGAGCTGAAGTCCCCCAACAACATCTTCTAGAAATGACTGTCCAGGCATGAGTGGAACTTCTGAAAAGCAGTATCCCCAGTTCCTAACTTGGACAGCCTCTCCAGAAAGATGCCATGGCTGATGAGATCAAAAGCCTACTGAGAGATCCCAGGAGAATTAACAGGGCCACAGTCCCCCTGCCTCATCCCACAGGGTGACCAAGGCAGTTTCTGTAACAAACCCTCATTGAAATCAGTTTTGTCTAAGAGAGCCTGGAGTTGGCTACCAACCAACCACTCTAGCACCTTGCCCAGGAAGGGGGTGTTAGCCACCAGCCAATAGTTATTCATATATTCAAGGTCCAATGTACAGTTCTTCAAGAGGAGTTCTACCACAGCCTTATTCTTTAAAACATTGCCTCTCATTAAAATGATACTAAGGTGGTCCAAAACAATTCAGTCCAAAACAACCATTCAGTATTATAATAGCTACGAATTGTTCAACTGGTATCGGAGGACAGGAAAAGCTTGAATTAATAAGATATGTTTTAATAGCTGGTGGGAAAAGGTAGCTTTTGTTAAGATAGCATTTTTAAAAGTAGTTTACCATATATAGCACTCGATCTGGTGCCCTTCAGATGTTTTGAACTACATCTCCCATGATCCCTGACCATTGGCTGTGATGGCAAATTATAGTTTGGTAAGCACCAAGTTGATATATAGCTTTATCATCCATAAAAGCAGTGTGGGTTTTGGGGATTGGAAACTGTTTTGCTCTTTCAGTAGTAATTGGTTAAGCTATCAAACAGAAGAGTATCTGTGGGGTGTGCATAAGTATTTAGGGTCTGAGCATCCTCCTCAGTTTGATAGCTAGGTATCTTCTGAGGCTATTAACATATTAGCTGTCTTGGTACCTCAGTGCAAGCATACAAAATCCCATTCACAGAAACATTTGATTAAAATCCACTTTGTTGAGCTGTCTCTTTACTTTTAAAAAACAACCCAGAGACAGAGAGATTGATGGGACCAGTGAGAAAATTCATTATTATGCTATTGCTTACAAGGGAGAGAAAAGTTTTTCAATTGAGTTACAGCCGAAAAATAAATGCAAGAAATCGTATTAAAAAGACAGATAGCATATGTAGCTGTGTTTAAAGAATGATATAGGCGCCCACAAATGAGCAGTGTTCTCAACAAGATTAAACTAGCTACTATGTATGTGTGGCTCCACACCTTACATGGCAAGGTTTCTGCATTTATATCTGCAGCAATTACATACAGTGTGGATGACATAGTTGTATGTTTTAAACAGTTGTGCGCTTGTGTCTGGGTGAGAACCATAGAGTCCAGTAACAGCAGCACCTGGACCAAAACAAAAACAAAACAAGACTAAGCCACTTTATTCTATTTATTTATAAATTGTGTGACCACCCTTCATAATAAATTATAAGATTATAAGAAGAGCCTGCTGGATCAGGCCAATGGCCCATCTAGTCCAGCATCTTGTTTTCACCGTGGCCAAGCAGATGCCTGTGGGAAGTCCTCAATAAGGACCTAAGTGAACAGCACTCTCCTCTCCTGCGGTTCTCAGCATCTGGTATTTAGAAGCATTCTGCCTCCGACCATACAGCGGAGACCACATAGAAGACCTGCTGTCCTGGTTTCTTTCTGTGCTTGATCTCACCTATAGAATGTAGTAGGGAGCCCATTTCCTAACAAACCTTGTATTTTGTATTGGGATGTTATGTTTGTTAAGTAGCTTTGAGGCTTCTTGTGGAAAGTGACTAAGGCTCCAATCCAATACATGTCTACTCAAGTAAGCTGCATTGGGTTCAGTGTGACTTACTCCCACGTAAATGTATATTGGATTGCAGCCTAAGGCTGCATTTTTAATCCCATTTACCTGGAAGTAAGCCCCTCTGAATTCAGTAGGACTTACTTCTGAGTTCAGTTAGTATTGCACTATAAATAAACAAATTCCAAGGTCTCCATTCCCTAAGTTTTCGGTGACATATTAACCAGTACTCTAGCTCCAAAATTTGCAGATTATTATGGTTACTATGTGTACATAGTTCTGAGTAAGTCCCAATCTCTGTATGCTTTTTGCAACATCCCTAACATAGTAAGTTTTTAATACAGCTGGGAATGTGAAGGTTACAAATTGATTGTATGGGATTTAAAGTTGTCTGTGTATGGCAGATGACGTTCAGAGGGGATGGTCCATGTTAGATACATCTGGATTCCTAACACATGCAGCCATCTGGAGGATAAAAATCCAAACAGTTTAGAGGTAATTAGACAAAGCATTGGCACAAATCACAGCTTGAATTAGTTCCGGCACCACAGAGAATTTTCTGGGCTTTACTATTCCGTAGTTAGTGTGCCTTTAAAACTTAATTCGTTTAATTTCTCTGTTTACTCTCTCCTTGTGTTTGCCTGGGGATGACTTTTGACACCATGGGTTCTAGACCAGGAAGCAAACAGTTGCAGAAGTGATGCCTTGCTAGATATCCTCTGTTTATCAGCCTTTGTTTTGAAACTTATTCATTATCATAATCATTTTAGAAGGTATGCCTTTTGGATTAAAAGGTGGCTAACAACAGACTGTAATAATTCACACATACCCCAAACCCTTAGTTCCCTGACTGATGGGTGAGACCAGAGTATGCTTCCTTTCAGCTCTGCAGTTGCAGGTCAACTGGTAGTCCTTGACAAAAGTGAAATTGAAATTAAGATTGAGGTGGGGGCAGCGGGAGGGGGAGGCTCCTCCTGGTAGAAACCACTGATCTTCTGATGCATCTCTCACAACAACACATTGCCATGAATAACTATCAGTGGAACATATAGAACAAATGAGAAGCTGATTTATGTTATGCCAGGCTGTTGGAAAGCATCTATGAATTCAAATGGAAATGAGTAGGCTATTAAAGCATGATGATAAATTTTAATAGACGCACAAGTTTTCTTGTTCTAAAGGAATGAATGGAAGAAGAGGTAGAAGGATTTCATAGCTGCTAACAAAATAAAACTTTTATCTTTTGTTGTGACCTGACATCTCAACACAGTAAAGGGCAGAAACAGAGGAGGCAACCTGCACTGCTTCTACTAGTGGAAGGTCTAAAGGCCTAGAAAATGTGGACTTGCCTTATAATATAGATACATGGTCAGATTCAGGACTGACAAGTCCTCAAGCAGAGCAAGTTCTACAGTTGTGGAGTCTGGAGGAATCCTCAAAGACTAGTATGTTCTATGTATCATCAATAAACAGTTGTGATGTAAGAGTGATAGACCCATGAAGGCTCTCCTGGTTAATGTTAACAGCAAGACATAAAGAATGAGGTGAATTCAAAAGTATGCAATCCTCAAGCCACTTAGGATTTTCTATATCAAATCTAGTGTAATGAATTGCATGTGGATGGCCACAATTAAAGTACTGTAGTACCTTGTGCACTCAGTAACCCCGCTGCCCTTAAAAAAAATTGGTAACTCAGTGAAGCTATTGTCAAGTATTTATATCTGTTAGTATCCACTTTATGTTCCAGATGCAGTGAGTCCAAGACACATCCCTAGGTTGCTCATCTGTATAAAAAAGAAGCTGAGCTCCACCAATTATGGGCATCCCTTTCTTTCTCTTACCCTTGAGTCACAAGGCCTGCTGCCAGTGCTAACTTCAGTCTTATTGCTATTCAGCTTCAAGCGTTTCATCCCCCATTTAGTCCCCAATAGCTGCCAGACACTGTAATGTTTTCAGACTCATGTTTTCAAACTCATTGCTGCATCCATGGGGACTAGAAACTCCACTGCTGAAAACTGTTAACAAAAACATGAAGGCTACACCAAACTAGAAACTATTCACAATAATGTAGGGGCTACACCTACCACATGCTGCTGTGTTTTTAGCTGCTCAGTGAGTTCAAGCTAAAAAGTTCTTAATTTACAGTACAGTAGGGCCCCGCTTACCGGCGCTTCACATTCCGGCGTTCCGCTAATGTGGTGGCTTTCAATTAGGGGAAATTCCCTTTTTAAAGCTGTTTTTGTGCTTTTGCGGCATTTTCACTCAACGCGCCCCATTATACTGAATGAGTTCCACTTTACGGCGTTTTCTGCTTTATGGCGGCAGTCCGGAACGGAACCTGCTGTATACGCGGGGCCCGCCTGTAACACCAAGAATTGTAACGTCGTTTCATATTGCTGCTTTTAAGAGGCATGATAAATAAGCATCATGTATCCACTGTAAACCAAACAGAAAATAAAGATTTCATATGTAAAAGTGTTAAAAAGGGGTAAGGGAGAGAAACAAACATTTTCAGGATTTAGCTGCAGAAGGTTATTATTAAGTTATTCGGCTTTTATCTGATATTTGAATTAACTTTTGTTGCAATCTACAAAGAATTTCATTTTTTAAAAGAATACAAATGAAATGGTATGTAATCCGTATACTTCTAAGGAGAACACGGTAGGAAGGAGTGAATGCAAAATTGAATTATTTTAACATTCTTTTTCATCACACCATGCCTGAACATCTTTAAATAACTCTGTTTTGTATTCTAATGAAATCTCCTCTGTCACTTCTTGGTAACAGTAGCATTAGGAATGGGCATTACAAGAAGCAGCTAAATGCTAATGATTTTTTTAAAAATTGCAAGCCAGTGCATAAAAATAAATTTGACACAGGTTTCTAGGATGAATAATGAGAGAAATAAAATTTTCTAGATTAGATTCTCTGTCAGTAGTTACACAGGAAAGAAGCAAAGTAAGAAGAACACCAACAAACATACAAAAATGTAATTCTCCATCTTTGGAAATGGCAGGTATTGCACTACTCATCATATGCTGAGAGGCACATGTTACCAAATTCTTCCAAGCTACACAGGAAGTGGATTGGACTGTGAAAGACCAACCCAAATTGTGTTTGCATTTTGCCAAATTTGTAGGGCAGTACAATATCTCAGAGAGGAGGTCAGGTCTCTTGCTCCCCTGGTGCATTCACTATAGCTGCCCAATTTCCCTGCTTTTTAAAGTTTGATAGAAATATCTGTGGGCTATAGGTACATTGTTAAACCGCAAGGTTTTTTGCCTATTAGTAAATTAGGTTCCTTCCCTCTTCCTCTTATCTTAGAAGAACATAATAACCTTTTGTTGACAGTGAATGCCGTTTGATGGATGGCCCAACAGTGATTTTTCCTTGGCCTTTGGCTTTGTTTTGTTTTTTTGCTCTGTAGCTTTGAAAAAAACAATCTCATGCTAGATAATCCATCATAGTACTGTCTTGTTTAAAATTTGTGGCTGGGTAAACAAGGATGAAAAGTTAGGACTCTCCCAGTTGTGACCTGTACAATGACTTTATCCCCCATCCCCAGGCCACATTCCATGAGCTTTTGGTACAAATCACTACCCTGGCTTCATTTACTAGTAAGTTTCCCCGGTAGCTGGCTGTCTTTCCAAGTTCAAGTCCAAGATGAAGGAGCAGAATTGCTATTGGTCCAGGAGAACAAGGCACAGTGCTTCTGGAACCAATAGGTATGTTCAATGTATGTTAAAAATGTATGATAACAATAGGGTGATGGGCAATGACGGCATGGGGCTACCAAAAATGTTGCCCCTCAGTTCTGCATCAGCACATACAGTTGACAAAACTGGGACTGTGCTGAGGAATTGAGCTATGTGTCGTCATGTTTATGATGGATCCACTCCCTGACTGTTGTCATTGTTGCATCTCTGATAAATAACAATTATTTAAGATAAATAATGAGCTGTGCTGCTTGATTCCTCAAAAAGGCTAACTGAGAGTTGCTTTATAAGTTCTAAGAAGCAGTGAAAAGTGGAAGCACAGTCACTTTCTATGGTTCCAGGAAGCAAAAGATTAAGACCAACAGTCCACCTGAACTGCTGTAGGATGAGAAAAATATCATGAAGATTAGAGTTGGGGGCAGTTGTCACTATGATCACTATGAAGAGGTAGAACAAAAATCCAAAACTCTATGGAAAAAAGCATACTAAATCTTTTTGTCTCTGTTTTAATCTAGATGAAATCCCAGCTGAGGATATAAATTGATAATAGAACATGTACAAAGGCATAAAAACAAAAATCCAAAGCAAATTGAATTTTAGGATGAAATTTCTTTTTAAAAAGGCATAATTTTATTTTGTGTGCCTCTTTGGTACTGCTTTGATATTTCTGAAACTATTTCAGAACACTATTTATCGGGAAAGACAGATAACTGTTAATCTAATATTTCAGATGTCAGATCTGTTTTCCGTGCAGGCTTAATAAAATGAGACAAATACAAATTAATGCAAGATATATTAAGGGCAGCTGAATGGATCCAAGGAAGTGGGTAATGGGAATGTTTTTGTTAGCTCTCAGGAATGGCAATGCTCCCAATTTGAGACTTAGGTGGCAGGAATAAGGTAGGATGCCACCTTTACTGGGTCTGCTTAGGCATAGCATGTATAGGATAGAAAACCTGCAGTGCCAAGAGGGTGGCAGAGGGTTTCCTTCTTTTCACTGCCTTGATGTATGTGCCTCTGCTGCTCAAAATCAAGTGCAGTAGATCCAACCCAAGAGGAACTGAAGAAGCTGCCTTATACCAGGTCAGAGTATTAGTCCATCTAGCCCTGTATTTTCTACTCAGGCTGTCAGCAAGTTTTCAGAATCTCAGGAACAAAACTTTCCTATCACCTGTTATTTGATCCTTTTAACTGGAAATGCCAGGGACTGATGCTGGGACCTTCTGCATGCAAATCCTGTGCTGTTCCACTAAGCCATGGTCCCTGCCTTAGTAAGGCATAGGGTTGCCAGGTTCAGGGCCTGAGACTGTTCCTGTATCTTTAGGAGAAGAGAAAGTCAGCCAAGTGCAGGTGTTCTTGCAACCCTGTAATGGGAAAAACCACAAGGTGGAATTCTCCCTTCCCCCTGCACAACTTTTAAAGATACAGAAGACCTCTTGGTTGCCAGGCCCAGCCTCCAATAGGTCTTCTGTATCTTTAAAAGTTGGGCAGGGGGGAGGGAGAATTCCACCTTGTGGTTTTTCCCATTACAGGGTTGTAAGAACACCTGCACTTGGCTGACTTTCTCTTCTCCTAAACATACAGGATCAGTCTCAGGCCCTGAACCTGGGAACCCTAGTAAGGCAAAATGTGTGGATCTTGCCTTCATCAGGAGAGAATGACTGAGGAATTTGCCAAGTGCAGTCAATAGGGAGAGGTGGGTTACATCTCCTGCCACCCCCAAACTCATAATGTTATGTTGATTCTCTCTATAGCTAACCTATTGTCCTCCAGTGGCTAACCTATTGCCCTCCAGATGTTGTGGACTCCCATCAGCTCCACCCAGCATGGCCAATGGTCAGAGACGATAAAAGTTGTAATCCAACATCTGGAGGGCCACAGATCAGTCACCCTGTTCTACAGGATGGATCACATACAGACGAGTTTACACACAAAAATTGTGAGTGCACTGTCCATATACAAGCAGTGCACTTTCCATGTACAGTGTCCATGTGGATACCTAACACTAAGCCAACTCATGGCATAGTGTGAATGCAGTGGTTCCCAGGGATATCGCAATCACTCTGCTCATCCTCAGTCCTTTTAGTTCAATGCAGCATGGCAACTAAGCCAAGGACAAACCTTGGCTACAGCTTGTGGTTAAGGAGGAGAGAGCTTAACCACAAGCCTAGGATCAGACAACACAATGAACCAAACCTTGGCTTACCTGCTGCACTGAGCTAAAAGGACCTGACAGGAGCAAAGTGGGTGCACGGTCCTCTTTGGAAGCCAGTGTGTTTCCATACTTTGTGTTGTGTGAACCAGGCCAGAGTTATTGTGTTGTATGTAGTCAGATTGCTAGAGTAGTACCACAACAGAAGATTCTGTACCTCCCCATTTGCTTCATCAGGAACATTATTAGTACGCAGCAGATATACCTATGGGAAGAGCAGAAGTGAACTAGACTTGGCAGGTTAAAACTTGACTTTTGTCTCTAGTAGACTTGTTGCTTATTTTTTTTAAAAAATGGCTGCACTTTGGTCAAGAGGCTATAAAAATACACCAAAGTACTATAGGTGCTTTTATGGGATATGTTTATAGAATATGTAATTGTTTAAGGAAGCTAAACAAGAATGGGTTGATATGTTAGATATATAAAAGCTGATCAAGATAGTTTACAGTAAACAGTGTGTGGATGCTTTACTAAATTGAATCTTGATTCATTCTTTAAATGGAAGTTCCTTTGAAGCCTTAAAAAAAAAGTATTGGCTTTCTAAACCCATTCTTAGCTTTGCATTTTCTCCGGCTCCCCACCATTTCCTTAAAACAATGGAACCCCAAATTGAATGCAGTGCTCATTAAGTTTGGCTAAGCCACCAATGCACAGAGTACTAGGTTAACATTTTCTTTGCAATTGTTCACTGTGGTTGGGACTTGTTATGGCTGACTCGTCTTTTCCAGTTGTTTTATGCTCTCATCAGGCAGTACCATGTGATGGGGGTAGGTGATAGCTGGGGGAGTACACATCATCAGCAGGTGCGAGCCAGAAGGTCTTGCTGTCTAGACCTGAAAAAGAAGCAAGAAGAGAGATAAAACCTGACAGGCCTAATGTGCTAAGTATCCTTTTCTCACTCCTGCTGTTAGGCACTTATAAAGTAGCTTGAAGGATCCCAAACTGGGACCAGTGGTGCTGTGCCCTGCCATGTAAAAATACTAATGGTCTAGCTAGCAGACAACATAGCCTATTTTTTGATTTACTTTTGTACTGTTAGGATTGGATTAGATTCTTCTGATAGTTGTAGCAACAGGACTTCTGCATAGGGCTCAAGCAGGTTTGAGCGCTGATCAGCAAATCTTCTGTAGGAAGTATATGCTTTTTGGGCCCAGTGAAGAGTCAAGGGACTTTTGAACAGGTGTGGACCTGACCAATGTCTTGGATGAGAGGCCACTAGGAATCCATTTAAGAGGGAGACAGAAGTAAAACAAATATTAAAAGGTAGATGTTCCTTCCAAAGAAAACAATGTTTACATATTTCGAAGGACATTGGACATGAGGACTGGGAAGAAGTCAATGTAACACCCATTTTAAAAAAGGGATCCAGGAAGGATCCTGGCAATTACAGAGAGTTAGCTTTTGTCCTAGGAAAATGGTGGAAAGTATAGTTAAAGATAAAATAACCAAGCATATAGAAGAGCCAGCATGGCTTCTGCAAGGGTAAGTCCTGTCTCATTAACCTAATAGAGTTTTTTGAGAGTGTCAACAAACATGCAGATAGAGATGATCCAGTTGACATAGTGTACTTCAGCTTTCAAAAAGCATTTGACAAGGTACCTCACGAAATACTCCTCAGTAAGCTTAGCAGTCTTAGAATAGGAAGAGAAGTCCTCCTGTGGATCAGGAACTGGATACATAACAGGAAGCAGAGAGTAGGAATAAATGGACTGTTTTCCTAATGGAGAGATGTAGAAATGTAGAAAGTGAAGTCCCCCTAATATTCAGACGTGTGCTTTTAAACTTTTGCATGCACAATCTAGAGTCTGGTGGGATGTTTCCAGCTACTCCACCAACCCCTGCCTTTGGAGAGCTTGCAAGAAGTTGCTGCAAGAGTGGGACTCTGAATAACATCAGGGGGGGTGTTTCTAGGAGCAAAGCTTTTATTTTTGCTGTATTGCCAGGAAGTGTAATGTTGACTGCTAACAGATATAATGTTATATTTATTGTATTGAAAGGGTTTTTGTGTTTGCTGTGATATTTGCTATTATGTTACTGTTTTATTATTTTTGTGATTATGAAATTGTTTTGTAATTGCTTTTGACTTTGTTGTAAGCCACTTTGAATACAGTTTTTTGTGGAAAGGCAGCATACAAATAAAATTATGATGATTATGATGATGAGGGGTGTGCAGTGAGGTGGCCAAGTTTGCTAATGATACTAAATTGTTCAGGGTGATTAAAACAAAAAGGGATTGGGAAGAGCTCCAAAAGGACGTTTCCAAACTGAGTGAATGGGAAGTAAAATGGCAAATGCAATTCAGTGTAAACAAGTGTAAAGTGATACACAGGACCGGGAAAAAAAAATCTTTACTTCACATATGGTGTCTGACCAGGAACAAGACTTGGGGTTGTAGTGGATAGCTTGATGAAGTTCCTGACCCAGTGTACAGCAGCTGTGAAAAAAGCAAATTCCATGCTAGGGATGGAAAGGAAGGGAAGTGGAAAAAAACCTGACAATATCATAAAGTCACTATACAAATTATGGCGTGACCACCCTTGGAATACTGTGTACGGTTCTGGTGATCTCACCTCAAAATAGATATTGTAGAACTGGAAAAGGTTCAGAAAAGGGCAACCAAAATTATAAAGGGTATGGAGCGACTGCCCTATGAGGAAAGGTTACAACATTTGGGGCTGCTTTATTTATTTATTTATTTATTTTATAATCACCATCATCATTTATTACCTGCCCTTCAAAAGATCCCATTACAACAATATTAAAATATGACATTAAAAACAATTTAAAAGCAACCTAAAATCCCAAAATCGGGTGGGTCCTAAAAATACATGTCTCATGTGTCAAAGGCCAGGGTAAAGAGGTGCATCTTCAGCATTCACCTAAAACTGTACAACGCAATTGCCAGTTGCACCTTGGTGGGGAGGGAGTTCCACAATAGTCAGTGATCTCCGCCAACTTGGATGGCTTTTAAAAGGGGATTATTCAATTGATTAATCAATCAAAGCTTTAGTTGATCTGATTAAATATTGCAGTTGTGTTTTAGTCATATTTTTGTTATTAAAATATCCCACTGTTAGAGTGATGAGAAAGGTATTTGGGCTACTTTTGGTAAGCCGACTTACTATGTTGTCTGATTTTTAAACAAGTTTGTAGCAGAGTCCTTTTTAGAGCTTGGACCTCCTGGGAGATGCCATAGTATATTTTAGTGTTTAATTGAATTGGAGAACAATTGCTTTAGTGATTTCAGCCTGGCTATGGTCCCAAGGCATTCAGGATTTCTGGCAAGAAGATTAAAACAGGACTTTAATACTTGAATTTTTTCAAAAAAGGAATTGGGGAACAAGTCAGGTTGCATAGATGGGGAATGTGTGGGCAAGTATTTCTTGGTTTGACTTTGAAAACTGAGAACGTATTAGTGCCATGAAGTTTCTGCTTCCCTTTGGGATACTCAGTTTTTGTCTAATAATCTCATCCATCCAAGTTTATTTTGGAACCTTGAGAAATTATTAAAAGACATTGAAAATCTACCTTGGAAACAGGAGGTGTGCAGCTCAAGGCAAGCTGGTCACCTTTGGCATCAATACTGTACTGGGTCTTCTCATTCCATCTGATGTTCTTCTCCAGGCCTCAACAGTACTTTAAAGGAAAAACACCTGTTCTTTCAATTAGGAAATCTCTCTTGTTGGATTGAGCTAGTTACTAAAAGTCTGAAAATAGCTGCTGTTCCCCAAAATGCATATTATTTTGGAAGTGGCTTATTAAAAAGAAGACTGGATACCTGATGGTGAAAGCTCTTTTGATTCTCCTAGTGTCAACAGGCCCAGCAGGAGGAGTAGCAAGAAATTGAGACTTTTCTTATTGAAATCTAACACCACCAAAACCATCACATCTTCCTAAAGGTTAGTAGGTTATGTTCAACCTGACATAGCCCACTCTTATGGAGAGTTAGATGTGCCTGTTGTCATGACTGATCTTGTGTCGGATCAGGTTTGGAGAGTCCGAATTCTATTCTTATTCTTCACAGTCTGGGCAAATGGCAGCATACAAGATGATTTCTCCATTTAGAGCAGAGATGGAGAGCCTGTGATCCTCCAAATATGGGACTCCAGCTCCCATCAGCCCAACCCAGAATAGTCAGTATCACAGATGGTGGGAATTCAAGTGTGGAAATGTGGTAAAATTCTGCTCACTCATCAGGAACAAGTAAAACCATTCAGCACTGTACAATGTGTTCCTATGAATTGGTCCTAGTTGGCAGCCTAGCCAGAGTTTTCAAGTAAAGGCAGACCAATAAATAATGCAGTACAATAGTTTATGCTTTAGGTTACCAGAACATAGAGCAACACTGGTGGAATTAATATGTGAAGAATGGAAACAGCTAAATGATGTTTATTTCTACATGCTATTCATACATGAAATTAAGCTGGTCTGTTATGTCTGAGGGCTCATCCAAACGGAGCGGGATAATCCATGTTTTTCATATCCGGTTTGCCATCTGACAGTCCTCACTGTCTTTCCCCCCTTTTTTCCGATTAAAAAAATGTGTGTTTTTTGCGCCCGCACACATAGCGGGAAGACCCGTACATCCTTTTTGCTTTTTCCAAGCCCCGCCTGTAAAACCACCCCCATCAGCCAATTGGTTCACAAAAAAAGACGCATGCTTCTCCCCCCCTTTGCAACGCACAATATCGCGCATGCGTTTGAACATTAGAGCGCAAAAGTTTGAATTTCCCTGTGGCTGTAAAGGAGTTCCTTGCTGCTTGCTACTTACAGGTCTCTCTGTGGCGCAATCAGTTAGCGCCTTTGGCTGTTAACTGAAAGGTTGGTGGTTCGAGCCCACACAAGGACAATTCATGTTTTCTTTTGTTATTACCCATCACAATTATAACTCATTTTATCTGGGTTAGAACCAATCGGGGAGCAGGACAGAGGATGTGAAGGGACAAAACTGCTGCCTCCCTTCTTTTGGCTGCCTTCCAAAAGCAGCTCCTCGAGGAGGGCCCCCCCAAGGGGGGTTCCTGCTCCCTGCTTTTCTACCTTTATACATATTAAGAGCATCTGCCTCGCATGCAAATGGTCCCAAATTCAGTCTCCGGCATCTCCAGGATGGGCTGTGAAAGACTCCCATCCAAAATCTTGGGGCTTATAAGCCACTGCTAGACAGGGTAGCCTGTACTGAGCTCAATAGACTGATATTCTGACTCGGTGTCAGGCAGTTTCCCACGGGGGGAGGAAGATGTGGGTAAGCAAGCTCCACAAGTCAGTGGGACGGATATCCCACAACAGATTGGTTGCGGGATGCGTTTCTGTCTGTAGAACTAGAGCCCATCGAACTTCATGGGGCAACGAGGCTGCAACCCCCTGCAAAATGTCTGGAGAGTAATAGAGTGGAAATTTGCTTCTGAGCTTGAACGTTAGAGTGCAAAAGTTTGAATTTTCCTGTGGCTGTAAAGGAGTTCCTTGCCACTTGCTACTTGCATGTCTGTCTGTGGTGCAATCGGTTAGCGTCTTCAGCTGTTAACTGAAAGGTTGGTAGTTCGAGCCCACCCAGGGACAATTCATGTTTTCTTCTGTTATTACCCATCACAATTATAATTCATTTTATCTGGGTTAGAACCAATCGGGGAGCAGGAGAGGGGACGTGAAGGGACAAAACTGCTGTCTCCCTTCTTTTTGTGTTGGAAAGCCGGGACTCGGCTGCCTTCCAAAAGCAGCTCCTTGAGGAGGGCCCCCCCAAGGGGGGTTCCTGCTCCCTGCCCTTCCATTTTTGAGAACGCTTTGTCACAACCACTACCACCCCTTCCTCCCATTTACCTGCGTTTCTGGAGAAATAAGTGGAATTGTCAGCCCTGTGTATCTCCAGAAACGTTAATATGTATAAAGGTAGAAAAGCATACAGCCTCTTTTGCACTATACCGCAAATGCAAGCTAACAAAAATACAGGAAGGGACTACACTGCTCGAGGAGGGCCCCCCAAAGGGGGGGCTCCTGCTCCCTGCTTTTCTACCTTTATACATATTAAGAGCATCTGCCTTGCATGCAAATGGTCCCAAATTCAGTCTATAGCATCTCCAGGATGGGCTTCAGTGCAGCGGGGCTGTTTGCCCCCATTCTCTGCCCGATCCAAGAGCGGCTCCCTGCACCAACCAGCCACGCTTCAGTGAGACCAGCCAGGAAAAGGGGGGCTTTACACACAACCACAATTGCAGATCTCAGCCAGAGCGGCTGCCCAGTTCGCAGGCTGGCTAAAAATAAACTTGGAATTTTGCATCTGCGCAGTAGTTGCAGAGCCCCCCCCCAACACCCCACCATTGCGATGATTGGTTCAATTTTCCCGGGCTTTCCCCCCCCCCGATATTCACGCACATGCGCAAAAGTGCAGATACATGATTAGCTGGAATGAGGAGAAGGGGCACAGGGAAATGCCCAAGAACCGCCCATCAGCTGTAAAGTCCTAGCTTTGTGACCTAGCTCCTGAAGGCACAGCGGATGATTCCCGATTTTAAAAGGCAAATCACATTTTTTGCGGTATTGCCAGGAGCGGATTTAACCCGTGAAAAAGCGCAACAGCGTGCGACGTCATATGGACGACCGAAAAATAATGAAAACACAAAGCGATTGTGTATCACATTTTGCAGTCGTCTGGATGAGCCATGAGAGCAAATAAGGTCCACTGAATAACTTAGTATCTGAAGGGGAAATCTCCATCTGATTATGAAGATGGCATCATTAGAAAAAACAAGTGATAATAGATATAGTAACCTAGGCAACAATCCTGTGCATGGTTCTGGCTGCTTAAATCCCTCTGAAGACCACATTTAAACTGCTTAAATCCATTGCCTTAAATAGGGTTGGAGCTATGAAAGTTGTGCACAAGATTGCTGCTGTTAAGGCTGCAGTGAGGCAAAGACAGGGCCCTTGACTGAGTGGGTAGATTATGCGTATCTCCTCCTTCCCATCCCTTTATTCTAGTAAAAAGTAAAAAATCTACAGCACCAGTCATTCATATTCTGTCCACATTCCCAAACTGCCAGCTGTCAAGCCTTATTCTGGAGCTAGGACTGCTGTCAGTTGTCCTCATTCCATTTTATTTGCTTTTGACATGTTCTGGATGTCGCCTTGAGTTTTGTTTAATTTTTCATTTTCTGCCTCCGGGAAGCTTCTCTCCATGTCTGGCACGTGTCCTTATGTCTCCCAGCTGAATGCAGAGTCAAAAGAATCATTTAGCTTCTTTGCTATTTCTGCCTCATATATTGTACAAAGGTGATCTGCAGTTGCCTCATATACTTCAGTGAAAGGGTTTGAGACTAAGTACTTTGTTGACTGACATAGGGTGCTCTTTTTCTGGAAAAGAAAAATAGGACCATTATCTTTAGGGCATTTTCAGGTCTATGATAATGTAAAGTGGGGCTGTATTTTTGGCTTTAGAGAGGTTCAAATCATTCAGAAGGGTTATGAATGGGGACACAGGAAAAAGGATGGGAGCCATGCTGTTGACTATTTAAGACAGGCAACTTCTAAATAATAATAATAATAATTCCAACAAGAGAAGAAAGCATTGAGATTTACATTTGCAGGGAGAAGCTGAGGCCCTAAGGCTGTCAAATTTACTGTGTAAACCTATTATCTGTTTATCTAGCTCCATTGAACTAGACATGTATACATGATAATGTTATTTATTATTTAATTTTATTTGTTATTATGTTATTTGTTATTTAATTTAATTTTTGTAAATTGTATTGCTTTTATTGTATTTTTATATTGTATTTTTATACCTGTGTTTATTTTTCTTTGTAAGCCGCCTGGAGGGCCTTTGACTGAAAGGTGGGGTATAAATAAATTTTAATAATAACAATAACAATAACAACAACAATATAGGATTTTACTTTAAAGAGTGCGTAATAAGACTAATTTACTTAAGTTGGATTGTGTACCAGCTAACTTGAAAGACCATATTCTCTTATATGAGCCTATCTGCTTTTTAAGATCTGCAGAGAGGTCTGTCTTTATGTCCCACCAACATCTGAAGCATGTTTAGGGGGAACTTAAGAAAGGGCCTTCTTGGTGGCTGCTTCCAGGTTCTGAAACTCCTTGCCAGGAAAGACCTTATTAGCTCCTTTTTTATGACTTTCCACCAGCATACAAAGACATTTTTATTCAGACAGGATTTTGGTATCATAAATATGGCTGCTGTAAATGTTGCAGTTTGGTTAACTGGTTTTATTGATGTCTTACCTACCTGTTTTTATGCTTTTTGTGTGTGTGTTGTACTTTGAGTTTTACAGTTGGTACCACCTTGTGCACTAGCTGGTTTAGCACAGGAGTGGGGAACCAGATGTTCCTCAGCTACAATTCCCATCAGCCCCAGCAAGCATAGCTAATGGCCAGGGATAATGGGAGTTATAGTTCAGCAACATCTGGAAGGCCAAAGGTACCCCACACCTGGTTTAACAAATAAAGAAAAATTTCCGTAGTATTGCCCTTTGTACAATTTCTTCAGAGCTGTTTAAAATCTCCAGTGATTTAGTTTGGTTCTTTTAATAGGCTCTCATGATTTTCCAGAAATAAAATTGCATATAGGCAATATTTGTCTGTTTATTAAAAAAAATAGAGATTTTATTTTAAGAGAGTAAAATAAAATGTTAAAACCCTATAAAACATTTACCTGGCTGAACACCTAATTGAAATGAATGGGTTTGCTTCAGAAGACATGTGCAGGAAGACATATAGGGTGGGGACCCTTTTTCAGTTTGATAGTTGCATTCCCTTCAGGACACTCTCTGGGGGCTACATGTCAATGTGGGGGGGGAGTTAAAGGTGACAGAACAATGAATGGGATTTTACCTTTGTATAGCAGGCTAGTTTCTATACACACTTAGACATGTAGCTGCCTTCCTTGTTAGGTGGGGTAGCCACATTTCTAGGTGGGGCATTTGGGGGGTAGAGGCACTTAGTGCCAGCCAATTCCTCCCCACCTTACTGGTAGAGAGGATATGAGGGCCAGGCCAGGGCAAGGGAAGGAGTGACCTTTCCAGTCACTCCTCCATCCAAAGTGTATGTTGACTTACATTAATGAAATTGCATCTGTTGAATTGTCTGACCCTTTTTTTGAGAGATCTCCAGGAATACCAGATTCAAAAGCTTGACTTTGCCTATAGCTGCAGCCTCTTTTCACCTGTGGTCTGCCCCTGTATTCTGAATAGCAAGCTAGCTAAATGTGGGGTGGATGGAACAACTATCAGATGGCTCCACAGTTACTACAGAATCGTATTCAGAGAGTGCTTATTAATGGTGTCTTCTCCAACTGGGGAGAGATAATGAGGGGAGGGGGTACCACAGAGCTCAGTCCTGGGCCCAGTGCTCTTCAACATTTTTATTAATGATTTGGATGAGGAGGTGCAAGGAATAGTTATCAGATTTGCAGATGATACAAAATTGGGAGGGATAGTGAATACTCTGGAAGACAGAAACAAAATTCAAGGGAATCTTGATAGGCTGGCACATTGGGCTGTAAACAAAGAATGAAATTTAACAGGGATAAGTGCAAAGTTCTAGGAAAAAGAAACCAAATGCACAGTTATAAGATGGGGGATACTTGCTCAGCAATACTGCATGCAAGAAGGATCTTGGAATTGTTGTTGATCACAAGCTGAATATGAGCCAACAGTGTGATGCGGCTGCAAAAAAGGCAAATGCTATTTTAGGCTGCATTAACAGACTTGAAAGGTTGTCACACATAGGAGGGCCAGGATCTCTTCTCGATTGTCCCAGAATTCAGGACATGGAATAATGGGCTCAAGTTACAGGAAGCCAGATTTTGGCTAAACATCAGAAAAAACTTCCTAAGTGTTAGAGTGGTATGACAATGGAACCAATTACCGAGGGAGGTGGTGGGCTTTCCAACACTAGAGATATTCAAGAGGCAGCTGGACAGCCATCTGTCAGGTATGCTTTCATTTGGATTTCTGCATTGAGCAGTGAGGTTGGACTTGATAGTCTTATAGGTCCAGCTGTACTTCCAACTGGAATCTATTCTATGATTCTTCATGAACTGAACTATTTTGGTAAAGACAGTGAGCTCCTGAGCTTGGCTTTGATGCTGCATTAGGTATCTCAGTTTTAGATTCCACCTGAAAAACAAACTTGTCCATACACCAAGTTTAGGGAAGGGCAGAGAGAAAATAAATACTGTAGGGAGTATTTGTTAACTCCTTGAGTGTGCCTCTTTCTAATCTTGTTCCTGGCCTTTAAATTTTCCTTCATGTTGGACAATCAAGGGATTTTTTTTCAACTGGCTGTTATATAAAGGACAAACTAAGCAACTGGAAAGTAGTGGAGAAAAGCAATTGGATTTTTGGGCATTTGGTTGATTTTTCTGTCCAGAAACCCTGAAAAGGCCTTAGGCAGAGCTTCACAAATTAGGCCTGAGTTACAGCTTAGGTGTCCAACTAGCCAGGGTACAGAGCAATATTTCTATTCCTCTAGGGCTATTTGCCATGAAGAAATAAAGAAAAAGAAGAAAGAATAGCCACAAAAGGTAGCCATTTTTTTCAGATCACTTTAAGTTATCTCTTTATTTCACCCTTTATCAATAAGCACCCAATCCTGCTTTACTCATTATAATAACACAGAATAAACAAACTCTGACTTCTTACTGCAGGCAAACAAACACGCTTCTCTATTGCTGGCTGGGTAGATAGCACAACTGAAGCTGAAGTTGAAAAGCAGAGTAAAGGAATGACCAAGGGGTAGAGTCTAACTCTAGCTCATAATACAAAGATAGAATATTTAACTCTTCAAGGGTCATGATTACTTATAGGGTGATCGTGATCATGAAAAATCCACCCCTCCTTCAGGAAAAGTTTCGAGTGAGCAGACTTTAGGGGCTCTGCCAGAGAGCCTTTTGTTGAGTACTCTCCCTGCCTTATTCACTGAATTTTTCAGACAGTCTTGTTCTTAAATTAATCATCTTCAAACAAGCTGTCATTCTTTAAATGGAGGTTGTCATTGTCTGTTGTGTCATAAATTAAAAAGAAGGCAATTCCAAAAAAAATCCTAGGAGTGGCGAAGCACAGCTCTGGTGGGTGGTGGCAGCACCCCCATTCTCCCCCTACCCGGCTACAGGCCCGCACACACTCCTCTTTGTCCACCATCCAGAAACACTTGAAAGGTGTACGGCAGTGTCAATAGGGGCTGTGGCCCGGAGAGAATCCTGACGGCCAGATACAGGGGTGTGGAGGGCCACATTCAGCTTCCAGGCCAGAGTTTCTCTATCCCTGGATGACAGTGTTAGTATGGTAGTGGATAAGAGGCTGAACAATCCATTTTCATAGATTCCACTTTAAACATATGTATCTCTTATCTCCTACCATTCATCTTGTTGTTTTACATTTAGCCACCACAGTTTGAAAATATAGCACTAAAACATTCTCTCTCTCTAAAACATTTGAGTTTGGTATCATGTGAAGTGCCACTTGGATTAATTTGTATACCAAGAGACTTGAGCCACCTTTGTAGCTACGGGGACAAACCTTTCTAGGTGGGAGGGGTATGTCACACTTGTGGGTGAGAAGCACGTTTGGAAACACTGCAATAATTGGTTCCCTATCTTTTGTGTCTAGGTGCTACTATGCACAGGAGTGTGCTTTTGGCATGGTGCTACAAACCCACATTCAGAGTATCCGTTTCAATCAGTTACTGCTATTTATACCTTAATTAATCTTTCTGACCTGATTGAGACTTAGAGATACTAGCCCCATTGCTAGCAGAGGTGGGCAAAGTGAGTTTGAAAGGAATAAACATGAACAGCTGAAAGCTCCAGGCAAGTTAAAAAAAACCACTTTCTTATCTTTACGGCACCATCATCCCCAGCCCCAAACACAAAGAAAATGAAGAGGAGTCTCTTCTGCTGAATTCTCCTGTTTTATCATTCACAAAGTGCCTGAGAATGAGAAGGATGGTCTCTTCAATGTACTACTTTTTTTTTTAGCAGTTATTTCTATCACTCAATTTCAAAGAAACTTGCAAACTTGCTGTAGTACCTCATTATTTTCTCTGGTATTCTAAGGGAGCCAGCATGAACTGAACTGAACTGAAAATTGTGCGTGTGAGTTTCTCTCTACTGTTGACACCAGGCAAAATGTCTTATTCAGTTTTCAACAAATAAGAAGATGCATATATTTTTGGGGCTTTAAGCAACAAAATTATTTATCCACCTTTCTTGTCTGTCCTGCCTGTTGTTGAAGGACTCAGTCTCAGACATGTCTGTGCTATTTTCTCTCTTATTAAAGTTATAGATACATCAAAAGCAGTGCGCCTCATTAACCTAACTACGCTTGCTAGGAACTTTGGCCCTAAGCTAACACTGACTAAGCACGTTGACGTGGCATTAAGACGTTGACTCAGCAGTGAGGTCCCCCTCCTGAGTCAGCTTAAGTAGGCTTGGATGGTGCATGCCATGCAGGCTCCACCTCAACTCCGACTGTTGAACTTCCCGCCTCAAGTGCCTCCGAGTGCGGGGTGAAGGTGGTTTGATCTTCAGCTCCCCCTCCAGTGGAGGGTGGCTTCTAATAGTCAGTTTGGTGTGGGATACAGGGCAGCGCTGGGCTGGGAAACGTCTGACGTGCTGGGCTGTGTGTCAGAGGCGGGTGATGGGGGCGTGTCCAGTTGGAGAGCATCTGATGAGTCAGGTGGTGATCCTGCAGGGAAGTTAGGAGCGGGGGGAGCTGAGCCATCAGAGATGAGGTTTGGGGCGCCCTGTGAGTCTACCCCGCTGTCATCCCCCACCCCTGGTTCCCAGTCCAAATCTTCATCATCTGACTCTCCTTCGATTAGCCGTTTCCCTTCTGCCTGGCTCGTGACGTTGTCTGAGCTGTTTTCCAGTTTGTGATATACTTTCCTGTGTTACAGTTTGCTAAACTTGGTGAATCTATTTCCCTCTTATGCATGTTCAGAAACATACACTTCAATTAATTAAAGTGCCTGGATCCTAACTAAAGGGTTTGGGTTCATGGTAGCATGAAGGGAAAAAAATCAAAGTGAAGAACTGAGGGGGGTATGAATTTGTTTAAAACAAGTTCAGCAGAGTCTTCTGTCAACAGAATGCACTATTATCATGAAATGATCAAATGGAAGCAGACATATAATTGTAAAAAATCTTAACCAAGAAAAGTAGTTGGGTTATGTCAGGGACACAGCTATGGTCAGAATGCCCTGCTAGCATCCAGCAACACAGATGTTTGGGGCACACCTCCAACACAACTGCCTTTGTTCCTCTTAAGATGTACATAATATGCAGACTTGGGGTTAAAGGAGCCAGAGAATAACTTGTTTAGGGTACAAATTATCAACGCTGGTACATTGCTCTTTAAGCCTGACCCTTACAATACAGATTTTGATTGAACTGTGAACCCTAATAACACAATTATCTAGCACTACTATTGCAAAATATCTAGTAAAAGTGCATACAGGTGTATAAAATGTGAGTAGTAAGGCCACTGTGGATCTGCATTTATTCCTTTCTGGCCAGATGTACAGCCATCTTCAAGAATTGAATTCATGAGCAACCACTTTTTTACGGCAAAGGCTGGCTTCATAAAATGCTGGCTGGTTGGCCTTTGTAACCACCATGAAACCACCTCCCTTGCTCCTCCCCAGCCTGCTGTGCTGATTGGATAGTCTTTGAGACTATCACAGAACCACTTTCTCCTCTCAGAGCCATGTTTCCAGTTAACAAACAATGGATTGACATTTTGTATGAAGTGCCAAATAAAGGTTTAATTGGATAAGCATGCCATGCACTGGAATTATTACTATTTTTAAAAGCTAAACACCTGCACAAAGCATGGGGGGAAAGTTAAAAGTCAGCAATGGATTCTGGGACAAGTCTGTGTAGTTTTTAGAGGAAACTAGTGTTGTGGAGATGTTAGATGGGAGCATTCGGGAGTAAAGATGGATTCCCCTGAAGGCTGCAATTCTAAACACACGTACTAAGGGACTAAGCCCCCATAGAACTCAACAGGACTTCTGAGTAGATATAGTTTGGATTGTGCTGTTGGTAAAGCTTGACTAGGGATCCTCTGCAAAGACATCCATATCCAAGCAGGGTTGGCAACCCCCTGCCTGGAATGCCCTGCCCTTATCTTTTAGTGTGGCTGCTCCAAACTTCTTTACAGATTTGACCCTTCACTTCAGAAAGAGGTCCAAGAAATGAGTAAGAGTAAGAAGATTCTCTACCCTTTCTGTCTGCATAGATGCCCTCATCCTTCCCCTGCGCCCAGCAGAAGCTCTGGGCCAGGTGGGACGCAGTGGCATCTCATAGAGGACACCCTCCCCTTTCATGGGGTGTATGATTTGTCCTGTCCCAGAGCAGATTTTGGGGTGGGCACCCCCAGTTACTTATTTTTTTCTACATGTTTTTGTCCATTTTGATTTTGCATAGATGCCCTCCTCTGTGCCCTGCACCCAGCAGAAGCTCTGGGCCAGGCGGGACACAGTGGCATCTCATAGACGACACCCTCCCCTTTCCTGGGCTATATGATTTGTCCTGTCCCAGAGCAGAGTTTGGGGTGGGCACCCCCAGTTACTTATTTTTTATGATTTTATTACATCATTATGTATTTATGATAATATCAGAAGCCTGATGATTTTGATTGCATAAATGTATTGTTATTCTTGATGGGAAGAGTCCCCCGATCACAGTGATATATCATACAGGGTACCCCAACATATATTTAGGGGTTCAGAGACATGTTAACTTTGAAGTTGCTGTAGTTGTCACCTCTTCTTTTTTAGTGTTTTGAACTTTCAAGCAAATAAGGAACTGGGAACTAAGAACCTACTTCGGTGTCGTATCAGTTAAATAGATTTAAAAGTTGCAGGGGGCTGGCTGACGTTTTGGTGTATATCTCGGGAACCAGACCACCTAGAAACTTAATTTTTTTTAAAATTGAAGCTGAGAGTCCGGAGATTAATGGGTGCTAGCCGGAGAGCCGGAGGGCCCCCCCAAAAACAGAGACCTGGTAACTCTACTACAGAGAGAAGAAAAGCTTGCCCCACAGAAAAAAACTCCCACACTAATTTGTGTCTATGTGATTTAAGTGGAGCAATACTGACAAGTAAAAGGGATTGTAGCTCAGTGGTGGAACAGTGGCTTTGTATGCAGGAGGTTCCAGGTTCAATCTCTGACATCCCTAGCCCCAAAGATCAAGTAGCAGGTGATGGGAAAAGACTCACAGCCAATGAGGCCACATCCGTACCATACATTTAAGGTACTATTATACCACTTTAACAGTCAGGGCTTCACCCAAAGAATATGTAGGTTGGAATGGAGGCATAGCCGAGTGGTAGAGTACATAGTTTGCTTTTCTGGGCAAAGCAAAAGCCCCAAAGCCAACATTCCAATGCTTGGTGCCCTTTTCAATAGCCCTTTCAGGGTTTCCACAAGTGATTCTAAAAATGCTTGTGTATTGTTTTAAAATCTGAACAAAACCTATAATTCAAATGATAATTTTAGCTGATCAATCACATGGATGGATCATTTTTTCCAAATCTTTTGTAAGGAGAAAATTATACTTCTGTTTGCAAAGATTGGCAATTATTCAGCTAGCCTCTTCCTAATATGCCATGGTTTTGATTATTAAGACCCAATGAATTTATCTGAGTTGATTTGGGCTGATAATTATCCTGAACAATAGTAGCCTAAATATCTTATTTCAATTTGCTTGCCTTTGTGCATTTTAATTTCTTGGTTTGTGAAAGCTATTGCATCTGTTTAATCTCTCCTGAATGAATGGTCAGCGTTTAATGTTTCTGGTTACCATGGGTGCTTCAGATGCACAGTTTCAGGTACCTATTAAAACAGCATGATGGTCCTGTCCAGTTTCAAATTAACTGAGTTTTATTAAGAAGTTGCTTACAACCAAATGAATACTGAGCAATTGCAGTATAAATAACTGTAATTCAAATAACCAGTTCCATGATCAGAGATAAATGTTACAGGAATGTGTAAATGCATCTGTAGTGTACCAGCAGTCAAAGTACCTTTTAGGAATACTCTGTTCTTCCCTTCACCTAATCTGGTTTACTCAGTCCTGCTCCTGTCTTCCTTTTATCTTCTTAAGGACTTTATCTCTGAGTTTCACCTTCAGACCCTCCTGTGTTATGGCCAAATCTCATGTGGGACTTGATGATACATTCTGCTGTTGTCACTAGGAAACCAGTTGTTCCTATCTTCAAAAAAGGCAAAAAAGAGGAACCTGGGAACTACAGATCAGTCAGCCTGACATCAATCAATGGGAAAATTCTGGAGCAGATTAGAAAGTGGTCAGTCTGTAAGCACATTGAAAACAATGTAGTGATTACTAGAAGCCAACATGGATTTGTCAAGAACAAATCCTGCCAGACTAATCTTATCTCATTTTTTGACCAGTTAACCTCCTTGGTAGACTGAGGGAATGCTGTGGACATAATATATCTTAACTTCAGCAAAGCTTTTGACAAAATGCTGCATGATATTCTGATTAGCAAGCTAGCTAAATGTGCGCTGAATGGAACAACTATCAGATAGATCCACAGCTGGCTACAGAATCACACTAAAATAATGCTTATAAATGGTTTCTTCTTAAAGTGGGAAGATGTAACGAGAGGGATACTGCAGGGCTCAGTCCTTGGCCTAGTGTTCTTCAACATTTTTATTAATGACTTGGAGAAGGAGGTGCAGGGAATGGTTATCAAATTTGCAGATGATACAAAATTGGGAGGGATAGCTAATACCCTGGAAGACAGAAACAAAATTCAAGGGGATCTTAAGAGGTTGGAGCATTGGGCTAAAACAACAATTTAATAGGGATAAGTGCAAAGTTCTACACCTTGGAAAAAGAAACCAAACAATTATAACAGGGCTCAGCACTACTACATGTAAGAAGGATCTTGGAATTGTATTTGATCACAAGCTGAATATGAGCCAACTGTGAGATGTGGCTGTAAAAAAGACACATACTATTTTAGTCTGTATTAACAGAAGTATAGTTTCCACATCACAGGAATTGCTTGTTCTCTTCTATTTGGCATTGGTTAGGCCTCATCTTGAGTACTGCATCCAGTTCTGGATACTGCACTTTAAGAAGGATGCAGACAAACTGAAACAGTTCAGAGAAGGACAAGACCATCAGGGGACTGGAAAGAACTGGGAATGTTTAGTCTTGAGACGGGAAGACTGTGGGGAGATATAATAGCACTTTTCAAGGACTTGAAAGGTTGTCACACAGAGGAGGGCCTGGATCACTTATCAATCATCCCAGAGTGCAGGATACGAAAAAAATTGGCTCAAGTTACAGGCAGCCAGATTTCAACTGAACATCAGGAAAAAATTCCTAACTGTTAGAGTGGTGTGACAGTGGAACCAGTTACCTAGGGGAGTGATCGGCTCTCCAACCTTGGAGGCTTTCAAGACGCAGCTGGACAGCCACCTGTCGGTTATGCTTTAATTTGAATTCCTACATTGAGCAAGGAGTTGGACTCAATGGCCTTCTAGCCCTCCCCCCAACTAATAATGATTTCATTATTCTAAACCAAGCCTCACACTGTACTAGAGGAATATCTATACATTGTTGTGGCTACTTTCACTATTGGTAACTTCCCTCCCCCCAAAGGGAGGACAGATTGCATTGAGGAGTGGTGTGGGGGGCTGGGGAGGGGGGTGATTGACTGTTTTTGCCACCTCATAGTGAGTGATGGCTGCAGAAAAAATATTGGCAGGGCATAGGGGGCAAAATGATTTTTGGGGCAGGGGAAAACTTTGCCCCACATATTCAAATTTCTGAAAGTGGACAAAATATTGTGAATGTGCTCCCCCCTGTGCTCCTGTCCTTCTGCTGAAGGGGTATCCAATGTAGTGCCCTCCAGATGTTGGCTGGAGTTGATGCCTACCAACATCTAGAGGGCAGCATGTTGGCTTCCCCTGTCCTTGTGTGTGAACTGTGTGCTTGCTTTGTACCATCTAAAGATTTCACTAAATTTTATCTTGGCATTGTTGCTGTGGAATACATTTTTTATACTAGTTCCATGTTTGTGGATCATATGGATTGATATTAGGAAATTTTAGGCTGTGGAAATTTTTTAAAAATCTATTTGAAGGAAGCAAATTATAAGGAAACAGCTCATGAAATAACTTTGCCTAAGATGCTGAAGGGTTGCTGCCTCTGTGAGAAATCAAAATGGCAGCTAGACCTAGGCCCTTGGCATTGCTTAGAGCACTGTTGTCCTCCTGCCAGGGCTGCACCCATCAGGGCCCATTTATGGAGGAGAGGACCCAGTGGAGGGCACTTTGTTCAGGATTTCTTCAAATCCAGAGGCAGCTGTGATGAACCCATCTTTGGATACCAGCCACAAAGTACAGCTTACTCATTGCCTGTCTTTGCTGTGCCGATACATGTCAACAGTCTTCATTAAAAAAAATATTGTTCCTTGCCCTCTGCCCATACTTTCTATGAAAATGCTTTCCCAGTAACATATGGGAATGACATGACAGTTTTCTATCAGTGAGAGTGCAAATGTAACTAAACTACTGATTTGAGTTATCATTAAAAATACTGTCTAGAAGCAATATACTACTAAATATCAGGTTCTGAGGAGGGGAGGGGCAACAGAAGGAGAGGACTATCAATTGCATGCCCAGCTTGTGGGTTTCCTGGAAGCATCCGACTAGCCACTATGGGAAGCAGAAATGGTGGACTATACAGCTGTTTGTTTTCATCTGACAGGAACTGATAAAGGTGTTCTAACACTTTTATTAAAGACATGTTGGATAAAAGGCTACAGAAAACTAAAAGGGAGAGGGGTTTGTTCTGTCTCTAAGGAGGGATAGTTTTTCCAGATAATCACTCAAATTGTAGAGAGATTAATTATTAATAAGCAGATCATGCACAGACATTTCCTGATTGTCTGCTTAATTAAGTTGTTGCCACATTATCTCTATGACACTATGAAGTGGCCACGTTAAGGAAATCAGTTGTATATATATCTGAACTGTTTTCCTGCCAAGCAATTAGTGTCACATACAACTGTTAAAACCTACTTAGTGCCTTGTATGTTATAGAGTTGCTAATTGCTTTCAGTGATTTGTTATTAGCATATTTCAGCTCTTTTAAAAAAACTGTTGAACTATTTGCACAGTTTTCAGTGATCTGCTAACATTATTTACTAATGCAATCTATAATCTTCTGATGGTTTTTTTGTCAGTATCCTTTTGTTGTAATAATTAACAAAAACACACTGATAAAACATTTGTAGTTGACTAATAACAGGTAACTTATTTATTGGATGAGTTTCGGTCTGTGCAGCTTGAGGATGTTGACAAGATCCTTGGACTGGTGCGGGCGACCACGTCGGTGCTGGATCCTTGCCCCTCTTGGCTGGTGAAAGCTGGTAGGACTGGAACCGCCGACTGGGCCAAGGAGGTAATCAATGCCTCTTTGCGAGAGGGAGTGGTCCCTGACTGCCTAAAAGCGGCGGTAGTGAGACCACTCCTGAAGAAACCCTCCTTGGACCCAGATAACCTGAACAACTTTAGACCTGTGGCGAATGTTCCGTTCCTGGGCAAGGTTCTGGAGCGGGTGGTGGCCGACCAGCTCCAGGGGCTCTTGGATGACACTGATTATCTTGATCCGTTTCAATCCAGTTTTAGGCCTGGGTTTGGTACCGAAACAGCCTTGGTCGCCCTGTATGATGACCTTTGTCGGGAGAGGGACAGGGGGAGTGTGACCCTGTTGATTCTCCTTGATCTCTCAGCTGCTTTTGATACCATCGACCATGGTATCCTTCTGGGAAGGCTCACGGAGTTAGGAGTTGGGGGTAATGCTTGGCAGTGGCTCCGCTCCTACTTGGTGGGTCGTCACCAGAAGGTAGTGCTTGGGGAACACTGCTCGATACCCTGGGCTCTCCATTGTGGAGTCCCACAGGGATCGGTACTGTCCCCCATGCTTTTTAACATCTATATGAAGCCGCTGGGTGCAGTCATCAGGAGTTTTGGAGTGTGTTGTCACCAGTACGCTGATGACACGCAACTCTATTTCTCCTTTTCATCTTCTCAGGTGAGGCTGTTAACGTACTAAACTGTTGCCTGGCCGCGATAATGGATTGGATGGGAGCTAACAGACTGAAGCTTAATCCATACAAGACCGAGACGCTGTTGGTGAGTGCCTTCTCTGCCCAGATGGTGGATGTTCACCCTGTTCTGGATGGGGTTACACTCCCCTTGAAAGAACAGGTTCGTAGCTTGGGAGTTCTTATCGACTCTTCCTTGTCTCTTGAGGCTCAGGTAGCCTCAGTGGCAAGGAATGCTTTCTACCATCTCCGATTGGTAGCCCAGCTGCGTCCCTATCTGGACAGTGACGACCTCGCCTCAGTCGTTCATGCTCTGGTAACTTCTAGATTGGACTACTGCAATGCGCTCTACGTTGGGCTGCCCTTGAAGACAGTTCGGAAACTACAGTTAATCCAGAATGCAGCGGCCAGATTGTTGACGCGGACAAGAAGGTCCGCTCATATTACACCCGTTCTGGCTCGTCTGCACTGGCTTCCTATTTGTTTCCGGGCTAAATTCAAAGTGCTGGTTTTGACCTATAAAGCCTTACACGGCATGGGACCGCAATACCTGGTGGAGCGCCTCTCCCAATATGAAACTACCCGTACACTGCGCTCAACATCTAAGGCCCTCCTCCGAGTACCATCCCATCGAGAAGCTCGGAGGGTGGTGACTAGAAATAGGGCCTTTTCGGTTGTGGCTCCCGAACTATGGAATGGTCTCCCCGATGAGGTGTGCCTGGTGCCGACGCTGCTATCTTTTCGGCACCAGGTGAAAACCTTTTTATATTCCCAGGCATTTTAATGCGTATTATTATATGTATTGTTGTATTTTGCTACTGTTTGATTATTTTTGTGTACCTTTGTTGGTTTGATTCTATTGTTTTATTGTATTTATATATTCCTGATTGCTTTATTCTATGTACACCGCCCAGAGAGCCCTTGGGCTTAGGGCGGTATATAAATTAAATAAAATAAATAAATAAATAAACTTATTGGTCCAATTTTTCATAAGGAAACAGATTTTTTACAAAATAAAGGGGGTTGATATGGGCAAACACTCCCCCAAAACAAGTAGCTCACCCCACCATTGCTGAATGTGGTATCTTGAAATAAAATCATTTTTCAAATACAATTTATAACTGAATCATAAATGGGAAGTTACAATGAGGCTGCAGTCCTGAGGTTGCTGCTTATTTGGGAGTTAACTCCATCAACTTTAATATAATTCTTCAGATAAATTTAGGTGCCCAAGGCAGCTAAGAATAACATATCCATACAAATCCTGTTGTGTTATATAAAGAACTTAAGGTGATTTCTGGGCTCTATCTGTACTATACAGTAGGCTCCTCTGATCTCTGAGTATCTGGGTATATGGCACATAGTTTATTGCTAAAATAACCTATGTTTTGAAGAATTGTAAAGAGGAGTCTGATGGATTTATGATTTATGATAAGGTAGATTTTATTTGTGGCATTTTGGAGCAAATTTGAAAATGCAACATAACCACCTGTATTTTTTCTTTATTAAGAACTGTATTTCTTTATTAGGAACTATAATATTTGATTGGTGGATGGAAATGTATATAATTTATTTTGTATGTGTTGTATATTTTGTATGTGTTGTAGATTATTTGTATAATAATCATAAAAGGTTTTTAAAAGAAAAACAAATATCCTAAAATAAATTAAATTAAACCAAAATTATAAACAATAACAAATTAAAACTAATTTAAAAACCCAAATTAAAAAAAACCTACAAGCAGATAGCCATCTCTGTAGGTCAAAGGCTTACATGAGTGAGAAACCCTTGACTAGCTGATAGAAAGAGGGAACCTTAAAGCCTGTCAATTTGTATAGGAGGAGATGTACTGGCAGTTTAGGGTTAAGGCTTTAACGATTATAGGCAGCACTTTGAACTGTACCTGGAAATGTATCAGTACCCAATAAACCTTCTGTAGCAATGAAGTCATGCTCTCAATAACTACTTCTGGTCAACCACCACTGCATTCTGGATCAGTGGAAGTTTCCAGACACTTTCTAAAGTTAGCCATGTGCAGACTGTGTTACTGTAATCCAAATGAGATATAAACTAAGGTGTGTGTCACCATGACCAGGTCTGACAATATGTTTTGGATGGGAAAAATATACCATTATATGCGCCCCTCTCCACAATCTAATACATGGGACAAAGCTCTCCCCTCCCCAAATACAGCTTGAGCCTTCTGTGTCCCCTTGATCTTTCTCTCTCTGATTATGCCACTGAATATTATAGTACTTTCCTGCTTAAGAAAGGAGGTGTAATATGCAGTAGTTAAATATCTGTGTGATTGGTGGTGTTATGGGTCACAGATTCCCACTCACGTGCTAATCATGCAGTGGCAGTTTGCATGTTCTAGAATCCCTTCTTCTGTAATAGATTTGTATTGTTACACACAGGTATATGGCTCACAGGATGCAGCAGGTGGTTAGCTTTGCCCTCTTCTGCCACCATTTAAAGTCTTGTTTCACTTCCTTTAGTGAAGGCTAAAGCTAGGCTGAATATATTTCCCCTTCATTATCATGGGAAGCATTTGTCCTTCATGAAAATTGTGTGTGCATGGGGATATTTGGTCACTTTCTAGGCAAATATTAAGAATACTCAGGATGGTAGTCTTACCTTTAATTATAAAGTGGATGAAGGTTTATTTGTTTTAATACACACCTCTAAATCTTTGTCATCATGCCAAACGGCTAGGTTCTTGGGACAGAATGCCCCTGGGAATGATGCTACATCATAGTAATATGGGGCAAATTTTTTTCCAGTGATTTATTTTTCCATGGAAAATGTTCCATTTTATAAGTTAATTAATAACAATGCATGGATGCCAATTGCAAATAAATATTAGGCAAGCTTGGCAGTTTCAGTGTTTTAGTTTTGTTTACTAAATATAAATAAAATAAACATGCTAAATTAGATCATTCTCTAGGATGTTAGAAAAAATTCTGATGCAAACGGAAAATTTTCTGATGCCAGTGCAAAGTACTGCATGCAAATTTGCATAGGAAATCTTTCCAGAAATTTTCCCAGTTCAAAAATGTCTGGAAAATCCACATCACTGTGACATCATGATGTAGCATTGTTCCCAGTGGCATTATTGGGGGGGGGTGTACATGACTGCCCCATTGCCTCCCTCATGTTCCATCACTGAGCGTATGAGGTATACTTTTTAAGTTCTTTTCCTTTCCTCCTAATTTGGTATCTGGAACACAATAAGAGTAAAATGTAACATTTGGACCATAGACAGAATTGCTTCTCAGTTTGCTGTACTGACTAAGGTAATAGTGCCAAAGAAAGGAGAGCAAAGGGGTGTAGTGGGAGGACAGCCAAGTTGTGGGAAGCATTTAATACCCTTCCATATTTAAACTTGGGAGGGCTTTTCAGTATCACATAACCTCTCTGGGATGAGATTGCTGCACAGCCTCTGAACATGAATACTGCAATAAATGTATTGTTGTGCACCTCCCCAATCTCCGAGCGGTGAGATTTCCTGGGGTCCCTGCGCTTGCCCTGGGTTTGGTTTCCTTGGGAAGAAGGTCAGCGGAGACTGTGGTTTCTTTATGAAATATGGTTTATTTATTTACACATGTTCTAACCTGAGCTTAGGATGGAGGGGTTCAAGGCATCAGCAGTCCAATATCCAGTTTTTCCATCAGTGTTACAGGAGGCATCCTAAAGGCATGGTGCAGAGAGCCAGTCTCTCTCCCTGCCTCCAGTTCCCAGCCATTCTCCAATACAACACAACACACACTCAAACACAAACCTGTCCTAGCAGTCAGGAAGGGGGGGGGACTCTCCTGAAGAGTTTCAGTGACAAAAGGATCTTCCTGGCCCATTCACCAGTTGCTGGGTACCTGATAGGCCCATTAACAAACCTGGCCACTCTTATTAGCTTAACAAAGAAACTAATCCAACCAGCAGAGCGAGTTCCTCTACCCCAGGGCACAGGAGTCCAAATCGGAGCCTGGAAGGGGACTCATAGGAATTTTCCATTCGAACCCCCAAACTCACAACAGTATTATTGCCTCATACATCCTGAATCCTGCATCTGTTTGGGGCAGGTACATCAACATGTTGTAGTGTTTGAGCCACTGCAAATACTTTGTGCTTTTTAAGGCTGCCCACAAGGTTCTCCATTAACCTATAGATGTGTTTGGCATTAATAGCAATACATCTTTCATTTAATAGCTTGTTTGGCATGTTGGTTGTGTATTATTGTTACTCTCTACTCTTGTCAAACAATTATTCTGTTAGAAAGAGTGTGTGTGTATGTGGGGCATTTCAGATTTCTGGTGTGATTAATTTTTTATTGGGCATCTTGAGAAACCCTGATATATATATTTTCAATCTTATCAAAGTTGTCTCATGCACTGTGAATAAATGCTTTTCAATTGAGAAAGGATATTATTATGTTCATACTCCTATGGCTCATTAGTCTTTACTGGAATCTCACTGAGATGTTTGCCTTGGCTAGACCTTTTCTGGAAGAGATGTGAGAACTTAGCAAAACATGCTATGTCATTTTGTGTTTTATCAAGCTGACCGCAATTATTTTGGTGAGGTGAAACTCAAGGAAGTAGCACCTGAAATGAAAAAGACATACCAGGACTGCAAAGTGTGCTTTTCTACTTTTCAGATTTTAGGAGGCAATATAAGAACAATTTTCTCTACAGGTAATCACACTTGGGGATCAGCAAATACCTGACTGCAGATTCAGTAAGCCAGGTGTCAGTTTGATCCTTGTCTAGATAGTGTGCTGGAAAGTGGAGAAAGTGTTTTCTTTCTCTGAGTACAGAATATCATTCAATAGTACAATTCCACTTCACTTGCTTTCCCCCTGGAGGAGTTAACTTCAAAATGAAGTATTGGTTGAAAAAAGTACAGTAGGATGGAACTTATCTGAGAAACTGACTTTATGTGTAATTAGAAGAAAACAGTTTGATATAAGAAATTTGATAAACCTCAGTTTACAAGCCCTTTCAAATAATTGCAAAAATATTTATATATTTTTGTGTGGAAATAACTAGCAAAGGTTTGTTGGAAAATAATTAACTTTTTTCCAGGCTCATATAATTTTTTAAATGGTACAAATACATATTTTCAGTCAACACTGATTAATGACTTGAGCTGGAATCCTCTACCCCAGGGGTAGGGAACCTCAGACCCAAGGGGTTGAATGCAGCCCCCTGGGTTTCTGTCTGGCCCATAGGACTCTTCCCAGCCATGTCCTCTCTTCAGACCACACCATTCACTGGCCCTGCTCTGTGTCATCCTCTGGTGATGTTGTCTGTCCGGAATGTGTCCTTGAGCTGTAATAATACCTCTTGCTTGACAGGATGGAAAATGGAGAGTGGTGGTGTGTATTTAGTCACACTCACATTTGCCACATCCACCACCAGCATTTCTCCTACACTTGAAGGATGCCCGCATGGGAATGAAGCCGTCAGAGTGAAAAAGGTTCTCCCTGTTAAACGGATTTACTTGGGAGTTTAGTCGAATTGAACTTATGACTGAGTATGTATCAAATTGTGCTGTTAGTTGTTACTTTAAAGTTAATGGTACCTCAGAGATTTAAACAATGAGGGACTGTGCTTCAGTTATAACAGAATAATAAGTGGAGGTATTTGTAGTATTTTTGATTAGGTATTGAATTCAGTTTACACTGGCACAGCAACATGCACATAGTCATGCACTGATGTTGCTGATGTGAGCTGCAAGCACAATATTATTTATTTATTTAGTTTGCTCTCTTATCAGCCCTTTACCTAAAGTCCCGGGTGAGTTAAAATATTAAAACCAGTTTAAAACAAATTACAATCACTGGAACCGGGTGGGTCCCGAAAATGTATATCTCAGGTGTCAAGGCCAGGGGAAAGAGGTCCGTCTTCAGCATACAACAAAAACCATATAATGAAGGTGCCAGACACACCTCTATGGGGAGGGAATTCCACAACCTAAGAGTTGTCAAAGAGAATGCCCTCTCCCAGGCCACCACCCTCTGAACTTTTGAGAGTGATAGAACTGGCTCCATCTGCTGATCTTAACACCCAAGAGGGTCTTGGGGAATTTGCTGAAGTGATTCATGAGAATGAGCATGAATTGTTTGGTGTACACTTCTGTTTCTTTTTGTGAGCTTGTCATGAACTAATTTTGATTATTTAAAGTGAGGGGGGAAATTGAGCTATCTAAAATTGTAATGTTAAAACCCATTGTTTTGATATACATATGCCAAAAGTATAGATCTCTTAATTAAAAAGGGGGTGTTTTTAGATGTGTGTTGATAGTAATGTTTTTTTTAATTATGAAAAAGAAAAAAATAGGAAACTGCATGATACTGAAGTCAGACCATTGGTCCTCAGTATTGTCTACTACTCTGTATTGACTCACGTGGCTCTCCAGGTTTTCAGATAGGAGGCTTTACCAGCCCTAGCTTGGGATGCCATGGATTGAAACTGGGACCTTCTGCATGCAAAACACGTTCTTTGCCACTGATGTACATCCCCTCCCAAATTACAACAAATGCTTTTAAAGATCTACAGTTGTTTTGCATTATAGTCTTGAAATAACAGGTCTTTTCCATACTGAAATTTTCCTCCAAAATAAAATGAAAATTAAAAATCTGAAATGGTGCCTCTGCTGGCAGGACATGACTCTTCCTTCTTATCTCCATTGCAGTTAAGAACCCAAAAGTTAAGTTGTGCTATTGGATGATGTGTGTGACATAGTAAAGAATTGCTTTTGAACAGTGGTTCTCAAACTTTCCCCCACTCAGAACCCTTGAAAATGGTTGGGGCTCACAGCAGACCTGTACTTTGAAATTATACCCTAGGTCAGGCTGCTGAGAAGGGACCCTTTTAACTGTTAAAAAGTGTACCAGTGCCATATTATAAAACTCATAACTTCCAGGCCAGGGCTTTGTTAGTCTGTTTTGTTAGTCTGGAACTGGCCATCTGAAGGAGTCTAATAGACTCTGACATTATCACTTATTGGGAAATCTTAATGAGTTACTGGGAAGTCTCTACATACTGAAAATATAATGGCTCAAGTATCCCTTATGAAACCTAGGGATGGATTTCTGTTCCTCTTGCTTTCTCATTTTTCTAGTCTTAAATTCTGTATCCCCAAGTTTACAAACTTTTAAAAGTTCATATGAAAAAAGTACATTTTTGTGTGCATTTCTCCTAATATATATTTATTGCATGCAATTTCCCTTTTTATACGTTATTTTCACTATTATACACATTTTTGTACACACTTTTTCCTTTGTGTTGTACACATTCATTGGATGGAGAACTGCATCACAAAATTCGAAGAAGTATGCATTTTGAAGGATATTGTTTGTATATTGGTTCAGAAAGTGCAAATAGTGTTTGTTGTTGTTATGTGCCTTCAATTCGATTACGACTTACAGCGACCCTGTGAATCAGTGACCTCCAAGAGCATCTGTCATGAACCACCCTGTTCAGATCTTGTAAGTTCAGGTCTGTGGCTTCCTTTATGGAATCAATCCATCTCTTGTTTGGCCTTCCTCTTTTTCTACTCCCTTCTGTTTTTCACAACATTATTGTCTTTTCTAATGAATCATGTCGTCTCATTATGTGTCCAAAGTATGATAACCTCCGTTTCATCATTTTAGCTTCTAGTGATAGTTCTGGTTTAATTTGTTCTAACACCCTATTATTTGTCTTTTTCGCGGTCCATCCCCCATCCCTAATGAAACCCACGTAGAAGTAGCAGGAAGTCATTGTGCATTAGAAGAAAGTATTGGTTTATTTGAATCTGTCCTAGGTTAGCCAAGGCATAGCTCACATTGAAAAGCACGCTTTAGGTATCTGAGTTATTGGCAGAAACTGGAGTATTGTGTTAATGGTTTGAGCTTATACCTCCATTTCCTCTGAGGCATCTGGAACTGGCCATACTAGAAACAGGATACTGGGCCAGGTAGACCTCTGTGGGCAGACCCTGTGAGGAGGTTGTGTTTTTATGCTGTATTTGTTTCCTGTCCAAACATATTATGTGACTTTCCCGTTCAACCAGTGTTGTCAGGGGAGCCTAGTGAAATCCAGACTCAGGAAGTAACTGTATTTCTTAATCAGGGGTTATCATTACGCTGAAGCTATTCAGCATGAAGGCATTAGAGATAAGCACTTTTGCCATATTCTGTTCAGAGATTATCATCTCATATATTCATTCATTTATTCATACTCATATATTTATTTTCCAAGGCTCCCAATGTCCTGGATGATTGGTTGAGAGCTGCAAAAGACATAAAAACTGGACTGATTTCCTGTCATGGACGAGGCCCTGTTTTCAATTACCATCTTGCAGTTTTCTTGGGCAACAGGTTATTGACTCATTCAAAAGCAGGATGAATAGAAGTAACATAGAAATACAATTCTTTTGGAACCAGAATCAAGTCTGATTTTTGCTTCTTGCAATTTCCAAGTTGATGGAATGCTATAGTAATGTATCAATCACAGAGCACATTTACATTTCTTTCTCAGTTTTCTCTCTGAAATACTTGCCCTAATTTGCATTGATTTGTGAATTCTCATTTTACTGAAGCATAAAGTATAGAAAAGGATGCCTAAATGAAGAGTAATTTTGTTCCTTGTAGTAACACTTGACAAGTGTCCAACTAATGAGAACTAAAATTATTAAATGACATGCTAGACATTAGGGTTGCCAGGTCAGTAGCATCCCAAACCCTGAGATTTTGGGGGCGGGCCCAACTGATGTCATGGGGTGGGTCCAACTGATGACATGGGGCAGGTCCAAGTGACATAATGGGGCGGGCCCAAGTGATGTCACAGGGTGGATCCAAGTGACATCATGGGGCAGGTCCAAGTGATGTCATTAAGCATGATACATTAAATATCAACCACAGTTGCTTGGTGCATACAATTCATACAAAAACATTTATCTGATTGGAAATTAAGACAGAAATCTTAGCTAAAAGATGGAGCCTGTGTAGGGAACATTTAATCTAGCCAATTAGCTTCTTGCAAAAAGGGTTCAAGCGCCCTCAGGCCAGGCCAGTCACCTGAAGGCCATTGTAGGAAGAAAGGAGTCTAGTGTTGTGATGTTAGATGGGAGCACTCAGGAATAAAGATGGATGCCCCCAAAGAGCTGCAATTCTAAACACACTTACTAAGGGGCTAAGGCCCATAGAACTCAATAGGACTTACTTCTCAGTAGATATGATTTAGATTGTGTTGTTGGTAAAGCTTGACAAAGGATTCTCTACAAAGATATCCCTATCCAAGTAGGGTTGGCAACCCCCTGCCTGGAATGCCCTGCCCCTACCTTTTAACGTCCAAATTTCTTTACAGATTTGACCCTTCACTTCAGAAAGAGGTCTGAGTAATGAGTAAGAAGATTCTCTACCCTTTTCTGTCTTCCCTGCGGGCTGCTATAAACTCACTTCGTCAGCCAACCCAATTCCAGTGAACATAATTGATAGAGGGAAAGCACACATGATTTGGTCTACCTTCAGAGGCAGTAGCTTAAGAACAACAATTGCAGCCACGCTGCCCAGTATGTGAATTCTCTTTTACCACTATTGGACATGACACAAACAACAAGGTGAATCATCAGTGGGTTTAAGAAGATTGAGTGGAGCACATGGAACCACTGTTGTTGTTTCTATGGATGAAAGGGAGTGAGGTTAAATGAAATGTTAATAGAAAAAGAAGAACAAAAGACAGTGATGATTTCTTAAATGCAATACCATACCAACCACAACAAGATTCCAATTAGTAAGGCAGAAAACTAAGTATCTCACAACCAGTCAGGATTCCTAACCAAAAACCAAAAATATGATAAATGAAGAAATATTTGTATAAGCATGACTATCAAATATATTTATTATTTACACAACCTGTAAAGATGTTTATAGTGCAATCCTACGTTTATTTATTCAGAAGCAAGTCCCAGTATATTCAGTGGGGCTTACTCAAACAGGGACAGAACTGCAACCTCAAGTTATAAGCAACTTCATTCACGCAACCCAAAATTCAGAATCATGCCACTTTAAGCCGTTTTGCAACTGTTTATACTTGTTTTTATGATTATTGGATTTTAAAGGGATTTATTTCTTATTGTGAGCTGCCTTGGTTTCCAGACTTCAACCATACCTCACAGAGTTGTTGGAAAGATTCCCATACACACACACACACACACACATTGGAGATGTAAAGATACATACACCCCATATAATAGTTTATTGTCAAAACCAGTTGATCATTGCAGAACATTAAAAAAATGAAATCAGTATTAGTTTCCAAAATAATAAAAACAGTGATACCTAAGTAAGCCCTGCCTAATTGCTTTAAAAATAGGATTGGAGGAGGAAAGATATACAACACAATTCTTTCCTATGTTCACTCAAACGGCCCATCAATTTACAGCAGAATCCTAACCATGTCTACTCAAAAGAAAGTCCTGTTGAATTCAATGGGGTTTACTCTGGGTATGTTTACTCTGGAAAATCAAGTACTAGATGATGATGATGATTTATATACCGCCCCATAGCCAAACCTCTCTGGGCAGCTTACAACAATTAAAAACATTAAAAACAAGTATACAAATTTAAACCATAAAAAGATAAGCAAGTTAAAAACACATGTTATTCAAATGCTGTTAAAATGCCTGGGAGAAGAGAAAAGAGGGTTAAAGCTTCAATTTGGGAAGTTTGCAAAACACTGCCCTCTTCAAAATGTAAACCTGTCTGGCTCCTACACACAGGAGAGAAAAAGACTAAAAGCTTACTTACTCAGTCTGTGAGATGTTCAGAAAAGCAGGAAAAAGCATGTTTCTGAGCCTTGGACCAGTCACTTCCTCTCATCCTCAGAGGGAGGCAATGGTAAACCCCCTCTGAATACCTCTTACCATGAAAACGTTGTTCATAGGGTCGCCATAAGTCAGAATCGACTTGAAGGCACACCATTCAATTTGACTCTACATTTTTGTCTTTATCATTCCTTGTCAATCACAACCCTGATTTCTTATTGGCTAAAAACCTGAAAGGGCAGGGATTAAAGCAGAACCAAGAAGTTGGGGGGCCGGCTGACGTTTTGGTGTGTATCTCTGGAACCAGACCAAACTAGAAACTTATTATTATTTTTTTTTAATGAAAGCTGAAAGTCCGGAGAGTAAGGTGATTCAGCTGGAGAGCTGGAGGGGACCCCCAAAAACTGAAGTCTCAGGCTGAAAAACGGAGATCTAGCAACCCTAACATACATGTGTATCTAAAGCTTGGAATAAAATAGAAAATATATTGGTCCAAATAAATGGCAAGTGCTATCTTATAGATAAATCAATCTGTTACAGGAATTTCCAGTAAATAAATAAGTTTTCTTATTTATCAAGGAGAGAAACATCTTTTTAGAATTTAAAGTTTTGCTTTCAACACAGGGCATCTTTCAATCCAATTATAATTCAGTATGTGAACCAGACATGCCACGAAGACACAGTGGACACATTCACATGTCATGGTAAGCCTTAACTTTCCATGCATGAGCAATTTGTTGTTTTAATCCTCTCTGCTGCTCTAGGCTCACACTGGGAGGAAACAAACCATGATTCCCCATGCTTAACATTACATTCACTCCCAACAAACCATGATCTAAGGCTAGGGATTGTGGTTTGTTTCCTCCCAGCACAAGCAGAGTGGAGTCAAGCAGATATGCACATTCACAGTAAACCATTATCCATGGTTACTGTGATATGCAAACTGGCTACTGGAATATTTATATACATGCAAGTGGGACTTGCAACAAAAAGTTGCAGCGCAGACTGCTGCTGTTTAGTGTGCCTACCAGCCACCTCCTCTTTCAGGGTATTTCATTCCATTTCATCACTTTCCCCACCCCCTTCCAGTTTTCTTTCCCCCTCTCCCAACAGATGCTGAGTTTTCTGTGTCCACTGAGCATGTGCTGATCTCATTGGGCTGTTTCAGGGTAGTTTCCCCTCTCTTAGGGTCCCCCCCAAAAGTCTCTTGTTGCTTTGGCAACCCTTGTGGTTCCCCCAAACATACTAATATCTTTGTTTTGTTTGGGGACGGTGCTATTTCAGCCACATAAGGACCATCACTCCCTCTGAAGGAGATCACAATCAGTATAGATCACCTGGGGAAATTCTACTTGCAGTATTGTACCCTGCAGAATATCATAGGATGGTGGCCCGAAAACGGCCATTTTCTGCTATTGCTGCTGTACTATGGAATGCCTTTCTCTTTGCCACACATGAGGCAGTTGCTTCAGACATGTTGTCAAGACTTACCTTTTGGCCTAGGCTTTCCCTGACCTATAAGATCAGACTCTGTTTTATGTGTTTTAATTCCCTGAATTTCTGTTTTATTATTAGATCCTTTTATACTACTATTTTATTGATTTTGTGTTTTATTTTTGTTTTAATTATAATGTTTGTTTTTCATACTGTACACCACCTAAGAGACTTTAAAATATTAAGTGGTTTATAAATGCTTTTAAATAAATCAATAAGGTAGTTACTTAGAAGTGATGGTACTAGTTTGTTGTCAGCATGCGGTACTAGTGATGAGCTGGGTCACCAACAGACTCGGAAGTGTATCACTAGAAACACGCTTAACAGACCATTTGTGATGAGCAGCAGTTATCTCACATGCAGCCTCAAAATGTTTAATTTTGTTTTAAGCAGTGTGATTAACTGAAGTTAGTCTCCTCTTTTTTGTGTACCACAGTATGGGAGCTCTACCACTAGAAAAGAGCAACTGTTTATGAACTGTTTATGCTATAGTTGCTCTAATTTCGTTCACATTAAACTGTTAACAGTTTCCTTTAATGATGGCAGCAGCAGCCAAAGCTCACACTTTCCAAAGGAAAAGCTTTATACCTGGTTAAAAACCTGTAATGTGATTTAATTACCACCACAAGACAATTTTGGAGGTAGGGACAGGAAAACATAATCTGAGGCTCTCTGTTCTCTTCTGGACACTTTCCACATACTTTGAGGGTGCTGTGGGAACATGACACTGTATTATAGCAGTCCTTCAGGTATGGAACTGTTGGCTATCATAGAGCCAGCAGTTGCCCTCACAAACAAGGTAGAAAAGGGTTAAGCTACTCTTGGGCAGAGCCAGGGAGATAACGAGACTCAGGTTACTGCTATCAGGCAGCTGTAACCACTAATGAGCCCAAGGCCCTATAAATCCAGCAGGAGGGAATGTGTTGAGTGTGGGGGGAAAGTTGGATGGAGTTAACAGTGAGCTGCGTATATCAAGACTGTATGCTGTTGGGGACTGATGCTGCTGCTGTGTATCCTGTATTCTGTAACCAGTATGCTGTATGCTGAATGCACAAGTAAAGTATTCTTGCACATAGACTGCTGTATATTATTGCTACCTCCCTCTGTGTCTTACACAACTACATTTTTGCCAGCTTCCAACAAAGGGTTATGGGCCCAGAGCTCACACTGTAGTCTGTGCATGCTCAGAGGTGAAAGTGTAAGCAAGTGCAGTGTGCTAGAACGAAGGCAGTAAGAAGCAATGATGTTGTCATATGCATCTTTGTTGCCCCTGGAGAGGCTCAACGACTCCAATTATGCCACCTGGAAGGTCCAAATGGAGATGTACCTACGCAGAGAAGGAGTGTGGTGTGTTATAGAAAGTCTTCCTCCCACAGCTCCACCCTCTGCTGAATGGCTTCGTATGGACGAGAAAGCCAAAGCCTGCGTTATCTTAGGACTACAGGACAGCCAGCTGCTCCACGTAAGAAATCAACAAACTGCGAAAAATGTTTGGGAAACCCTCAAGGACGTTCATGTTAAGAAAACAGCAGGGAGCAAGATAAGAATTGCTAGAAGGCTGTTTCAATTGCGTCTCGAGAAAGGGGTTTCAATGCATGAACATTTACATACCTTAAGTAGCCTGTTTTCGGAGCTGCAGGAGAGGGACGTTATTTACTCTCCCCAGCAACAGGTGTACTTATTATTGTCAACACTGAATGACTCCTGGAATTCGTTGGTCTGCGCATTAGAGACTATCGATGAGACTACTCTTACTCTAGAGTATGTAAAAGGAAAACTTCTTGAAGAATGGGAAAGGAGAGAAGAAAAGAACCAGAAGCAAGACACCAGCTATCCAGAGCCAAAAGAAGCAAGAGGGAAAGCGCCTGCTGTGAGACTATGCTACACATGCGGCTCAAGTCAACATCTACGTAAAGATTGCACCCGGAAGAAGAACAAACAGCCGAAGGAACTCAACCAAGTGCGTGTAGTAAGAGCAGAAAAGGACTCCAATCAAGCTGAAGAAGAAACGTTATGGGCGATAGACTCTGGAGCAAGCCATTGTATTGCAACACGAAAGACTCTCTTTCAAACGTTAACACCTGCAAGTGAAAGTGTCATCTTGGCAGATGGAAAAACTATAGAGGTAAAAGGGAGGGGCACGTTCTATATGCCATGTCTAAATACTTTGTTAACAAACGTTCTATTCGTGCCTCAGCTTGACTCAAATATAGTATCTGTTATAAGGTTAAACAACATGGGCTATGATGTAAACTTTTCTAAAGGGATTTGTGAAATAAGGAAAGGTGGGAATATTGTTGCTAGAGGCACTATAAAAAATTCCCTGTATGTAATTGCTAAAACCCCAGAGAGAACTGCTAATGTTATAACTAACAAGCCACCCCATAATGGATGCATTCACATGTACCATAAAAGACTGGGGCATGCATGCTACACAACCTTACAAGCAACACCCAAGCACAGCTTAGACATAACCTACAAAAGCTGTAACCATTATGTAGACTGCCATGTATGTAGAGAACATAAATCTGTTGCAGCGCCTGTAGAGAAAACAAGTAATATAAAAGTGTCAAGGGAGTTTGAGTTACTCCACATGGATTTAGCCGGTCCGTTCCGGAAATCAAAAGGCGGAGCCAGGTTTTATTTAATACTGGTTGACGCATATACAAGATATGGTTTTGTATATTTATTGAAAAACAAAGCAGAAGCTGCTGCGCAAATTAAATATTTCGTTAAATGGGTTGAAAACAAGTTTGGTAAAAAGATAGCACAGCTATACTCAGACCGAGGAGGTGAATTCTTATCTCAAGGGCTGCAAAACTTCTTTAAAGAACAAGGGATAAAACATTCCCTGACAGCCCCCTTTTCACCCTCTCAGAACGGCTTGGCGGAACGCCGAAATCAATACCTGCAGGACATGTCACGTGCTATGTTTAAAGACTCTGTATTACCCTCAATGTTCTGGGCAGAAAGCCTAATGTATGCGAACTATGTTCAGAATAGGCTTTATGCAAAGGCAGTAAATTGCAGCCCATATGAAATGTTGTATAAATGTAAGCCAAAGCTAAACCACATTCGAACTTTTGGAACCACCTGTTGGGCTAATATACCTAAAGCGCAAAGGAAGGGTAAATTAGCTGCAAGAGCATTAAAGGGAAACCTTTTAGGTTATGAATGCGGTTCGTATAGAACATGGGTGCCTGGCAAACAAAGAGTTATTATCAGTAGGAGTGTTTATGCAAATGATAAAGCATGGGAAGACACAGAGCACTTTGACATGGTAGAGTTAGAAAGCACAGCTTCACAAGATAGCGCAGTAAAACCTCAAGCGCTCAGTGAAGCAGAAAAAGAAAGCAAACCTGCTGTCATTAAACAGAAATGTGCAGAGTTGGACTCGGCTGATAATAAAGAGCCGACAAACAGCACAGTAGCAAGAGCAGAACAGAGCAGTAAGGAGCCAGAAAGCTCAGAGCAAAAAACTGGACCACGCCGGTCACAAAGGTCCAATTTCGGACAACCACCAGAAAGATTTACTGTGTCTATTATTAAAGAGAGTGAGGGAAATATAGAACCCAAGACCTATGACGAAATGCTAACATTATCCGATACAGAAAAGAGGAAATGGTTTGCTGCCATGCAAGAAGAAATGGCTGCTATGCATAGAAACCGCACTTGGGTGCTTACAGAACCACCAGTGCATAAAAGAGCCATTGGGTGTAAATGGGTCTATAAAATAAAAAGAGCAAACACAGGAGAAGTAAGATATAAAGCACGTCTGGTAGCGAAAGGGTTTCTCCAGCAACAGGGAGAGGATTATGATGCTGTTTTTGCACCAGTTGTGAGACATGAGTCAGTGAGGCTCATGTTAAAGGTTGCTGCCATGAAGCAACTGTTAGCCTTCCACTACGATATTAACACGGCATTCTTGTATGGGGACCTAGCCGAGGATATTTATATGGAGCAACCAAAGGGGTGCCAGGATACAACAGGACGTGTGTGTAAACTACAAAAATCGTTATATGGGTTAAAACAGAGCGCTCGCTGCTGGAACACCAAACTGAATGATGTTTTATGTGCTATGGGCTTCAGTAGCGGGGCTGCTGACCCATGTCTGTATGTGAAAACAGTAGGCAGTACAACTATGTATTGTTTAGTTTTTGTAGATGACCTATTGTTTATATGTGAAAACAGAACGCAAGAGGAAGCATTCAGTAGGGAGTTGGAATGCTCTGTTGATATTAAGCGTATGGGGCCAGTGGCACAATACCTGGGCGTGGAGATTTGTAGACGTGATGACGGCAGTTTCTCGTTAAAGCAGGAAGGTATGATTAAACAACTGCTGTCTGAGCATGGCATGGCTGAGAGCAAACCCGCTAAAACTCCCATGGCTGTGGGGTTCCAAACGGAACACCATGGAAACGTGCCAATTGACCAACAACAATATAGGTGTATTATCGGCAAACTCCTGTATCTCACCAACACAACGCGACCAGATATATGTAACGCTACTAGCATTCTCAGTAGACGTGTGTCGTGTCCAACCCAACAAGACTGGATGGGGTTAAAACGGACACTTAGGTATTTAAAGGGCTCAATGCAAAAGCAGCTGATACTATCATCCCAAAAGGATGGTGAGCTAGTCTGTTACACAGACGCAGACCATGCTTCTGATCCTACCATCCGAAAATCCACCTCAGGCGTGGTTATTATGTATCATGGGTCCCCCATAATATGGCACAGCAAGAAACAAAGTATGGTAGCTGTGTCTAGTACAGAGGCGGAATATATTAGCCTCTCACTAGCGTGTTCTGAACTAGAATGGCTTGAACACCTGTTCAAGGATGCATCCCTGCCTATATGCAAACCCTATACTGTCTACGAGGACAACCAGTCCTGTATACAGCTTGCCCTCTCAGAGGCACAGTCGAAGCGAACGAAACCCATTAGTGTGCGTTACCAACATGTGCGCAACTGCGCAAAACGGGGCTTAATCCAGTTATATTATTGTGAGACTGAACGTATGGTAGCGGATGTGTTCACCAAACCCTTGCCTGAGGAAAGGTTCAAAATGCTTATAGAAAACCTAAGCATGACAATGTGAACGTAAGGAATTGGTTCATAATGTTGGATGGGGGAAGGGATTGGATTGACCACTTAGAATATGATGAAACCTAATGTACTCGAACCTGTATATATAGATATGTAAACCTGTATATATATGTATGTGAAAATGTACCCCATGTTAAAACTATATCATGTATTATGTATAGCATAGTAACTACACCCTGCAAAAGATGAATTGTTATGTTTGTGATGCCAAGTGGGGAATGTTGGCTATCATAGAGCCAGCAGTTGCCCTCACAAACAAGGTAGAAAAGGGTTAAGCTACTCTTGGGCAGAGCCAGGGAAATAACGAGACTCAGGTTACTGCTATCAGGCAGCTGTAACCACTAATGAGCCCAAGGCCCTATAAATCCAGCAGGAGGGAATGTGTTGAGTGTGGGGGGAAGTTGGATGGAGTTAACAGTGAGCTACGTATATCAAGACTGTATGCTGTCGGGGACTGATGCTGCTGCTGTGTATCCTGTATTCTGTAACCAGTATGCTGTATGCACAAGTAAAGTATTCTTGCACATAGACTGCTGTATATTATTGCTACCTCCCTCTGTGTCTTACACGACTACATTTTTGCCAGCTTCCAACAGGAACTTCTTCTCAAGGGAAGCCCAGTTAGCTCAACCCAACTAGTTGTAGGCAGGCTTGTAAAATTTGTCTTTTTCAAAAAGCCCTTGGAACAGCATAAGATGGCTGTTTATGTGTACTAAGATTGCTGATTTTATTAGTTTTGTTGACTAATTGCCATATTTTATATCTGGAATCTTTATGTGAATTTTTAAACTTGTCCTGATCCATTCCAAGGTGAACGTCGGACTATAAATGGCACAAGTAAATAAATAAATATCAAAATTGCAGGTTTTGTGTCTGTTCCAAGTGTTTTACTTCCCTCTTTCTCCTGAACTTTCTCCAAGATGGGTTTGGAGAGATGTTGTGCAAAATCACTACTTACACTAATGCTGAATGCAAGAAGCAATAGGGGGTACATAAAAAGAAAGCAGGTAATCAGCATAATAGAAATGTGAATCTGATCCAAAACAGGGGAAATCTTAGGATTTTTATTATTAACATATTATACAGCCAGGAGAGTGATTGTATACTGTAGCCTGCGTGGATTTTTTGCATTCCGCAATGTTAAATTGAAAATACCCCCATGCCATTCTGCTGCTTCCCATAAGCTCATTTCAAAACAAAACCATACAAAACATATAGTCCTGAACTCAAACGCTTGCTTAACAACCCTCTAGGTTTTCACGGCAGTACACAAAACAGTGAAGTTCAAAGTGTAAAACGAGGAAAAAAATCCAGACCTCTGTTGGACTTTTTCTGTCAGTGGTCTCATAATTTGCTGAAATTAATAAAAAATCAGCCATGTTCACAGAGTACCTGTAATCCTGTTATTGATCTTGCCCCAAACTCTGACCTTCATCGTCTGCAGTTTAAAAGTTAAAAAAATGTATGGCTGATTTTTAATTAATTTAAGAAATTTAACATTGAAGTCTATTATATCCTCAGGCATGCTCAATAAGAACCAACTGTCAGTGTTGAAAACATAAGATTCACAGCTGTTTGGCTTGGCTAATCAGGTGGCCACACCCAAGCCAGGCCTTTATTTCACTTTAGACAGTCATGGCTTCCCCCAAAGAATCCTGGGAAGTGTAGTTTGTGAAGGGTGCTGAGAGTTGTTAGGAGACTCCTATTCCCCTGACAGTGCTCCAGTGGCCAGAGTGGTTTAACAGTCAGCCCCTCTTCTGGGGATTGTAGCTCTCTGATGGTATGGATGTGGCAAAGGACAGCTTTGGTTTAAATTTGGGTGGGAGACTACATGTGTCTGCTGTAGAACAAAAGGGTGGGGGAAACCCTGAAAAATGGTGATACTGGTCACAATGTTTTCCTTTTGGGAAGAAAAGGGGCTTTCCCTCTGCTCAGTGCCCATCCACCCAATTTCCTCCCCTACCACTTTCTCCCTACCCCTCTCCTTCCTCTCTCTCTTTTTCCCTTCTCCCTCCCACAAGTCAGTTTCACCTATCCTAAGCACGATTGTACAGGAGAAAATCCCATTAAACTAAAAAAAGCACACAAATTATCAAACCTGCTCACCCCTCCTCCTCTCTCCTGTCCCTGTCCTCTTGCCCCTCCCTCCCCCTTCCTGCCCCCTTCCCTTCCAATTCCTTCCCCTCTCTCCTGTCCTTCCCCTCTCTCCTTTCTCTCTCTCCTCCTCCCTTCTTCCCCCCTCCCATGCCCACTCCAGCCATCGCTCTCTCCCTCTCCTCCTCCTCCCCCATGGTCAGTTTCACCTATGCTAAGCATGATTTCAGAGGAGTAAATGCCACTGAACTCAATAAGCATGCAAATGATCAATCTATCCTCAGCAAACTTGCACAGGATCCCATTTCTTACCTCCTGGATTAAAAAGCAGAGAAATTAACTAATGTGCAAAAATCCTGGTGGTTTAAGAACATACCCATAGCCAACAGATATTTTTTTATCAAACTTTAAAAAGCAGGGAAATTGGGCAGCTATAGTGAATGCACCAGGGGAGCAGGAGACCTGAACTCCTCTCTGAGATATTGCACTGCCCTACAAATTGGTCAAAATGCAAACACCATTTGGGTTGGTCTTTCACAGTCTAATCCACTTCCTGTGTAGCTTGGAATAATTTGGTGACATGTGCCTCTGAGCATATGGTGAGTGGTGGCAACTAGATACTAAATGGAAATAGCAAGTGATCACTGTTATCTCCAGATGAATGTAGGCAGTTAAAGTATAAGCTTTTCAAATCCATGGCTTCCGGTCCTGGGATTTAAAAAAAATTTTTTTTTATGTTTGTACATAATTCAACAATGTTAACAGAGCTCCAGCAGAGCTATTTTATTTATTATTATTTATTAAATGTATTAGATGCTTGATACCAGAAGGTTTCCAAATGACTTAAAACAACAATATGGCTTCCAAATATTTGCCATTAAGTCAACCAAAATCAACAAAATCCCATGGAAGAATAATATAAGGGGGAGAAGGAATAGTGATTTCATCTGCTCTCCGCATAGCCTTTATATGTGCAAGATGTGCATGTATTCTGCAGAAGTGTTACGCTTGTGTGACTTGTTTGTGTGCTGACACTGAAAAGATTTGGATGAATACATAGCAGAGATGGAACTGATGGCTGGAATTCCAACTCCTTCCCTCCACATATTCATCATACGAGGAATTTTGTGAAGTGAACACACCTTAGCTGAACTTTGATTGCAATCTTTTTTCAAGTATTTCTGAACATCACCTAGTGTTCTATTGTTAAAAATATCAGAGGTAAATAATAATGACTCTAGTATTTTATTAGCTCACCATTAGCTAATTGGCATTAGCTTGCAGTGTCAGGAACTTCATTAGCTGCCTTGTTTAGCACAATCTCAAACTCTGTTCTGGGATCTCATTATTCATTATTCACTCGACAGTCTGAAGCATTTGTAATATATATGTGATGCCATTCTGCTCTGGCAGTATGTGCACTGAAGGACCTCCTCACATGGAAACCTGTCTGTTCATTAAGATCTTAATTGGAGACCCTGCTCTGCTGGAGATCAGGCAGATGGCAACCAAAATCAGGCTTTCTTGAGTAGGAAGTAGTGTTTTTATTATTCAACACTCTCCCCAGAATTATTTGTTTGGCCTCCTCTCTTCCATCATTACATGGGTTGCCAACGCAGTGCCCATGGCAGCACATGTGCCCACAGAGGTCTTCCCTAGCATTTCCTGTGTCCTGTCCTGCCCCCATCCTTTTCCTTACTGAAATTAGGCCTAAAAAATTAGGCTTCTATTGGTTCCAATAGGCTTTTTCAAGCCTAATTGTGTGTGTGTCTGTGTGTGTGTGGGGGGGAGGTTAACTTTTGCCTTCTCAGTGGCTTTCTCCAGGAAGACCACACCTCTTTTAGGCTTGGGGAAAAAGTAAAAACTCTTGCCTAATTGCTGGTGGGGAAGGAGAGTGAGTGTGCATGCATGTGTACATATTTGCAGTGTGAGTGTAACCAGGGCTGGTGCCAGAGGGTGGCCAAGTAAGGCCCTGGCCAAGGACCCCTGGGGCCCAGAGCACCCATTAAAAGGCCTCTCCTTAGGGTGGGAGGGTAGCTCTCCTGTTCTGTGATCTGTGACAGCGTCAGCTCCTGACCCTGCCGTGGATCACAGAGAGGGAGCTCTCAGGCACCTGCCTACAACCACACAGACCCGTGATGTCCTCCTGCATGCCCCACCTACCTCTCACATTGTGGTGAATGCTGGTAGTGCTGTGTGTGCATGCCTGCCATCAACCGGATGGCGGCTGAGCTTTCCCTAACGCGCTGATGCCCTGCCACCATTTTGGTTGATGGCAGGCATTGCACACACAGTGCGGTGAGCATTCACCACAGTGGGAGAGGTAGATGGCACATGCAGGCAGGCACTGTGGGCCCGGGGCAGGCTTGTGCCCAAGGGCCCAGTCATGCCTGGTGCTGGCCCTGAGGGTAACATTTTGAAGGGCATGTGCATGTGTGTGTTGTTGCAGTGCATGTGTGGTGCCCACAATAGTTTCCACTGCTTATAGATGTACCCATGGGCCTAAGATAGGTTGGTCATCCCTAATTTAGATACTAAATTAAAATATTTGGCTAACTGGGGTGAGAACAGTTGCCATATTGCTGTTATTGTTTTATTGTTTTTAAGTTAGTGCTATAGTATAAATAGTACTGTGATGGAAACTGTGCCAATTAGAAATGGGTCACATTGCAAATAAATGGGATATGGTCTTTAGGCAGAATCTCTTGTATTATGTTGTTTTTATCCCCTTGCCCCTTTTCTCTTAATAATTCATATAATGTATATAGCAGTTTTCAGTCTGTGTTGGAATTGCTTTTTAATATGCTTTTAAACTTTTTTTAAAATGATATTTTTTTTAACCTTTTAAAAAAATGCCTTCAAAGCTTTTAAAAATGTTTTTAAAGTTGTTTTGTTTTAATGTATTTTAATGTCTGTTTTTACAATGTTTTAAAGTGTTTTTAGTGCTTTTGTTTGCCGCCCTGGGCTCCTGCTGGGAGGAAGGATATAAATAAATAAATAGTTTGCATATATTATTTTATGTTAATCCTGTTAGCTGGGTCACTTTATTAAACCACAAGTGGGTCCTGCAACAAAATGTTGCTGTGTAATCTTACCTTCTAATATGAGTACTCCTGTTCATGTTTTGAACCATTCAGCTGTACCTGCTCCCAGCAGACCATTCTCTTCTCTCTCTGCCCAGTTTTTTCTTTCCCAGCTAAGAAGTCAGCATCCCATGGTTCCTGGGCATGCTCAGTTTTCATTAGGTTGTTCTTTTTATGAGGGGTGGTGGTGTTGACCTGTGAAGTCTTATTTTTTTAGTCCCTTTACCCCCCTATATTACTGCTGCAATTACCACTTGAGTTCACTATTAAGAAGGAGTAATTATGGAGATATGCAGAGAGCCTGGGAGTTGCTTGCCTAAGGCTAACTAATGCCTAATTCTAGAGGCACAATGTGAACTTGGAACTTCCTGATTCACAATGTAGACTTGTGTATCAGCTGTCATTAATTTCAGCTAAGATTGTATGAGACTATTGCTGTAAATGGAGTGCTTTGAACACTGAAAACTACATTATACATTATATGAATTATTGTGACAAAGGAGGCAAGGGGTTAAAAACAACATAACACAACAGATTCTGCCTAAAGACCATATCCCATTTATCTGCAATTGTAGTACAGACGAGCTTGTTGTATTGCATTTTCATTGTGTTAAATCTAGATAACAGGATTCTTAATTCAATTTATTATTTAAATATGCTGGCAATATAAATTATTCAGTTAGGTAACATTAAAGACAGTGGTTCTTAAATTGCCCTCCAAGAGGCTTATTCTTTAGGGAAAGGGCAATTGAAAAGATAACTGGTGTGTGTTTTTGCTAATTGATGTGCTCTACTGAGCAATTTCCTCTGTTGATATGTTATTCCATAATCCAGAATGTATGTTGGTTGACTTTCTCATGGTTTCTGTTCTGTTGGATGCATGAGGAATGAAGAAAAGTTGGGCCAGTTTATATAATCAGTAGAATAATCTGGCGAAGCTTTTTATGGACTGTACTATTTCAGACTGCAGGGATGTGTGTGTGTGTGGGGCTGCATGTTTTAATACAGTAGGACCCCACTCATACGGCAGGTTATGTTCCGGATCCCCGCCGAAAACCGCTGAAAAGTGGAACTCATTGAATAGAATGGCACGCAACGCCCGAAAACCACCGTAAAAGCAGAACAAGCACCATATGAGTGGGGCTTTAGTCTAATTGCATCTAATTGAGACTGCCGCATTAGCGAAACGCCGTAAAGCGAAGCGCTGTAAAGTAGGGCTCTACTGTACCGCCATTGGTGGGAGGATCCCTCCACATAGTAGTGTACGGCGCGGGACCACGATACTTGTCGGAACGCCTCTCCCGCTATGAACCGGCCCGTATACTATGTTGTGCTATGAAGGCCCTCCTCCGGGTTCCAACTCACACTGAGGCCCGGAGGGTTGTGACAAGATCTAGGGCCTTCTCAGTGGTGGCCCCCGAATTGTGGAATAGTCTCCCCGAGGAGGTCTGCTTGGCGCCGACATTGTCATCTTTTCGGCGCCAAGTTAAAAACTTCCTCTTTCCCAAAGCATTTTAATTGTACTTTTTAACTTAATATAATTTAATTGGATTTTTACACTGTATTGTTTTTCTTATTGTATTTATTGTATTTTTCTGCTGTTCACCGCCCAGAGAGCTATTGCTAGTCGGGCGGGATATAAGCCTAATAAATAAATAAAAATAAATAAATTACTGTTTTTTTTGGCTAGTGAAAGGGCTAAATTGAGCCCTTTGCCTTAACATACTAGTTTTTTATGTGTAGGACGGATTCCCCACTCCCAATAGAAAGCATTCAAACATGTAGCTTTTCCCAGCCTGAAAGGGTGCAGTCTAGGAAAAGCATATTAACCACAATGCTGTTGCTCTTATAACTCGCCCCTAAGATGCCATGATGTTTTTTTCATTGTTAATGGTCATTATTCTTTTTCCTCCTAGAACTCTTGATTTGTAATTTAAATCAAGAATTTGAGAGCGGATTGAGTCATGATTCTGAAGACTTGTATTTGGCACTACCAGGTGTCCTGGTCACCACAGATTGCTGGAAAACTCAGCTGGTGAGTGGGAACTTGGCACAATTCTGACATGTGGAATTGTCAGACTACCCAATTAGACAATAAAATATTCCAATTTCCAGTGGTACTTTTGTCCATGAAAACATTTCCAACACAGCTCTTGGTGTTGCTGAAGAAGTTTGCCTTACTTTACTTTAATAGCTAAATAATGTGTCGACATTTAACTAGAACTATGTTAAAGAAATTATGGGTGGTTATGAAACAAGTATATCCTACAACATTACTTCCTGGAGGGCTGCTTTTAAATACTACCTTGTGGAATAATAGCAAGTCTCTTTGTTTCTTTGGCGTTTTTGTTTCTCTTGCCTGCCTTTTCTTAATTTCTACAGTATGGTGTAATTTTAAAAAACAAAACACAAAATCAAAAGAAAATAACAGCTATTTTTTATATAGAGAGAGAAGAGAATAGGGTGTGCTTGGAAAATGGCTTTGTAGAATAGCTGTTTTTTAAAAAAAGTAATTAAAAACACAAAGCACTGAAGCACTTCATTCAGCCCTGCTGTTAAATAATGCTCTCAGTTTGATGTTCTGTTTTTGCAACCTGACAGTTAACATGTGGGTTTGTATGGAAGAAGATACTTCAGAATGGTTTTCCTTGTGTTTTATGGACAAGCTAGATGGTCATTTGACCACAGATGCCAGTGATCTATATGGCAACAGCTTGCTCTCACTGAAGATCAGTCACATTTCATTAACCTGCAACCAGTTCTTTGTGTGGCTCAGAGCAGCTCCTTTTAGCAAAGAAAAGGCAATTTGCAGAATTTAAGCAGTAGTCGATTTAATCTTGTTACATATCACCCCTCCCTTCTGTAAGCAAAGCATGTTTGGGATGAAGAGTGTATTACTGCTAACTCTGGTGTTCAGTCCTTCAGAGTATTAGGATATATGAGATGAAATTACACTCATGGCTTTCTGCTTTTGACATCAAGACAGTAGGCTAGTTGTTTTTCTCTCTTTGCAATGTATGTCCTATGTTGCACTTCTTCATAAAGTCCCACAAGGAGTTGACTGGGAAAGGGAAGAGCTGAGCCCATTCTATTTCACCAAGGTTTTAACCAGCTGGGTGAAGTCCCTTAATTTTCCTCATCATTCTAGGTCAAATCAAATGGATAATTATTTGATGTACCTTCTAATGGAGATCCATGTGGAAGTGTGTCTTATGAATGGTCAATCTGAGCTGAGTATCAGAACCATTTATTGTTCTTAAGACTATTCTGCAAGATTCTATGAGCTACACTGGCAGATGGATATTGGGAGTTTTCCCCTCTCTTTGCTGATAATGAGGGAGTCCCAATTGCTGGCATGTGGTTCCACTGCTTGGATGTGGCCTTTAACTATAAAAATAATTCACCTGATAAATAATTTCAAGTATCATGTTTAGCCCACCCTCCCTGCCAGTAGCCCAGGGAAGTGTGGCTCCTCCCCGCACGCCCAGCCACCAGTTAAGTGGATAGGCTGAGAAATAGTGATTGGCCTAAGCTCATCCAGTGAGCTTCATGGTTGAGTGAATATTTGAATTTAGATCCCCTGGTCCTAGTTCAGCCTTGTAACCACTAAAGCACACTGGCTCTCACTTTCTCCATTCACATTAGCTCTTGATATTATATGAATTAAAGATTCCAAGGTTGTTGTCTATTTGATTCTATATCTTCATAAGCATTACTCGTAAACCTAGTGACAATGGCATGGCATGGCCCTTTAGAATAGCTACACGTTTCTAGTGCCTCCAAAGCACCAGATGTTTGAAGGGGGGGGAGATAATAAAACCATAATGAAACAGACATAGTAATTTAGGGTAGGTTCATACCAATTTGCTTCCACGGTGACATGAATTTCTGCAGTTATTTTATTGTGGTGATCCATAGAAATCCATTCACAAAACAAGAGTCAGGAAGCACTTCTGGCAAGCCTCATGGGCATGTGGACATGAGATAGCCAAATACAAGTTGCTAACAAGGCTGGATTTCAAATGTGTTTCCACCACAAAGAGCATAGTAAAAGTTAACTCATGGTGGCCAAAGTGACCATGGTACTCTTTCCTCATTTGATATATATGTAGTGTGAAAAAGCACACTGCAAATGTATGTAGCATGGTGTAGGGCAGGGATGGGCAGACTTAAATCTTATTGGATCTCAATAAGGTCCCTCTGTGCATATTCGGGGCCCAGGAATTTGTTTTCAGTACCAGCAAGGAACTCTGCACACAGTCCTTTCACACCAATGCCCACTCCTGGTTAGCTTTCCTCATTTTAACAGCTTAATTTAGGTGGAAAAAGTTTTGTTAAAACAATTTGAAAGTCAGAAACACTTGCTGATCTAGTGCAAGTCTCCCAGAGATCTACTGACAGATTCTGATCTACCTTCTACCCATCCCAGGTGTAACAGACAAGACAACTGAAGTTGGACCAGGTTCAGATTGCTACTCAGTCAGTTGGGCAGTCCAGCAGGTCACTCAGCCTACCATACCTACAAGGGTTGAGGGAACTGACTAGAACAGCTGTTCCTAACCTAGCACTCTCTAGAGGTTTTGGACTACACCTATAGTTGTTCTGGCTGGGGCTGATGAGAATTATAGTCCAAGACATCTGGAGGGCATCAGACTGCTGAAGGCTGGATTAGGACAGGGGAATGGAAGGGGCAGAAAATCTTCGAAAGTGCCCTTTCAAAATCTGAGGGCTTCTCCATACAGCCCTGTTGTTATTGTTTCATTGTTTAGATTGTTATTTGGGGCTGTTTTTAAGTGTTTTAATGGTGTATTTTAAAACTGTAACCCACCCTGGGACCTGCAGCTGAAGGGCAGGTAATAAATATTAAATACTAATATGCCACCATGCACTCATTGTAATAAGCAAGCAAGGCAGCAAACAAATCTGGTTAAGGCTGCCATGTTCAAGCCACTGAATCTGGAAGAAACCCATGATATTAAACAGGAGTGCTCCAGATTAAGTAGCATGAGTATTGCAGCCTGGGAGGCTTTCAGACATGTAGGAGATAATTTGTTTTTTCCAGCACAATTAGCAGCACTGGCATGCCATCTTAACTAATTAACAGAACAGCAGGTTTGAAAATGCAAGAGCAAAAGGATTAGGCCCTGGTGGCTATATTGAGGAAGGAATTGATCATTCCACAGCCAGCCTCTCAGGATGTTTCTTTGGCCATTTATTGACACACCTATGGGTCAACATCTTTCCGGCTGTGTGCTGTTGAACACTTGAAAGTTACAAATAGCTTGGCTGTCAGAAGAGCTAAACGTGTATGGAAGAGCCGGATGGAAAGATATGGAGCCTTTAGAGACTAACATTAATGACTCAGCCACCCATAAAATGAATTTTCATTAATGTTTTAAAAAGTGTGTCAGGGATGTCAGAATATATAAGCAGCACATATAAATTATTTAGGTTTCTGCTTTCCTCTTTCTCTCCCTTCTTCCCAGCCTCTCACAGCTGATGTATGTAAAGTGTTCTAGTTTTGTTCAGATTTATATTTTTGTCTGGCAGGTATTATCATCTGTAAAGTAGGACTATTTCAAGAATGATTTCCTTTCCATGAGCAAGCAATCCATCTGTGGATCGGATTTCTGATTTGAGAGTTAACAGCACAACAATTAAAAGTTGGCAACACTAGATACAAAGTATGACCAAAGGGAGGTCAAAATACCTTATTAGAGAAGATATGTTTGTAAGGCATAGGTCCAAGGCAACGACCCGCATTTTGTATGTGAAAGTTTCCTAATCAAAATCCATGTGAGAAAGTGGGATGGGCTGTTTTGGATACCTTTTATTTTATTTTATTTTTTATACATTGTATTTTTTACAATGGTAGGCTGGATGAGGGCCAATAAACTGAGTCTAAATCCTAGCAAGACGGAGGTGCTGTGGGTTGGTAGTTCCTGAATTTGGATAATTGGTAAGTTGCCTGCTTTGGATGGGGTCGTACTGCCTCTGAAAGAGCAGCTCCTGGATCCATCTTTGTTGCTAGAGGCCCAGGTGACCTCCGTAGCTAGGAGTACCTCTTACCAGCTTCGACTGATAAGACAGCTGCGGCTGTTTCTGGACTGGGATAGCCTGACCACTGTTGTTCACACACTGGTAACCTCCAGGCTGGATTACTGTAATGAGCTCTATGTGGGGCTGCCCTTGAGGTTGGTCCGGAAGTTGCAGCTGGTGCAAAATGCAGCGGCGAGACTGCTCCCTGGGGCAGGGTATCACCAACATGTCACCCCGCTGCTGAAAAAATTGCACTGGCTGCCCATTTGCTACCGGACCAAGTTGAAGGTTCTAGTTTTGGTGTACAAAGCCCTATACAGCTCAGGACCAGGATATCTGAAAGACCGTCTTACCCTTTATATACCCAGTCGATCACTGTGCTCTGCAGGTGAGGGCCTCCTGCAGATACCATCTTATCAGGAGGTCTGTTCTACTCAATATAGGAGACGGACCTTTAGTGTGGTGGCACCTACACTGTGGAATTCCCTCCCCTTAAATATTAGGCAGGCGCCATCTCAGTTATCCTTTTGGCACCTTTTGAAGACTTTCCTCTTTCAACAAGCCTTTTAAGTTGAGACCTATCCCAGTCTGCGTCTGTGTTAGAATTGTTTTTAATATGTTTCCTTAATATGTTTTTAACCCTTTTTTGTTTTTAAACATGGTTTTAAAGCTTTTAAAAAATGTTTTTAACGTTGTTTTGTTTTAATGTATTTTAAGATCTTTTTATGATGTTTTAAAGTGTTTTTAGCATTTCTGTTTGCCACCGTGGGCTGCTGCTGGGAGGAAGGGCGGGATAGAAATGAAATAATAAATAAATAAATAAATAAATATTATTTTGTTGTAAGCTTCCCAGGTCCTATTTACTGATGGACTGCTATATAAATGAAAAAACATTATTTTTTGTTTAATTACACATGCTCTGTCACATTGCTGAATCTGATTTACAGTAGGGCCTCACTTATACAGCAGGTTAGGGACCAGACCCCACTGTAAAGCGAAAATCGCCAAAAAGCAGAACATTGATCAGCTGTAGTGCAGGGAGCTCCAGCTGACAGCGCTTGGCCCCTGAAGCTCCCCCTGCAACAGCTGATCGATGTTCTGCTTTTCCATGCACCGCTCTCTCCCCCCCCACTCACTCACCCTTGTTATGGTGGGGGAGCTGCCCGCTCTCACCTGCTCGCTCGTTTGCTCTCCACCATCTCCCTGGCTCATCCCCTCCTTGCCCGCTGGCTCACCCTCGTTATGGTGGGGGAGTAGTGCCCCCCTTCCATGGCATGGCCTTCCACGGCAGGGCCTTCCACGGATTGCAGGGAGGGAGTTGCCCGCCCACCCGCGCCTGCTCATTTGCCCTTGCCGCCTCCCTAGCTAGTTCCCTCCCTTGCCCACTAGTTCGCTCACTCGCCCTCCACTGCCTCCCCTGCTCATCCCCCTTTGCCCGCTCGCTCTCCCCCTGCCTGTTTGCACGCTCACTTGCCCTCCGCCGCCTCCCTTGCTCGTCCCCCTCTTGCCTGCTCGCTCTTCCCCGTCTGTTCGCTCACACGCTTGCTCGCTCTCTGCCACCTCCCTCGACAATAAAATGGCGCTGGATGCCCTTCTCCAATTTAGCTGCTGAGTGTATTGTCAGAGCTTGGAAACGTTTCTTTTTTGAACTACAACTCCCACAGCCCAACTGTAGCTTAAAAAAGGAACGTTTCCAAGTTCTGACGATGTGCTCAGGGTGTCAGGCGCAATCATGATGCGCTCAGAGTGTCGGGCACGATCACGACATGCTCAGGGCATCGGGCACCATCAATCAGCATCATGCTGCAAAATCGCCGCAAAAACGGAACAAGCGCCAAACATATGAGACATGGACACAATTCAAAACCTCCACATTAGTGAAGCGCTGAGAAGTGAAGCGCCTTTAAGCAGGGCCCTACTGTATTGGCAAAACTCCCAACTGAGTCAAAAGACGCTTTACTAAAAAGAGAGAAGTGGATGGGAAGAAATGGATAATTGGACATGTACCTTATTAAGCACAGAATACTAAACAGCCATATATTTTAAAAGAAAAAAACTGAACAAATTGTATCTTAATTTTAGCATACAAGAGAGGAGAAAGGGAATCAAGTTTTCATTTTGTGTTTAAAAAGAGATTCTTGAGAAAATTAGAAGCCTCAAGATGAGGGCTCTGGCTTGACTTCTAATTAAAGCAAAGTGTCTCACATAAAGTCTGCCTGGAAAGTAGAAATTAGAGTAGTGTGCAACATATTTGTCAGCTCTTTACTGAGACAGCAGTGTCGGTGGGGGTGCAGGCAGGGCTGGAGATTCCTTGGTAATTGCCAGGCCGTAAGTCCTCAGGCGGCAGCTTGGCTATAAATCTGCCAGGCTAGCAAGGAGGAAGCAAGATAAGGGCAGAGGCCGTTCAAAGCTTACGTGCCAAGCCAGAAATCCAGAAGAGACGTCAGTGAAGGTCCGGGTCTAGTTTGCCGAGAGATCAGTCCAAGTCAAGGTTCAGGGGATAGGAAGACACACAGTGGTCACGCCTGACGTTGTAGTCAGCAACAAGCTGAACCCAAGGTTTGACTTTTAAGGAGCAGGTTCATCAGCAGGGGTGAGCCATCAGCGTTTTGGCCTTAAGTGGACAGGCCTGCCCCTCTTCTGCCTGACCTTCTGTTGTCTACATTCTGCAGGTGAGGGGGGAGTATCCTGCTCACTGTCTGTGTCTGAGGTGCTCTGCAGCTGAGCGGGAGAAGGAGCTGGGTTCTCAGGAGTTTCCTCCATTTCTCCTTCTGGGTCTGCTGCTTTTGGGTCTGCTGCTGTTACTCCCGAGTCATCCTCGTCTGATGAATCCTCTGACAGGGCCATGACAATATTGTTCTTTTGTATGCTCAGTATTTCAGGAAAAACACCCCTGACCAGCCAAAGAACAGGGCCATTACTCAATTAGCATTACAACTTTGCTGCATGCAGCACATATCAGAAAAAGGTGTGGTCTCTTAGCCTTTTTTCTCTGCAGCAAAGATAGATTGTCCTCCTTTAGAAACAATGTTTGTTACATGGACCTGTTCAAAAGGCTTGTATTGTGTAGAGCTGCTTGTTAACTGAAGTTTTTGTATGTTCTTCAGTGTTAACTAAAACCATCTTTTCTAAAAACACCAAGCCCTGTCATTCTCTAATAAAAAAACAATGTTGCTGGATCACTGAGGCCTAGAGCCTTTTTAGTTATACCATCTGTTTGCTTAATTGATATGGTATTATGTTGTTAGTGCTGATCGATATTCCACAGAGCTCAAGTTAAATTTAAGCAGAGCTGCACTGCAAGCTGCCTGTCATGGAGTTGCTGCTGCTTACTGGGAGGGAGAAGGCACAGCAGCGGGGTAGGTTGGTGCAGTGTGTGTGCACCAGCAACAGCACTGGATTAGCTCCACCGGTGCACCTATGCTACATTTCTCTCCCTGCCGTCTTGCCTCTTCTTAAGCGGCAGCAACTTTGCTGACTGGCAGGTAGCGCTGCCCCTCCCCACTGGTTGCTACTGACAGGAAACCTAAACTTATAATAATAAATAATAATAAACTTTATTTCTACCCCGCCCTTTTTCCAATAGGACTCAGAGCGGCTTACAACTAAAAACAACACCATTAAAACATACAGAAATATACAATTAAAATAGAATTAAACTATGAGAAAAATTAAAAACCATAAAACATACGTTAAAAACAGCAGACAATTTAAAATAATAAAATCATATACTGTAGTCACCAATCCTATGACATTTAATCTTGGTCGTTCTCTATCCCAAATGCCCGTTGAAATAAAACAGTCTTTACTTGTCGCCGGAAAGACGGCAAGGAGGGAGCTAATCGCACCTCACTCGGAAGGGAGTTCCATAGCCTAGGGGCGGCCACCGAAAAGGCCCTATCTCGTGTCCGCGTCATATGTACTTGCAAAGGTGTGGGGAGCACAAGAAGGGCCTCACCTGAAGATCTCAAATCCCAGACAGGTTCATGTAGGGAGATACGATCTGTCAAATAGCCTGGACCTGAGCCGTATAGGGCTTTGTAGGTCAAAATCAGCACTTTGAATTGTGACCGGAAACAAATTGGCAGCCAGTGGAGCTGTTGTAACAGGGGAGTTGTATGGTCCCTGTAACCAGCCCCGGTTAGCACTCTGGCTGCAGCTCTTTGTACCAATTTAAGTTTCCGAACAGTCTTCAAAGGCAGCCCCACGTAGAGCGCGTTACAATAGTCTAAGTGGGATGTAACCAAGGCATGCATCACCCTAGTCAGATCAGGCAGCTCCAGGAATGGGCGCAGCTGGCGCACCAGTTTTAATTGGGCAAAGGCGCTCCTGGATACAGCAGTAATCTGGGCCTCCAAATTCAAAGCTGAGTCCAAGAGTACACCCAAACTGCGAACCTGAGACTTCAGGGGTAGTGCAACCCCATCCAGCACCAGTTGAATCCCTATTCCCTGATCTGCCCTCCGACTGACCAGGAGTACCTCTGTTTTATCAGGATTTAATCTCAACTTGTTTGCCCTCATCCAGTCCATCACTGATGCCAGACACTGATTTAGGACCTGTACGGCTTCCTTGGCTTCAGGTGGAAAAGAGAAATAGAGTTGAGTGTCATCGGCATACTGATGGCACCGAACCCCAAAACCCCGGACAACCTCTCCCAGCGGTTTCATGTAGATGTTAAATAACATGGGGGACAAAACTGAACCCTGAGGGACCCCATAGGTCAATGGCCAGGGGGTCGAGCAGGAGTCCCCCAGTACCACCTTCTGGGTTCGGTCCTCCAGGAAGGACTGGAGCCACTGTAACACAGTGCCCCCAAGTCCCATCTCAGCAAGGCGGCCCAGAAGGATAGCATGATCGATGGTACCAAAAGCCGCTGAGAGGTCCAGTAGAACCAACAGAGACACACTCCCCCTGTCCAGTTCTCTGCGTAGGTCATCCACCAAGGTGACCAAAGTTGTCTCTGTCCCATAGTCAGGCCTGAAACCAGATTGAAATGGATCCAGATAATCCGTATCATCCAGGAATCTCTGGAGTTGGGCGACCACCACACGCTCTATTATCTTGCTTAAAAATGGAATATTGGAGACTGGCCGGTAGTTGCCTAGTAAAGAGGGATCCAGGGAGGGCTTTTTCAGCAATGGTCTTATAACTGCCTCCTTTAAGCATGATGGAATTCTGCCTTGTTGTAGAGAGGCATTAACTATTCCCCTGACCCAATCGACCAGTCCCCCTCTGGTACTTCTAATGAGCCAGGAAGGGCAAGGGTCCAGTACACAAGTGGTGGCACGTGCCGCTCCAAGGATCTTGTCCACATCCTCGGGCAGGACAAGTTGAAAAGAATCCATTTTAATTGGACAAACAGGCACCAAAGTTACATCCTCAGAGACTGTATCAATTTTAGCATCCAAGTCAGAGCGAATCTGAGCGACTTACAGTCAACTAACTCCCCATCTGCTGAGATATATGCTCCAACTATTCCTCTTCTTTTTTAACCAAAAATAGTGTGTGGGGGGGTGTTTGTTCTTCTGCATGGTAAATTGCTACCCCTATATTTGCCTTTTGTGGGTGTGTTGTTAAAATTTGGTTAGTATGATTTGCTACCATTGTCATTCTTCAAGGTTCACACACCCTTTGATATCCCTAGATACTTAAAGAAGATCCGAGATTGGGTGCCTCTAATGCACAACCATGTAAATTAAGGTGCCAAGCAACCTGTCATGTCACATGCTTGTGAGGCTCAATTTGAATGTGTAGATTATAGATTGTAGGATAATTATATTTTTCTCGCTAGCATATGTCTTTAACCTAAAGAATGGAGACCTCCCTAGCTTTTAAATGAGAACAGCATAAGTGGATTCAGAGCAGAGGTAGGCAACATTGTGCCTTTGAGATGCTTTTGGACTCCAGCCCCTATCAGCCCCAGCCAACAAGAGCAAAGACCAGGGATGATGGGAGCTGGAATTCTGCAACATCTCAGAGGCCCATGATTTTGAGTGTTCAGGAATATGTGAAGGTGAAGCCTGGGCAGCATATGAGGAGTGCTAAATATGTTTTCCTGTTTTCATCTGAAATATTGGAAGGCATGCTGAGATGCTTGTGTGTGTGTGTGTGTGTGTGTGTGTGTGTATCTGTGTGAGAGAGAGTTATTTATTTCATTTCAGTAATGCCTTTCATCAAATCAGATTCCAGGGTGGTGTACAATATAGCAAACCACAATACAATAAAAATATTAACATCCTAAAAAGACAGCAATAAAATCACAAAACATTTAGGGTTTAGGGTCTTGAATACATTTTCAAATGCCTGGACAAATAAAAATGTCTTAACTGGCACATGGTCCATTAATTCACATATGGTCCATTAATATAGTTTTCATCAAATATTTTCCTCGTGTCTATGATTCTTGTCTGAAAGGGCAAGCTGTAGCTGTGGTTTAAGGAGTGCTATATAATATTTGACATTTTGACATCAAATACTGGGATGCATCTTTTTTCAGAGGCTATGAATGTAAGGAGCTTTGATTGCATGTTTTGTACAAAGTGCTTTGCCTTTATCACAACACTGCCTCTCCTTTGGCCTGCTCTCAAACTGGGGGGTTATCCATTACTTTTGATGTTTGTACATTCAGGCACCACATCTTAATCCCAACACTGCCAAATGCCTTGTGTAAAGAATAACAATCTTAGTAATTAATGTAGGGAGGAAAATAAAATAAAATCCACTCACACCTTTGCTAGATTTCAGTGCTGCAGGAGAGGAAAAGGTAACAAGAAAGATGGGAGGGGGTTTCTTTTCACAACGGTTGCTTCTGTGTGAAGATCCAAGAAGCAGGAAATCTCAGAGACAGACCTTTTCATTAAAAAATGGTCCCAAAGTGCTGGCTCTCTGACAAGTCTTGGCAAAGGGTTTTGAGTCTTTGGAAAACTTCAGCTACACACATTGAAATAGGAAGGATGTTACAGCAAGTGGTGGTGATGTATAATTAATAGAAGGAAGGACAGGACAAGAAAACCGGGAGAAAATATTAGTCTTGGATCAGGTCTAACTAATACACACTGATACATTAATCTTTTTCATCTGAGAATAAATTTCAGCTGCCAGTGAATATAACTTTTGTCTTAGATGAAACAAATGGTTTGGCGTATGGGGTAGTGGGATTAGTATACTGTGCAGATGGCCAGCCTGGTTTCCATGGTTCTAGGGAATGAACTCTTTTAAAAAAGTTCCCCAGGAAAATGCTTCACAGCACAGAGCATGTGGTGTGTGCTTTGTTGTACCTCATGGTACGTAAAGTCTTCCTCAGTTTAGTGGTATCCACAGCAGTTTGAGAGCCAAGTTTTCCTGTCAGTTATAAAACTATTGCAGCATATATCTATAATACAGCACTGTTTAGGAATACTCCCACTCGGTATTTGAAGATAGTGATATTTTAGAATATGCTGGAAGCTTTATTTCTGCGTACTAGCTCACTTGGCTGCACAATCAACAGAAATATATGACGTAGCTTTCACAAGATTATGCCATTTCAGTTGCAAGTGGCAGCCTGGCCACCATTTTGCAACCTCTACAATGCCCCAGTCCTAGCATCATTCCAGGTCATTGTGTGTTGTGAGGGTGGGGGAATGGGGGTTGGAGATGGAGAACATTCTTAGAAAATTCTGCAAAGTGGCCTTTTTTCTAGGTGGTAAGAAAAATAAAAAAATTGGCTCAGCTCTAAAATAAATTATATGTTGCCCAGTCCAACTAATTAAGTGACTAAACATTACAGCTTTGATGGTAGCAATTTTGATACCCTCTGGGTTAATGTGTGAATGAGCAGCTATTTTTAAGGCTAATGGAGAGGTAAGATTTGGCTGGAGTAGGAGCTAGTGAGGTGGGGAGACTTGTGACTCTCATTAACGTCACTTCTACCTTTTTTTTCATAATCTGAACAATGGGCTCAAGATTCTGTCAAGAGGCATTCTGGAGCTGTATAATCTGCTTTCTAGAGCTCCAAGTGATATTCTGTAACAATAAAGAACGTATTGTTGTGTGCCACCCCGATCTCCGAGTGGTGAGAGATCTCCAGGGGTCCCTGCACTTTGCCCAGGGTTTGGTTTCCTTGGGAAGAAGGTCAGCGGAGTCTATGGTGTCTTTTTGATATGTGGTTTATTTACATTCATTACAGTCTGAGCATAAAATAGAGAGGTTTAAAGCATCAGAAGTCCAATAGATCTTGTTTTTCCATCAGGCTTGTAGAAGGCATCCTGAAGCCATTGTGCAGGGAGGTTCTCAGCTGCAGAGCCCACCCCCAGTTGCAGGGTTCCAAATCAGAGGCTGGAAGGGGATTCATGAAATCATCTATATCAACCTCCAAACCCATAACAATATTGTTATACTGTTCTGTGGCCTGTTCTAGCAGCTCAGCTGGGCAGGTACCTTCTAGTGAAGACGGTGATCCAGTTGAGGAAAACAACAGACTCTTTATTTACCATCTCCTAATACAGATCCAGACTAGGGTTGCCAGGTCAGAAGCATCCCAAACCCTGAGATTTTTGGGGCCAGCCCGAGTGATGTCGTGGGGTGTGCCTGAGTGATGTCATGGGGCGGGCACAAGTGATGTCACAGGGCAGGTCCAAGTGATGTCACAGGGCAGGTCCAAGTGATGTCATGGGGTGGGCCCAAATGATGTCATTAAGCATGATACATTAAGCATCAACCACAGTTGCTTGGCGTATTCAATTCATACAAAATTTTTTATCTGATTGGAAATTAGCTAAAAGATGGAGCCTAGATAGGGAACATTTAATCTAGCCAACTCACTTCTGGCAAAAAGAGTTTAAATGCCCTCAGGCCATCCCAGTCACCAGAAAGCCACTGTAGGAAGGAAGGAGCTTAGTGTTGTGGAGATGTTAGATGGGATCATTTGGGAGTAAAGATGGATGCTTCTGAAAGATGCAATTCTAAACACACTTACTAAGGGACTAAGCTCCATAGACCTCAATAGGACTTACTTCTCAGTAGATATGGTTTGGATTGTGCTGTTGGTAAAGCTTGACTAGGGATCCTCTGCAAAGATATCCATATCCAAGTAGGGTTGGCAACCCCCTGCCTGGAATGCCCTGCCCCTACATTTTAACATCCAGATTTCTATACACATTTGACCCTTCACTTCAGAAAGAGGTCTGAGAAATGAGGAAGAAGATTCTCTACCCTTTTCTGTCTCCCCTGTGCGCTGCTATAAACTGACTTCGTCAGCCAACCCAATTCCAGTGAATATAATTGACAGAATGCACACATAATTTGGTCTACCTTCATAGGCAGCAGCTTGGGAACAACAATTGCAGCCACGCTGCCCAGTACAGTAGGGCCCCACTCATATGGCAGGTTAGGTTCCAGACCCCCGCCAAAAGCAAAAATCACCAAAAAGTGGAACATAGCCCATCCAGAAAGAGAGCGAGTGAGCAAAGCCTGCTGCTGCGCCGGCACGATCAGCTGTAGTGCAGGGAGCTTCAGCGGCCAAGCGCTGTCAGCTGGAACACGCAGCAGCAGGCTTCAATCAGCTGTAGCGCGGGGAGCTCCAACCATTGTACTCCAGCTGACAGAACCTGGCCCCTGAAACTCCCCACGCTACAGCTGATCGTGTGCTACAGCTGATTGCACTGCCACTCCCAGAGGAGGAGAAGAAGGGGGCAGAGGACAGGGCTTGCACTGTATTAGCGGAACACTAGGGGGCCCTACTGTATGTGAATTCTCTTTTACTTCTATTGGGCAAGAAACAAACAACAAGGTGCATCATCAGTGGGTGTAAGAGGGTTGAGCTGAGTGCATGGAACCACTGTTGCTTCTGTGGATGACAGGGAGTAAGGATAAAGGTAAATGAAATGCAAATAGAAAAAGAAAAACAAAAGACAGTGATACTTTCCTAAATGCAATTCCATACCAACCACAACAAGATTCCTATGTGTAAGGCAGGAAACTCAGGATCCCACAACCAGTCAGGATTCCTAACCAAAAACCAAAACTAAAAAAATCCTGGCAGCCAGTCAGCCAAGGTCACAGAAATCCCCACGCAGCACAACCTGACGCGGGGGCTGCAGTTAATGCAGAATGCTGTGGCACGATTGCTGACATGAGTGAGACCCTATCAGCACGTAATACCTCTGCTCTGAAATCTACATGGGTTGCCGATTTGCTACAAGGCCAAGTTCAAGGTGTGCTTTCCATGTTACAGGTGCCACATAGTACTTGTTCTGCTCTTGTAAGAAATCAGTCCTTTAGCAATGGACAAGGTGCAAAGACTCCCGTCAGTTTATCTAGCTTTGGAACTCCCTGCCTATTGACATTAGCAGGTGCCTTCGTTGTACTCTTTTGGCACCTTTGAACCACTTAATGTGTGTTGTAGCAATTGTGCTGTGCTAGATGCTGTATGATTTTAATTGTATTATATTGCTTCTTTTATTTCTTACATAGAAATTTCTTACATAGAAATAAAGTTTATAGAATTGAAATTGTAATACAATAAAATACAGTATAAGAAATAAAGGAAGCAACAAAAAATACAATTAAAAATCAGTTTGAATATTTAATGCCAGCATACCACAGACCACCTGAAGGTAATCCATGGACCACAGTTTAGGAACGCCTGCAATATAAGATATAAAAGAAGCAATAAAAATCAATATGAGTATTTAATGGCGGCATTCCACAGATCATCCAAATGTGGCTTGCAAACCCTGGAGGCCCACTAACCACAATTTGAGAAGCCCTGTCCTAGAAGATAAAGCACTTTTTTTCTGGATAAATATTCTTAATCACACATAGGTGAGGCAGAGTGGGAGGCTGCACATGCAGAGCAGTTTGGGGGGGGCTTAGGTGGGGTGTATGCCACCTGCTGGCACCCAGCCCCGCCCGCATCCTGTCAGCCATCTGGCCGCTGTCACCACTGCCCCCCTGGCTGCATGGCCTGCTGCTGCCTTCATCCCTGCTGCCATCGCCGCCCAGGGGGAGCCCTGCATGGCACAACCACCCGCCTGCCCACACACTGCCCAGGCAATCCTCCGCCTGCCACTGTAGCTGCATGCTGCTTCTTGGGCTGCGTGCTACTTCTTAGGTGAGGGAGTCCCTGGCTAAAGTTTGTGTCAGGTGCTGAGCAGGAGGAGGGGTGGGGGGAGGCAGGACCAGGGAGGGAGGGATGCGACTGCTGGTTGCTGAGTGAGTAGGTGAGCGGGCGAGTGGGCGGGCAGGAGGGAGGGGAGGCAGCAGCCTGCACAGACCCCTTCCCAACAAGCAGAGAGCGAGGATGGCTCCCTGGAAAGGGGTGGCTGGAGCCTTCGGCATATGCGTGAAGCACACATGCATGGCTGGGCGGGAGTCTGGAAAGCCAGAGGTCCAGGTATTTGGGGGTGATTTGACCAGAGACCGGAGAGGGCCCTCAGATGCTGGAGTCTCCGCTGGAGATCTGGTATCCCTAACCCAGATCTGTTGCTCTATCTTAGTCTTCCTAAAACCTCCTTTGGATAACTCCTCCGACCACAAACACACAGAGCCCTTTTGGCTTTCAGAACTCTCCCAGGCCTTCAGGCCCACCTCTCCACACAGACCCCTCCCACTAGGGCTCACCTTTAAAGATGTAAAAGGAGCATATGGATTTAGTGACGGTATCTTTAAAATAAGGGCTATTGACGTGGAGCCCCGTGTGTATGTTTCAGGTGTCTGAAACACATGAGTAACATTTTTGAGAGGAGAGTGCCAAGTGCATTTAGGGGCCCATTTAACTGTCTGATGTATTTTAATTTTATTATTATTATTATTATTATTATTATTATTATTATTATTATTATTATTATTATTATTGAACTTGCAAGATCTGAACAGGGTGGTTCATGACAGATGCTGATTCATAGGGTTGCCATAAGTCATAACTGACTTGAAGACACATAACAACAAATTCTTATTCTTATTCAGGCCGGGTTACAAAATCTAAAATATAATATTAAAAATAATTAAAACACATTTTAATCACAAGAATATGATAGATTCTGAAAACATACATTTCAGGAGCTGAGGGCCTGGGTAAAAGGTGTGTTTTTAGCATTTGCCAAAAACTGTATAACAAATTCCCTGTAGGGAGGGAATTCTACAACTTAGGGGCTGCCACAGAGAAAGTTATTTCCTGGGCTACCATCCCTCAAACATCTGAGGGTGGTGGAATTTCCAAGAGGACCCCCCTCTGCTGTTGTTAACACTTGAGAGGGTCTGTACGGAAGGAGTCTGTCTCTGAAATATTTTGGGCATAAATTGTTTAAGGATTTAAACACTAACATGAGCATCGTGAATTGGGCCTGGAAATTAACTGGCAACCAATGTAACTGTTTTAGAACAGGAGTTATACAAGTTCTGAAAGGAACCCCAGCCAGTAATCTGGCCGCTGCACCAGTTGGCAGTTTCAGAATTGCCTGCAAGGGCAGCCCCACTTAGAGCACATTGCAATAATCCAATATGAAGGTTACTGGAGCATGGAGTACTGTTGCCGAGTCATCTCTGTCCAAAAGGGGCCATACCTGGCAAACCAGCTGGAGCTGGAAATAGGCACTCCTAGCCACCGAGGCCATCTGAGCTTCCAGTGACAGTGCTGGACTGAGGAGTACTCACAAGCACGAACCTGTTCCTTTCCAGGGGAGTGCAACCCCATCCAGAATAGGCCATCTTCCCATCTCCTGGACTCAAGAACTTGGAACACATAACACTTCTGTCTTTTCAGCTACAAAAGCTACAGCTATAAAAACCATTCTAGACTGAAAGGGAAACTTTGGCTTTCTTAGGAATGCTTCTAGGGGAAAGCTCACAGGAGATACCATCTAACAGATTTTGGGGTAAATCAAGAGAGACTTTTTTGGGTGGGTGTGCTAGTCAGTACATAATGATTGCTTTCATATATGACACTGACTTCAAAACTGAATATTAGATAAATTTCTATTGATTTAATGGTATTGTGATTTTATATTGAAATCTGCCATCTGATTATATATGATTAAGGGCAGGATAAATAAATAAATAAATAAATATTCCATTTGAAGATGGTTTCCTGAACCCGGAAGTTGGAACTCTAGCTTAGTTGTCCATTTCTCCTAAAGCAGAGTTGGTTGCTTTAAATTTTATTATTTGCATGGGAGATTCTTGCCAGCGTCTGATGTTTGTTCTAAGGGGGGCTTGACAGTTTCTACTTTTGGATAAGTAAACTTTGAGATATATTTGAGCTTTCCCCCCCTCAGGATATAATAGGTTTGCCAAATTCAATATGGGACTGGGTGCAATTTACCACAATCCTATTCTAATGGAAGAAGCCATACCTGTTTAATGTCCCCCTTTTAAATAGCCCCTAACAACATAATAAACAAAAAGCCCATCTAGTAACTCAAGAGCAGAAATGTCCCTGCAAATAGGGCTGATAACACTTCATACTGCTAAATATGGCAGTCTTGTTCAAATTGTGTTGTTTGCACAAGCTTTGAATAAAACAAAATATGTGAAATTTATGACAAGCATGCTTGGAAGGAGTATTTCCTTTCTCTGTTGACTTTCTGGTTTTCAATTAAAAAAATGCTCATCGTGTTACTCATGCCTCATTAGAAAGAGACAATTCAGAGAGAAAGTATACTCCAGAGCAACTCTTAAGGCTAAAAGACCTTCATTTCAGGCCAGTGGACAGAAGTGGTTTCTGATCTATGGTCTTTTATTCTGTCCTGGGTCTCTTGGTTTTCAGCTAGGAAAAGATATGTTTCTTTGTCTACCATAACCTTTGTTGTCTTGACTATGTAGGTGGATTTATTACTGTATAGTTCTTATCATGTGGGAGAGCATGTATTGCGTTCTCTTTTCTATGCACCATAGCAACCAAAAATATGACCACCTTCAATCTCTCAAGCAACAGCTGAGCAGCCTCCCATCTGCCAAGGAATTACTCATTCACCTTGGCAGCGAGCAGACTTGCTCCTGGTTTTGGAATGGCAGGAAATCTGTACTTCATTGGCCTTCCTAGGGAGGACAAAGTAATGATTTATTAGTCCAACTCCTATATGAGAGTGAATGAAGAGGAAGCTGTAAGGCCAAATTGGCAAGACACCGTGTAACATTTTGTTTGTAAAAGGGTATAGCAAATTATATTTCAGCTATACAGAAATCATAAGCCATTGTTGAAACTTCTCTCTGTAGTATTTATGTAACCATCTAATTGTGTAGCCAATATGACTTCATTAGTTGCTCTGAGCACATTCTGAAGATGAGAGTATTAAAGGATTTGTGATGGAGAGGCAGTCCTTTTTCGGAAGCATATTCAGGGATGGGAAGGGAGGAATTCAAAACCCAGTTGCTTTCTCTGTAAAAATGACAATAATAGGAAGCAGACAAGGCAGGTCTTCCCACATGGAACTCTTGTCCACGTTGTCTTCCCTGCTTCAGTGCAAAGCTGAGATTGCTGCAGGGGTGTGTAGATGTTGGAGCAGGAACAGCTCTATGACAGAAAAATGGGTAGGTGCAAAGTTTTTTCTCTCTGTGACACTCAAATCAGGAATCCCAAATGTGTTGACACAAGCCACACAATTCAAGGCCATTTACTTAGAAGTAAGTTCCACTGGACTTGAAAAGATTTTAGTTTCTAGTAAATGTGAATTTTAATAAGAGCTCTGCCAGTGCTCAGATGGTTAGGCAGCACCACCTGTATAAGGAAGTACTTAAATGTATGGGTTAGGCTGTCAGTATTTTACATTTTCATTACATCTTCAAATATATTCCTATAGATTTGGGGGAGGGGAGGGGTCTTTCTGGTATATATCCCTTGTGCAAATATTATTCACATTATCTTTGTAAGGTTATGGGTTTTTTTATATTAGCCACAGCCAAACTTGGATTGGAATTAGTTAAGAATCTTGCAGTCTTGATAACTGATGGCATTTGGAAACAGTTGTAAAGATTATGCATTGCCAATGCTGTTAGTTAGTTATGAAATATTATTTAGTGTTCAGATACACATGCTGCCCTGGGTTTCTTCTTGAACAATTCCTGCACTGAGGAGGGGGTTAGACTCAATGGCCATATAGGCCCCTTCCAACTCTATGATACTATGCAGAGCGGGATATAAATTTAATTTTAAAAAAGAGAAATTATATTGCTTGCTTGCAGCCTGTGGGTTTGCTCTATTGTTATATCTTTTTATTTTTGCCATTTACACTTTTCTTGTTGCTGATATTGTCATAGCTTATGGATGAGACACCAGTGGCAATAAAAAGAAGCTTGCTTTGTTGAGCTTGGGATATTCTTACTTAGGGGAAATATGATAGGGAGGGAGACATCCCTATTTCTAGGCTATGTTCATAACAGAGATGTGATATGCCCACTTCTCATTGCTCTTATTGAGGAACTGCAACTCTGTGGATTTTGCATGCAGATGCATTTATACAAACAGCAATGTGGAGTTAACACTGTTGGTATATCACTGGTGTAAGTCTAATCAACTACTCTAGGTGGGATTGTTTACATGCCTTAATATGAGCACTAAATGATTGTGTGTGTGTGTGTGTATTTATATATCTTTTGTAATATAACAAGTATTTGGACTCTTGGAGAGTCTTTGGTTTTCAGTCATAAACTTTGGTTCAGTGACAAATTATATTGGAACTCTGGCTGGATGAGGAGAAAATCCTTTTTTATCAAGTTACCAGATCAACACTGGAAACAGGAGAACATAAACTAAAATTGTAATGTTGCAGTGTCTGTTCCTCTGAAATGAGACTGTTACAGACAACAGTTTTTTCCAGACACTTGAAGGTTATGAGGCCGAACAATTGTTGAGCAGCAATTGTTCTCCCCTACCTCCTGTTCCCAGTATGGAAGTATGACAGAAAAATTATTTGACAGAATATTATATGGCAACAGAAAAATCCTGGGCAGCTATGTCTGTATTGTGCTACCTTTAAGCTCTTGGGAAAAACTATTGCCCGAGCATAGTCTAAGAGAGCAAACCTAGCTCCCAGTCAGGAGCAGCAAGGACCAATAGAACAGAGGAGCCACATCCAAAACCATACTGCTCATACTGACCAGTACTGAAGGTGGCCTGCTTAAGCTGGCGTAGCACAGAGGCCCAGATCAGCCCATTGCCAGTATTATTTATTTATTTATATCCTGGTCTTCCTCCCAGCAGAAGCCAGTAGATGGACTGGCTTAGGATCTAGCAGTTCCTTGGTCGGGCAGCTTTCCCTTCCCTACCACATGCTGTTTATGCTGGCTATAGCTGACAGAGATACCACTGGTGATAGCTTCCACCCATGCTTTCAGCAAGTGCAGCAGGGACCTGTGGAGTGGCAGAGCCCCCCACAGGTGAAGCTGAGAGGCCCTGAGGGGAGCAATATCTTTGCCACATCTAAACCGCTGGCCCACAAATGCCCTGTTTGGGGATTTGTGCTGTCCACTGCTTGTGGGGATACAACCAACAGTAGCTTCCACCCACACTTTTAGGGGGTACAGTGGGGATCTCTGTTGCTGACTGGCCCAAGTGGACCTGAGTGGAGGAATACCTCTGCTACATGGAAACCCCCTGCAGTGCAGATGACTGGGGGAGCTAGATTGCTCCGTTAGTCAAAAGTACGTTTATGTCCTTGGAACTCTCCCTTCCCCCAAAGCTACTAGTGCGTTGCTAGATTTTCTTCAGCAGAATTATTGCTTCGCCTTGAATTTCTCACTTTTAGCTTTCTTCTCCAGGAAGAAGAGCAACATTTCAGGTTGAGGGCCCAGAATGAAGGGGCAGGCTATTTTCTGTTTACCTTGCAAGGTTTACCACTTTCTCTGCACCTTGAGGAACCAGGCACAGCCAGGCTGTTGCTTTTACCAGTCATATTCCGTCTTCTACCCCAATTATGCACCAGCCCTGATTTGTCAGTCACCCCTCCTTAGCTCCCAGGCTCTGCCTCCTGCATCACAAGCTCTGAGCCTTGAGGGACATGACTTGACTAATCCTATTTCCCTGTATTCATTGAGAAACAACCTGAACTTATGACACTCCTTCCAGCTGTATGTTGATTTAGGTCACAGAAATAAATACTTCACCCAGATCCCTCTTCTACTGGTTATGTTCAAACACAGATCATTCCACAGTGATCTGTGTTTGAAAGCCTCATGTCATGGTCTGACTACATAGAGATTTTTGTACATATATGATAGATAATATGCTGGAGGGTTTTTTTTTAGAATAAAATTGGTGATGGAAGAGAGAGTGTTTTGTGTATTCCCATATCTTGATTCACAAATTGCAGGGAATCATTTGTTGATTTGGAGCATGGTGGAACATACCACAGGCAGGTTAAATGCAGAATCCCTTCTAATCAAGACATTGCTATTTTCTTCTCCTTTTGCAGGATCTTTCAGAAATGATGGCTTAAAAGCTGCTGATGTCCTTCCCATATTAAAGGAAAAAGTAGCCTTTGTGTCAGGTGGGTTCATTGTTTCTTCCTTCTTTTTGAAGTGTATAAGTGCGTTGTGCCGGTGAAAACTAGGTAAGAATAATATTATTTATTTATTAGATTTATATTCTGCCCTTCCTTCCAGTAGGAGCCCAGGGGGGCAAACAAAAGCACTCTAAAACATCATAAAAACAGACTTTAAAATATATTACAACAAAACATCTTTATAAACATAGTAAAACAAAACATCGTTAAAAACATAATTTTAAAAAGGTTTAAAAACATCTTAAAAGCAATTCCAACACAGATGCAGACTGGGATACGGTCTCTACTTAAAAGGCTTGTTGAAAGAGGAAGGTCTTCAGTAGGTGCCAAAAATATAACAGAAATAGTGCTGGTCTAATATTTAAAGGGAGGAAATTCCAAAGGGTAGGTGCCACTACACTAAAGGTTTGCTTCCTATATTGTGCCAAATGGACCTCCTAATAAGATGGTATCTGCAGGAGGCCCTCACCTGCTGAGCATAGTGACTGACTGGGTATATAAGGGGAAGATGATCTTTCATGTATCCTGGTCTCAAGTGTATAGGGCTTTATACACCAAAACCAGAACCTTGAACTTAGCCCAGTAGCTAATAGGCAGTTAGTGCAATTATTTCAGCAGCGGAGTGGCATGTTGATGATACCCTGCCCCAATGAGCAATCATGCCGGTGCATTATGTACCAGCTGCAGCTTCCAGACCAACCTCAAGGGCAGCCCCCTATAGAGCGCATTACAATAATCCAGCCTGGAGTACTAATGCATGAACAACAGTGGTCAGGCTATCCCAGTCCAGAAACAGCTACAGCTGTCTTACTAGCCAAAAAGGGTAAAAGGCACTCCTAGCCACTGAGGTCACCTGCGGCTCTAGTGACATAGATGCATCCAGGAGCACCTCTAGACTATGGACTTGCTCTTTCAGAGGGAGTATGACCCCATCCAGAACAGGCAACTGACCAATTATCTGAACTCGGAAACCACCAACCCACAGTGCCTCCGTCTTGCTAGGATTCAGACTCAGTTTATTGGCCCTCATCCAGCCTACCACCGAGTCCAGGAAGCGGTCCAGGGCCTGCACGGCCTCTCCTGATTCAGATGTTACAGAGAAATAGAGCTAGGTATCATCAGTGTAGTGCTGACACTTTACACCAAATCTCCTGACGATTGCGGACTTCCCAGGAGGATCCCTCCGCCTGTGCAGCTCTGAGACGGGCTCCCGTCTTGGATGAAACTTTTTCAGTTTTAAATCCAGTCAGAAGGGTCTTTTTTGACTGGGGATAATTTCTTCCGGATAAGGAAGAAACGTGAGATTTCCCACACAGCTTTGTTGTGATTGTTGGAGACTGGAATTCATCAGAATTGTCTGTGAAAGAAGGTCTTCCAGCAGCTCGGACGGAGCGAGGATTTCTAGCTAAGCTCAGCTGAATAAGTGACCCGTTTATTTTTTCTTTAAAGAAAGACGGACTAACAGGCAAGCATTCTCCTGTCTACACTTTATTATTTTCTTATCTATACAGCTAAAGAGATTTGTCAAAGGAACAGCAATTAAGAAAACCTGGGTGAGCCAAAACTTTCCTTATCTTTTACTCACGGAACTAAGGGGGAAGAAAATAAAAATAGCCTATCTTTTTTTTTATTGCAAAAAGCTGACATGGAAAATAGCATTATAAAGATTTCAACGGATGAGGGGTTTCTGATTGGAAGAGAAAGGAAAAATCTTTTTGATTTATAAGACTTTTGTGTAACACATGTCTGGGACTATTTTTTCTGATCTACTTTTTTTTGACGAATCTGCTCATTCCTTCTGCTACTAGTTATTTGGACGCTGTGAACTAAAGCTGTTTTTGCACTTCTGGGCATATAAGAGATAAGGGCTGTCTAGAGTGTGACGTCAGTTGGTTTGAAAGATTAACTCCTTTGTAACTGGATAAAGAAATAAACTGTTCTTTGCTTGGGACATTGAAAATTGAAGGAGTTTTGTTCCTTTAGCTTTAAGAATGACAATTAAGAAGATCATGGATGTACAAGAAGGGACTTTATCTTTAGACATGTTTCAGAAAATAATGAATGGGATTAAGTCAATAAAACAAGAACTGAGAAATAATAGTCAAGCGTGGAGAATTGAATTTGACGAAATGAGACAGGAGCTGAAAGAAATTCAGGATTCTGTGAGAAAGGAGAATAAAGATAGATCTGGAAAACCAAAAAAGGATGAAAGAGAAATTAAAGCCAAGGTTCAAACTATGGAGATTGGATTAAATATGGACATGGAAAAAGATTTGGATTTCCTGGCTGTGATGGATCCTGGAGATAAATATTACGGTTTGGAACTCAGCGCTGTCCCTGAAGGAATTGAAGAGATTGGAGATAAAGATATTATCGGTTCAAAAAAATTCCTGGACTGGAAGGATTTGATGGAACTTGAAATGGAGAAAGTTAACAGATTTAATCCCTGTTTTGTGTCAATGGAAAAATCTTCAAGAGATGTGCTAGTGTATCATGTAAAAAAGAGGAACAGAGATGCGGCTTTGCAACAATACTTCAGTGATATGTTCGGAATTGATGGCAAGAAAATATCTGCGATAAAGGAAATTCCTATCAGACTCTTATTATATGACTATGACAGCAAGATTATTGGGTGCGTAAAGATGGAAGATGGAAGATGGAACCAATATGGATAATGGAAGAAGAGCGATTTGAAATTACTGGACTTAGTAGACTTGATGAGTTGGATTAATTGACATGTTTATCTAGAAAAAAAAATTGATGGACATATATCTCAAGGATTGGAAACTTCTCTTTGACTTTTTGTGGAAGAATAAAATGATATGATGTTAATGAGATTTGAAACCAATTAAGATAACTGCTGGAGGAAGGTGATTTTATAATCTATTAAGAGACAGGCTTGTTATATATTATAGATTTATAGCTGAACTATGACAAATCGGAAGTCAATATTTTTATATTTTTTTTTCTTTTCTTGTTGTGTTAGTTATTGATTTGTGTTTTTTCTTTTTGTATTGTTTCGGTTTTGAAAATTTGAATAAAAATTAATTGAAAAAAAAAACAAATCTCCTGACGATTGCTCCCAAGGGCTTCATATAGATGTTAAACAGCAAAGGGGACAAGATGGCACCCGGCGGCACCCCACAGTACAACTGCCAGGGGCCAAAACACAATTACCCAATGCTATTCTCTGAAAATGACCCTGGAGGTAGAATCTGAACCACTGTAAAACAGTGCCTCCAATACCCATCTCACCAAGTCAGCTCACAAGGATACCATGGTCAATAGTATCAAAAGCCACCAAGAGATCAAGTAAGAATAACAGGGTCACACTCCCCTGTCCTTCTCCCGATAACGGTCATCCATCAGGGTGACCAAGGCTGATTCATTCCCATAACCAGGCCTGAACCCAGAGTGGAATAGGTCAAGATAATGTTTCATCCAAGAGTACTTGCAGTTGCTTCACCACAACCCTCAATCAAACCAATGGGTCCAGGGTGGGCTTTTTCAGGAGCGGTCAGATCGCCGCCTCTTTCAGGGTCGCTGGAACCACTCCCTCCCACAATGATGCATTGACCACACCCAGGATTCACTCAGTAACCCCCCCCGGCAAGCTTTAATAAGCCAAGAAGGGCAAGGGTTGAGAGGACATGTTGCTGGCCATATCGTTGCAAGCACCTGGTCCGTGTCATTAGGCTGCATAACCTGAAATCAATCCCAAGAAGTTGCAGCAGACATTGCACTGGACACCTCACTGGGGACTACAATAGATGTGGATGAGGCATCAAGATTGCTATGGGGGCAAGCAACTTTTCCCTCAAAGTGCCTTGCAAACAGTTCACAGTGGGCCTCTGAAGGGTGTAAAACTCCATTTCCTGGAGTTGATGTCAACAGACCCCTGAACAATACAGAAAAGCTCCACTGGATGGCTACTTGAGGATGCGATGGAGGCAGAGAAGTGGGCCTTCTTTGCCACCCTCACCACCACACAGTAGGCAGAGTTATGATGTTTAACCAATCAGCATCACAGCATATCTTTTGCCAGTTGTGCTCTAGCCATTGTCCAGCCTGTTTCATTGCCCTTCATTCACTGGTGTACCAAGATGCAAACCAGGCTGCACAATGCCACAGAGGGAGCTCAGGGGCAACCATGTTAAGATGTGCCTCGCTGTGCCACAGCATGACAAGGGTTTCAATAGGATCACCTGCTCTATCTACTGGGAACTCCCCCCCCCGGCATTCAGGAATCCAGTGGATTCTATTAGTCTCCCAGGGCGGACCATCTTAATCTGTCCACCACTCCTGCAGGGGAGGATTGGAGCCGTAAGCCTAAACTTCATCAGGAAGTGGTCTGACCATGACAGTGAGGTGACATCCACCCCCCACATCTCCAGACCACCCCTTTCTCCATCTGGATCAAAAACTAAGTCGAGGGTGTGCCCTGCCGTATGCATCAGGCCGGTGACCAATTGAGATAGCCCCATGGTCATCATGGAGGCCATGAAGTCTGGAGCCGGAACACTAAATGTAGCCTCAGCATGGACATGAAATCACCCAGGACTATCATCCTGGGATCCTCCAATACCACAGCCGAGATGGCCTCTGCCACCTCAGTCAGAGAAGCTGTTGGGCAGCAGGGTGTATTGTATACCAGCAGCAAGCCTAGTTTACTGTTTCCTTGGCCTGCCACCAGGTGCAGGCCCTCACAGCCAGCTCCAAGACAGAGTGGTTTCCTGGTGACAGAGATGGAAGTTCTGTAGACCACAGCAACCCCTCCCCCCTATCCCTGCAGCCTGTGCTGGTGTTATACCGAGCATCCAGGTGGTTCAGACAAACTCCTCCCAGCTCACCCACCTAGGTCTCAGTAATGCACACCAAATTGGCACCCTCATCCATGATCAAATCATGGATGAGTGTGTTGTTATTGTGTACCAATCTGGTGTTAAACAACAGTACATACAGGCCGGTGGGCACAGCAGATGAGCAACGAGGAACCTGTCCAATATATAGCAATATGATATATAATAGAATGGTTTTAAAATATTAAGGGACAGATTCTAGTCTGTTTTAGTAGTGCTTTAATTGTGCAAAGTTAACCACAGCTCCTCAGAAATAAGTCCAGTTCTGTTCTTAGAGATTTGCTTCTTAGTTAGGGAAAGGCTATAGTTCAGGAGTAGAATATTTGTTTTGCATGCAAAAGGTCCCAGGTTAAATTCCTGGCATGTTCAAGGAGATGGAAATACACTCATCTGGAACCCTGGAGAACCACTATCAGTCATTGTCGATCATACTGAACTAATGGTCTGAGTTAGTATAAGGCAGCTTCCTAAGTGTGTGTAAGATTGTAGCCTGATCCACTTATTTGGTCACTGATTTAAATACTTAAGGAATTTCTTTTGCTCTCTGTAATTAAAAGTGGTGGCATATGGTTCTACATAGAGTTGAAATATATTTAGGATATTTGCAAACTTCAAATTGAGTTCCAAAGCCAAATTAAAACCACATGTTTGGATATGAGAATATTAACCTTCTGAAAACTGCATGACAACTTGACATTATATTTATAGGCTATAGGTTATACTTCACATTTTTGACTAGTGCATTATAGAAACAGTTCAGGAGAAAAGGAAATGCGAGTGGCAGGAGGCAGAGAAGGGAGAGGCCTTTATGAAAAGGTAGGGGATTAACAGAAAGTGGACAGTGATTGCTGAACATTGACAAAATGATAAAAGAATTTCAAAAGGTGACCAGATGTAGAAGAGGATAGAGCTCTTATACCTCTTATTGAAGTGTAGGGAAGAGGTCAGTGTAACTTTTCATGATCCTACCTGAGAAGCTGCATCTGCTCAAATGGCCTGTTCTGCACACAGTAGTGTCATGGCAAATCCAGAAGTTCAGGGTCCCTTCATGTTAATCACAGCCCCTCCTCCCCTTTTTTAATGCTGGATTGAGAATGAGATCCTTGTTAATGCCTTCTCCCACAACAGATATTCCTAGGAGCCAATAGGCATGAAAGGGGAGAGCGTTAGTTACTGAGAAGAGTCTTCTCAGTGGCTGACTTACCCCTTTCACTATGATTGGCTCAAATCAGCAGGAAAGGACAAGGAAGCACATTAGAAGACTCTTCTCAGTGGCTAACATACTTCCCTTTCATGCTGATTGGCTTCCAGGATGCTGGAAACATAGGGACCCTGCTCCCCAGAAAATGAGTTTAAGACCCCACCCCCACTCCGATACCCTGAATGACTACAGCTCTGTCTGCACAAAGGTGCAGGAAGGGGTTTTGTTGATGGTTTTGCATCTGGTTATTTTATCCAAATCTATTAATAACAAGAGAAGGAAATGCAAGTAGAAAGGAACATAGTGCATGGTGTAGGACAAACAATACACAATGAACCAAATTTAAATTCTAGGCACACTTAGTTGGGAGTAAACTCCCTTGAGCACAGTGTGATTTATTTCCAAGTAAATTTGCATATTATTGTGCATTTTTTTTCAGAAGGTGGTGAACAGTAATTTTGACTGTTGCTGGATGAGTCACAAAAGTGGTATCTCAGACTAGGGATGTGCCCAATTCAGATTTGGTATCAAATTTTCTATTACTGCAGTTCACTTACTCTCAATCACTGAGGGTCAGATTTTAATGTAGTGAATTTCCATGATTATTTTTGAAAATGGACTGTGTTTTTTTAAAAATTGCCTCTAAAACATTTTGTAAGAATGATAATTTTTCAATATTTCCTTTAAAAAATCAATATATTCTTCAAAATACTGATTTCCTTTAAAAATATTGATATTATTATCAATATTTTTTCCAAGCCAAAAAAACACACAGGTAAAAGCAGCGGCTAGCGGATACAGAACAAATTCAAATCAATGCCAGTCTGTTAGGTCCATGAAATGCTTTTGAATTGGCACTGGCCAGTGGATCCTATCCCTGAAAATGAAATGAAATGGACTGCCTTCAAGTCGATTCCGACTTATGGGCGACCTATGAATAGGGTTTTCATGGTAAGCGGTATTCAGACGAGGTTTACCATTGCCTCCCTCTGAGGCTAAGAGGCAGTGACTGGCCCAAGGTCACCGAGTGCGTTTCATGGCTGTGTGGGGATTTGAACCTGGTCTCCCAGGTCGTAGTCCAACACTCTAAGCACTATGCCACACTGGCTCTCTAATATCCCTATAGTAGACTAAAATCCACAACCCCTTTAAAAATAACTCTGGATTATGTGTTAAAATATACAATTGCAGTGGCTATGTAAAATCTCCAATCCCACAATCATAATTGCAGTGGCTGTCACAATATACGCAGTGGCATAATCTTGTAGGTCACCAAAGGCAAATCTGCTGGAATTTGGCTGTAAGAACAGATTCTGGATTATGTGGTCCAATACACAATTGCAGTGGCTATGTACAAGCCTCCAATCACACAGTAATCATAATTATAGTGGCTACCATGCAAGTCTTCTAGGTTGCTAAAGGAAAATCAAATGGTGTATTTATGTGCAATGTACACTTGATAGTCTAGTTCAGGAATGGCAAACTTTCAGCCTGCAACAGGCTGGATATTGCAACTAAAACAATTGTATCTAGTTCTTGGTTGCCCTGTCAAATAAATTGTCATGTTTAACGTTACAGCTCTCTTTATGGATTTCGTGTATAACTTACATATGTGTTTTGTAATGTTTTGAACCATTCATTGCAAATTGCTAGATGTTGGCAACTTTGTTACTTAGCTGACTACTCTAGACCCTTGACCAATGTTGGAAAAGCAGAGAGCTCCACAAGATTAACAGAAGTTGCCTTTGCCTAGTACATATTATCTGTTGTCATTGCACTCCTCAAGTGTTGCTTATGTGATAGCTGTGATCATGGGGTGGATCCCTAGGTGAGGGCATTGCAATGACGCAGATAAGTCTGGTTGTATGAGTTGGCTCTTGCCCTTAATAGCCATTAGAAATACTGCAACTTTTTTTTCCAGGTGTGTAGATTTCCGGTTCAGAAAGTAGACTTCATTTTGTCCTGGTGTGTCATGAATCACTCAAGTAGCAGTCTGACTGAACCTGCTCAGGTTGCACAGAATGAAAAAATTGCTTGCTGCTCTTGGTCAAATTCCTCTTCAGTTTCTTTAAAAGGATGGTAGATGAATGCACTTGGGACATTTCTTGCCTGACTGCTTACTGCTTTGTTTCTGCATGAAAAGGCAATAATTTCTGACACAGCCAGCTTGATAGCAGCCTTGCCTCTCAGCAGTCTGCAGACACAATGGACAGAGGCAAGGATCGCCAGTGGTTTTGAAAATGGAGTGTGAATCTTTACTATCTATTATGACAGCCTAAGGAGTGTCATCCTTTAACCTGCAGTTCAAGTGCTGTTTGTATGCTCTGGCCTGCATGCCTGTTGAAGAGATCTCAGAGAAGAGTCTGTGGCCTACAATTAGGTGGGATCTTGGAAGCAAATTCTTCCACAAGAAAAATAATTTGCCCCTCTTTCCGGCCATGTGATGTATCTCATCAAACTCCTGCATTGGCTTCTCCCCTTCCTTTCCACATCCTGGTCCTTAACTTCAAGGGCCTCCTCCATCTTTATCTCCTTATTTCACAACACATCCTTCTCTCTGATGATTGCTCCTTCCCCTAAAGTGTCCTGCTTTATTAAAAGACTCTGGCCCATCTTTCTTGACATAATTGATACCTTCCCAGAACACCTAATATTTAGATCTTCAATGAGAGTTAGTGCTCCTCTTTCTCTTCGTTTAAAATCCATATGCAAAACTCACTCTTTCTATAAAGCCTTTTCCTTAACCTCTTAGTCTTCACTTTCAGTGGAAATAAATCTTACAAACATTTAGCTACACCAGGGGGGCTCTGGCCCCTGCTCATTCTGCTTGCCAACCTCCCCACTTGCTCCGCTTTCCTATCAGGGACTCCCCAACACCTCCCACCCACCCATCAACATACACACAGAGACTCTCAAACACACACACAGGGACTCTGCCGCTCCCCAGGACTCCCAAACACACACATATGCACAGGGACTCCCAGACGGATCATTAAGCTTCCTCTTCTCTTCCCGCCCCCCCACGAGTCACTAAGCTTCCTCTTCTAACCCAAACTGGTAGCTAATCTTCCTCCTCTCTTCCCTTGAGACCTTCTCTTGTGAGAAAGAGGGAGGTGAATTGAGCAACACAGGAACAGTGGGGAGTGGCCTGGGAAGCGCCTCAGCAACCATCCTTCTCTCTTCCTCCTTGTCATCCATTTTTGAGTCTGTCGGAGGGGGCAGCAACAGCAGAACAGGACGGTTGATAAGGAGCTACCCAAGACTGTCCTTTCTGTTCCTCCGTGGCTCACCCACTCTCCCACCTTGCTTGCTTACGTCTCATGCCCACCTTGCTCGCTCACTGGTCTGCTGTCCTTGCTTGCCTCATGCCTGATGCATGGCTGTCTCCCCCCCCCCCCCCGTCCCCATGGAATGCTGCTGTCACCCTGTGTGATGGCTGACAAAAATATATGTATAGATGTTTGTTTGTTTAATTTATATCCTGCCCTTCCTCCTGGAAAGAGCCCAGGACAGCAAACAAAACACTAAAAACATTCTAAAACATCTTAAAAACAGTATTTAAAATATATTAAAACATCTTTAAAAATATATTAAAACAAAACATCTTTAAAAACATATTTTAAAAAGCTTTTAAAACATCTTAAAAGTAATTCCAACACATATGCAGACTGGGATAAGGTCTCTACTTAAAAGGCTTGTTGAAAGAGGAAGGTCTTCAATAGGCACTGAAAAGATAACAGAGATGGTGCCTGTATAATATTGAAGAGGATGGAATTCCAAAGGGTAGGTGCCACAACTCTAAAGGTTTGCTTCCTATGTTGTGCGGAATGAACCTCTGATAATATAGTATCTGCAGGAGGCCCTTATCCGTAGATCGACTGGGTATATAAGGGGTAAGACAATCTTTCAGGTATATTCATCTTTCAGTTATATTCATCTTCTGGTATACTTGTCTGTCTTTCACCTTTCCTTCTTTCCCTCACTATTCAAGCTTAAAATGTAAGCTCTTCCAGGCTGGCATCTAACTTCTTGACTTTCCCCCTTAAAGCCCCAATGTATGCTTCTTGATGGCACTATGTAAATCTTTTCGTCCTGATGACACTATATAAATTCGGCTAAGATATTTGCTGGTAATTACTCATGTGAATGCTATGTTCGCATAAATTTGGCTATGTCATGGTGTCTGTTATCAGGAATGAAGCTTTGGAAAGATCTGGAGAGAGTTAAGGAAGGATGTTTGTAAGGGAAGTGAACCTGTGAGGAAGGAAATACAGAGTGAACAGAGTGTTAAAGTCCATGTATTAAAAAAATGCCATGTGAAACAAATTATATGTGAAAGATATGTGACATTTCCAGGAATTCAGAACTAAAATTCTCATTCAGTTATTCATTAATGGCAATTGTTGACATGCATACAGATACCTGACCCTCATAAATGTCTATTAGAAAAGCAATTCACTGGTGCAAAAGTCAATCAGATGTTTTCACCTAAAAAGCTCCACAGTTTGAAATAGAGTAATCTTTTCAGTTGCTCTGTGAAAGGCAACCCTCCATGCATATTACATGTCAAAATTTTCTATCTCCTTTCTCAAAAATATTTTAAATTTTGAATAAAAAAATTTCTTACACTAACTTTAATGTTGTTTTCATCTATTGTGTTTGAATTGAAGATAGTAAGTGAAACAGATGAATGTTAAAAATAAAAACAACAGAAAGTGAGGTGGAAAGCAAATTTCAAACTGTGTGTAACCATACAAGTAAAAAGTGACTGCATAAAGAAACACTAACGTTACATTCATAAAATAACAAAGAACAAGTTCATATCTGATCTCTCTCTCGATCTCTCTCCACACACACACACACACACAGAGCGAGAGAGCGCTTTTTTTGTTACAGTAGTTAGTTCTTTTTTGTTGTCCATAGCAGCTATTTGTGCTGACACCCACAACACTTTTATTTGAGTACCAACACCTCACTTTTACCAAAAGAAAGCACTGCATATTCATATATTTAACACAATTTTAGCTTCAGCTAGAAACTTTATTATTCTAGAATCAATGAAGCATTTCTTGACTCCCTTAGAAGTAAAGATCTGAATGTAGGGGATTGAACTATTATTTCTGTGTTATCTTAAGATCACTATCAACTGAGGTTTAGGTTTTTGGCAGCTTTTCTCCTCTATAAGGGTAAAAATGGAAATGGACTGCCTTCAAGTGGATTCTGACATGGTGACCCTATGAATAGAGTTTTCATGGTATTCAGAGGTGGTTTACCGTTGCCTTCCTCTGAGGCTGAGGGGCAGTGACTGATCCAAGGTCACCCAGTGAGCTTCATGACTGTGTGGGGATTCGAACCCTAGTCTCCCAGGTCGTAGTTCAACACTCTAACCACTATGCCACACTTGCTCTCTCTATAAGGGTAAGCAACCTTTTAAAATAGTCCACATTTGGAGGCGAATGGGTTTGGAAAGATTCTGGAGGACTGGGTAGGATTTTTCTGCTGCTATGGCTGGCACTCCTGTTGAAGCCTGTGCTACTCTGTGGGATATAGGGATAACTTGGGTGGTAGACATAACCATGCCCCAATTCCCTGCCCCTCTGAACATCTGAGTTGAGGACTATGAAAGATGAGGGTGGACAGCTAGAATGCAGATGGAGGAAGTCTGTTATGCTAAATCCAACTAATCATAGTTTAGAGCAGCTCATTATTGAGCCTGTTCTGTGGCAATGATGGTGACAAAGAAATATTTCTTTTCCACCAGCATTCTGTGTTCTCAGTGTCATCCAGTGTAGTTTCTCCATGTAATTGATTTCAGACCTGTTGCAATCTGGTCCAGAGAGAGATGGTGGAACCCTTAGTGGTCTGCTGGGACAAGTTTTCAAGTCACTTTGACATAAAGTCAATTGCATCTGTCACCAAAGGTGTGCGGAGTGGGACAAGGTGGCTGCTTGCCCCTCTGGAATTCTAAATTTATTTATTTATTTTAATGTGCATAGACACATGCACACCCAGCTAGAGTTATCTCTGAGACCACTCCTATTGAGAGAAAACTGCAGCAGTGTTCTAGAGGCAAGCCTCCCTGGGCCAACAGGCAGCTCAGGAGAATGCTACTTGTTTTGATCAAATGATGATGTTTTTACAAATGTTGCAACGCTCTAGAAATTCAGTGGTAGTATAAACTTGATGAGATACAAGTCTTAGTAAATATGGTTTCAGTTTCAGTATGGGTTTTTTGTTTTGTTTTTGTAATGGGCCTTCTTGTAGTAGCCTGCAGGCTTTCCTTATGTTACAACATATTCCACTTTTTGCAATCTGGAAACAGGTTCAGACAGTGTGTAGTATGCTAGATACTATATTTATTGAACAACGTATCCTAGCTGCTAATGAAATAAGAAGGCTGCACTGATCTCTTTTGCAGTTTTCAGTTGCATGGCAAGTTCCTTCTACTAGAGGTCCCCTGGGAGTTGGCCTTAAAGTAACAGTAAGCTATGCTATACTGAGCCCCAGTGAAATATAGCAATTGCTATTTTTTCTTCTGACTTGAACCTTGCCAAGGCCCTCCCTGCTTTGATTGTTGGCCTTCCTTCTTCTCCAAGCAAAGTGTGAAGTAATACCCATGTTTACTCAGTTTTCTTGAATTTTATGTATGTAGGTTTGGGTTTTGCTTTAAAAGTGGCTGAGTTTGAGCTCGCTGTAGGGTCCAAAGGACAACTCACTAACAGGACAGAAACCAAAAGTAACACAGCAGAGTAGAAATCAAAAGTGCTGACAAGGTTCTTAGAAAATGCATCATGAAAATCCTTTTCTTGGACTACAGAAATTTAGTGCTACAGTTTTGCTTGGATTACGGTTGAAAAAAAGGCACAAGAATTTTCTATATAAACTTGCTAGAGAGAGAACATGTTAAAATTTGAGCTGCTTACACAGTGCTGGATCCCTCCAGAAAGTTATTACTTCAGACAAGATCGTATGGGCTAGGGATGCCAGGTCAGAATCATCCCAAACCCTGAGATTTCAGGGGTGTGCCCTAATGATGTCATGGGCATGCCCTAGTGATGTCATTAAACATGATACATTAAGCATCAATCACAGTTGTTTGGAGCATACCACTAAAACAAAAAAAAATCTCTGATTGGAAATTAAGATAGAAATCTTAGCTAAATGAGGGTGTTCCCAGGTCCAGCTGAAGTGACGGGATCATTCCTTCTCAGTTGCTTAGAGAGCCTGGGTAAGGAACATTTAATCTAGCATACTTGCTTCTGGCAAGAAGGGTTTAAGTGCCCTCAGACCAGGCCAGTCACTAGAAGGCCATTGTAGGAAGAAAGCCTAGTGTTGTGGAGATGTTAGATGGGAGCACACAAGACTAAAGATGGATGCCCCTCAAGGCTGCAATTCTAAACACACTTACTAAGGGACTAAGCCCCATAGAACTCAACAGGACTTACTTCTGAGTAGATATTGCTAGGATTGTGCTGTTGGTAAGGCTTGACTAAGGATCCTCTGCAATTATATTCATATGAAAGCAAGGTTGACAACCCCCTGCCTGCCTTTTAATGTGGCTGCTCCAAACTTCTTTACAGACTTGACTCTTCACTGGAGAGAGAGGTTTGAGAAATTAGTAAGGGTTAAGAAGATTCTCTGCTCTTTCCTGCCTACTCTGTAGGCTGCTATAAATTCACTTTGACAGCCAGCCCAATTCCAGTGAGTAATAATTGACAGAGAGAAAACACACATGGTTTGGTCCATCTTCACAGGCAGTAGATTGGGAACAATAGCAATTGAAGCCACACTTCCCAGTATGTGAATTCACTTTTACTACTATTGGGCAAGAAACAAACCATCATGCAAGTAACAAGGTACATAATCAGTGGGGTTAAGGCGGTTGAGCTGACCACATGGAACCACTGTTGTTCCTTCTATGGATGTAAGGAAGTAATGTCAGAGGTAAATGAAATGCAAATAAAAAAAGGAAAGACAGTAATGATTTCGTAAATGTACCATACCAACCACAACAAGATTCCTATGAGTAAGACAGAAAACTTAGCATCCCACATCCGGTCAGGATTCCTAACCAAAACTAAAAAAATCCTAGCAGCCAGTCAGCCAAGGTCACAGAAATCCCCATGCAGCACAACCTGACCCGGGGGCTGCAGTTAATGCAGAATGCTGTGGCACGATTGCTGACATGAATGATGCCCTATCAGCACATAATATCTCTGCTCTGAAACCTGCACTGGTTGCCAATTTGCTACCAGGCCAAGTTCAAGGTGTGCCTTCCATGTTATGGGTTCCACATAGTACTTGTTTTGCTCTTGTAAGAAATAGATCCTTTAGTGTGGCAGTACCTACGCTTTGGAACTCCCTGCCTATTGACATTAGGCAGGCTCCTTTACTGTACTCATTTTGGCATCTGCAAAAAACATTTTTGTTTAGGCAAGCCTACCCAGGCATGTAGAAGCACAAATAGTGGTAACGAGAGAGGAAGTTCTAGGCTTAATGGACAATATAAAAACTGACAAATCACTGGGCCCGGATGGCATCCACCCGAGAGTTCTCAAAGAACTCAAATGTGAAATTGCTGATCTGCTAACTAAAATATGTAACTTGTCCCTCGGGTCCTCCTCCGTGCCTGAGGACTGGAAAGTGGCAAATGTAACGCCAATCTTCAAAAAGGGATCCAGAGGGGATCCCGGAAATTACAGGCCAGTTAGCTTAACTTCTGTCCCTGGAAAACTGGTAGAAAGTATTATTAAAGCTAGATTAACTAAGCACATAGAAGAACAAGCCTTTCTTTGAGAGTGTCAACAAGCATATAGATAGAGGTGATCCAGTGGACATAGTGTACTTAGACTTTCAAAAAGCGTTTGACAAGGTACCTCACCAAAGACTTCTGAGGAAGCTTAGCAGTCATGGAATAAGAGGAGAGGTCCTCTTGTGGATAAGGAATTGGTTAAGAAGCAGAAAGCAGAGAGTAGGAATAAACGGACAGTTCTCCCAATGGAGGGCTGTAGAAAGTGGAGTCCCTCAAGGATCGGTATTGGGACCTGTACTTTTCAACTTGTTCATTAATGACCTAGAATTAGGAGTGAGCAGTGAAGTGGCCAAGTTTGCTGATGACACTAAATTGTTCAGGGTTGTTAAAACAAAAAGGGATTGCGAAGAGCTCCATAAAGATCTCTCCAAACTGAGTGAATGGGCGGAAAAATGGCAAATGCAATTCAATATAAACAAGTGTAAAATTATGCATATTGGAGCAAAAAATCTGAATTTCACATATACGCTCATGGGGTCTGAACTGGCGGTGACCGACCAGGAGAGAGACCTCGGGGTTGTAGTGGACAGCACGATGAAAATGTCGACCCAGTGTGCGGCAGCTGTGAAAAAGGCAAATTCCATGCTAGGGATAATTAGGAAAGGTATTGAAAATAAAACAGCTGATATCATAATACCGTTGTATAAATCTATGGTGCGGCCGCATTTGGAATACTGTGTACAGTTCTGGTCGCCTCATCTCAAAAAGGATATTATAGAGTTGGAAAAGGTTCAGAAGAGGGCAACCAGAATGATCAAGGGGATGGAGCGACTCCCTTACGAGGAAAGGTTGCAGCATTTGGGGCTCTTTAGTTTAGAGAAAAGGTGGGTCAGAGGAGACATGATAGAAGTGTATAAAATTATGCATGGCATTGAGAAAGTGGATAGAGAAAAGTTCTTCTCCCTCTCTCATAATACTAGAACTCGTGAACATTCAAAGAAGCTGAATGTTGGAAGATTCAGGACAGACAAAAGGAAGTACTTCTTTACTCAGCGCATAGTGAAACTATGGAATTTGCTCCCACAAGATGCAGTAATGGCCACCAGCTTGGACGGCTTTAAAAGAAGATTAGACAAATTCATGGAGGACAGGGCTATCAATGGCTACTAGCCGTGATGGCTGTGCTGTGCCACCCTAGTCAGAGGCAGCATGCTTCTGAAAACCAGTTGCCGGAAGCCTCAGGAGGGGAGAATGTTCTTGCACTCGGGTCCTGCTTGCGGGCTTCCCCCAGGCACCTGGTTGGCCACTGTGAGGACAGGATGCTGGACTAGATGGGCCACTGGCCTGATCCAGCGGGCTCTTCTTATGTTCTTATGTTCTTAAGCTATTATTTTTTTCCTGTTTTTAAGTCATTGTTGGTTTTATTATTTGGAATGTTTTTAAACACCTGTGTTTAACTGTGCAGAGCATACTAGGGCAGATCCACATAATACATTTAAAGCACATGAATCCCAACACAGAATCCTGGGAGCTGTAGTTTGTTAAGGGTGGTGGGAACTATAACTGTAAGGGGGAAACTACACTTCCCAGGATTCTTTGGAGGAAGTCATGCACTTGGATGTGCTTTAAATGTATTAAGTGGATTTGCATTACTTCATAAAGTTTGCCTGCATCATTTTAATTAAATTTTAAAATGGAAATAAGCTACAAAGTTTACTGGGTGACCATGGGCTACGCACCATCTCTCAGCCTAATCTGCCCCTCAGGGTGAAAACAACAGAGGGGGACCATGACCACCCCAAGGTGCAATCCTATGCATGTTTACTCAGAAGTAAGTCCCAGTGTATTCAATGGGGCTTACCCAGACAGGCAACCATGCACAGAACTTCAATTCAGTGATAAGGAACTACACTCACCCAATCCAAAGTTCAGAATCATTCCACGTTAAGCTGTTTTGCAACAGTTTTATAGTTGTTTTATCCTTATTGGATTTTAAATGGCTTTATTTCTTGTTATGCTCTGCCTTGGTTTCCAACCCTACCTCACAGGGTTGTTGGAAAGACTTCATATATATATACACAGACTTAGAGATGTAAAAATACATAGACCCCATATGATAGTTTATTGTCAAAACCAGTTGGCCATTGCAGAACTTTTTTTTTTTTTAAAGTATTAGTTTCCTGCTGAATAAAAGCAGTGACACCTAAGTAAGCCCTGCCTAACTGCTTAAAAAAAGGATCAGAGGGGGAAAGATTTACAATACAATCCTTTTCTATGTTCACTCAAAAGTCCCATTGATTTTCAGCACAATCCTAACCACGTCTACTCAAAAGTAAGTCCTACTGAATTCAATGCGGTTAGCTCCCAGGCATGTGGAATTAGCACTGCAGCTTTACTCTCAGAAAAGCTTCATATTGGGAAGGTTTTCAAAGGTTATGAATAAGACAAATAAACTGCCCTTTTCAAGTAAAATTTAAACTTGTTTGACTCCTTAATTAGAAAAGTTTAACACTGCAGCATGTACACTTTTTAAAACTTCTGTTCAAAATTATTTGAAATATAAAATGTACAGTATGCCATTTTTATAATTAAAAAACCCTGCATGTACACTTTTATGCCTACCAAGATCCTTCTGTGATCTTCTGCTGTAGTGCTATCCTATGCATGGTTACTCAGAAGCAAGTCCCAAACCTGTACAGAGAAAGTACTATAGCTGAAAGCTATATATTTACTGAATTCCTGATGTGAGACAAGCAGGAAAAAGAAACTGTGAGTTTAGCTATTGCCTGAGGTCAATAAATCTTGTCAGTCACAACCCTGACTTCACTTATTGGCTAAAAACCTCAAAGAGCAGCCAATACTAACAGAATTGTGTGTGTGGGCTGACATTTTGGTTTGTATCTTTTGAACCAGACCACCTAGAAACTTATTTTTTTAAATGAAAGCTAAGAGTCCAGAGACCAAGGTGAGGCACCCAGAGACCCAGAGAGGAGCCCCAAAAACCAGAGTCTCTGGGCAAAAACTGGACTCCTGGCAACCCTAGTATGGGCCCAAAAGAATTTTGCCATGATTCTCCATGGTTAGCATACCCTGCTGTTTTGAAAGGGCCTGTATGTTGTTACTGCATTTTATTTCCCCGGCCAGTAGTACAAGGGGTTCAGGGCACATTCATTACCAAAGCTTGTACCAAGTACAAAGACTTCAGTGAAGCTGCAAGAGAACACTGAAAAATGGATGGCATAATGGTTCACATGAACATGCTTCTAACTCCCTTTCTGTCATGAACAGGAAAGAGGTGTCAATTGAGCAACAACTTATTAAGTCTTAGGCAAGAGTTATGGAGGAAAATAGGCAAAAGCTGTATTCTGTAATATCAACCATTGTGTATTGTGGGTCACATGACCTTATTCTTTCTGTTAAGACCAGTGCCAACAGTACTACAGGAAATTGGGGCAGACAATGCGAAATACACATCTGCAAGAACGCAGAATGAGTTGTGTGGCCAAATACTGAGGGAAAATATTGTAGTGAAGGCTAATGCTTCCATGAGATTCTCTGCTGTAGCAGATAAAACAGCAGATATTTCTGGCATAGAACAATTATCTCCTGGTGTAAAATATGTAGAATCAGGGCAATTTATCCACAGGCAACCTTTGTCCACTGCTCATCACAGAGACTTAAATCTCACTGTAAATGATCTGAACAGTGTAAGTGATGTGCATTATACAGTTGGCACAATTAAAGCCATAATTTTTTCCCCATGAGAATATCCAAAAATGACATCTAGTACCCAGCCCATCAATGCTATTTGAAACATGGTGGGAAAAAAGAGTATCTGTGTCTTTGCTGAAAATTACATAACTATTTTTCATAACTCAAGCAATTAGCACAATTAAGCAACACCAAGGCAAGACAACTTTTGTATCAGTTATGTGTTTCATGAACATCAACTTTTGTTTGTCGTCTGATCATAAGCAAATGTTCTTTGATACTAGAGCGTGTCACCCAGGTTCTGCAGTCAGTAAAATTAGATGTAATGGAAATGAAAGCACATATACGAGAGTTGCTGGAAATAATGGAACACAGGGAAGCCAGTGAGAAGACCTTTAGCACAATAAGAGAAGTGCAAGAACCTGGAAGATGAAGTGGATGTTGAACTTACAGAGCCTAATAATGAATAATAATTTTTGTTGTCTACCTCTCACCCGGAATATGGTTCCCAAGGCAGATTACATAAATTTAAAAATACAAAGCATACACAAAACCATGTATTAAAGATACAAAGAACCATATATAAACAAATCCATAAAACCCTTAAAAACATCAATACGAAAGCGTAAAAATTAACCAAATGCTTGGATAAAAAGATAGGCCTTCAGCAGCCATCTAAAAATGTAAAGAGAGGGGGCTGATCTTACCTCACAGTGGAGGGCATTCCATAGTCTAGTCTAGGGGCCACAATTGAGAAGACTTTGTTGCGAGTATTCTCCAGTTGGGCTTCAGATATAGTAGGAACTTGCAACAGGCCCTCTTCCCTGCCTCTCATGTGATGGGACATGACTAATGAAGGGAAGGCGGGCAGACAGATACCTAGGTCCCAAACCGTTTAGGACTTTAAAGATCAAAACCAGACCTAGACAAACCACACAACAACAAATAATGTGCCAGTCATCCCAGCCAATCCATTCTATCAGCAGTCTATCTACATTTCCTACCTGGTTTCACTTATTACCTTGTTGAAGCTACATCCATCTCAAATTTCCTTGACTATAGAAACAGGCTTCAAACCATGTCAATTCCATTCAAGAATGTTATAAATTTGAAAATTTTGAGGATGAATCTGCTGCTTGGTATGAGTTGTGGGCAAGAAGACATACCTAAGAAACAGACCCATTATTGTGCGACATATGCACCATGAGACTTACTGAACGGACGGACCGCACCTGCTATTAAAATGGCCATCCTTACTGCATTTCCCTCCCAATTACAACATGCGCAATTGAATGGCCCTTTAGCACTTTATGTAGGGTGAAGACAGGGCTACAGACAATAATGAGTGAAGATCAATTGTCTGGCTTGTATTTGCTGAATGTCCATAAAGAAAAAGTGAAGACTTATCCCAAGGAAAAATGTATAAAAAAAGTTATTGACTATTTTGGCCAAGACCCTCAAAGACTCCATTTTTTGTTTAAAGAATTATTCCTTTTGTATTATATTTTATGTTATGGACAGACAAGCACTAACAAAAACAGTCTGACCGGTTTCAGACCTTATGTCTAAATTCCACACTACAGCCATGGCAGATTCTGTGTAAAAGATATGACCCTTAAAACTCTTTGGGGTTTTAATCTGATTTAGAGCCCTACATACATCGTTATTATTACCAACAGGCACAGCCCACTGTTGTTTCTCATTCCTTCTCTTAAGTATCATGTAATGATGGGTGAAGTGGGTTGCCAATGACCTGTAGTAACTATTCGTAGACCTCTCCCCTTCCCAAAATATTTCTGTGACCACCCTTGTCTGTCACAACTTCTGTGACCACCCTTGTCTGTCATCAACTCCACAGTTGATTCCATTAATGGAGATGTCTAGAGTACCAGTTAGTTGTGTTATATGGTTTTTAATTATTGAGTCCTGAGGATGTGGGCAAGGTGGGCTGGCCAGTAGGGAGAGGGCTGATTTGGTTGTGGCACCCCAGTTATGGACTGCCGTACCCAGAGAGGCTTACCTAGCGCCTATGTTCTGGTCCAACTGGTTCTGGTTTACAACCTTTTAAACTTTTTTTAAAAAGAGCATCAGTCATGTTACATTTTCAAAGTACATCACATTTCACATCAACTGTAATTATTTAAACATTAATATATCTCCATTATATTCTGGAAGTATTAAGACCTGTGAGAATTACAGCCCTTTTTTGTTTGTTTGTTATATTGGTTTTATCTTCTGTTGTTGGTTTTATGATGTTCTTAGATTTTATGGTTATTTTATTTTATGTATGTAATTGCTCTTCTTTTATTGGAAGCCACCCAGAAAATATTTTGTTATTGGGTGGCATACAAATGTAGCAAGTAGGTAATTACATTTATTCATTAAATTTGTACATGAAAGATACTGCCTTTCATGTGACGTCTCCAAGAAAGTTTGTATTTTTGGGAAAACCAAGTAGGATTGTCACTTCACCCAGAGATAGCAAGTAAATGGTAGGGGGAAATATCTGTATAACATGCTGCTGTTAAAGACAGAGGAGCAAGGCTGATATATAAATGGTGTAAACTGTAAAACTAGATTTTGTTATAACACCAAACAATGGTAACAATGGTTTTTACTGCGTTTGTTTGCCGCCCTGGGCTCCTCCTGGGAGGAAGGGCAGGATATATATTAAATAATAAATAAATAAATAAACTAATGGCTGAACAAGGGTTTATTTTGGTGGTCGGAGTATACAGCCAAGAAATAACTGATAATTTTGTTTTCAATGTGCTTTATGCCTATAAATATTTCACCCCTGTGTTAATAAGCAAGCAGCATGTGCTTGCTTCACTCAAAATCAATAGCAATTAAAAAAAATAAGAAACCTATTTAAGCAAATTAATTGAAAATAACAAGCTTTTGTTTTGACTGTTAATAAATATAACAATGTAATGGCATGTTTGATTCCTTTGATTCTTCTTGTAGCACCAATACTTGAACTGCTGTGCATCCAAGGGAAGAATAGAATTTCATATCTTTGTTCATGTTGCCTGAAGTTTGTATGGATGCTCAAATTTGATTAGGCTGTTTGACACTTTCTTAAAAATCTCTGATTTTTTTCTCCTGGGGTGCTCTGATAAGAGCTCCCAAAATCTGTGACTCAAGAAAATCCCGTCGTTTCTGCCACTTGGATTCAAGGTTCAAGATTTGAGGACTTAGTTGTGAAACATGAAAGATAAAATGTGTGTATATGTATACTGTAATTAGTGTCAAATCAAATATAAGTAGAGTGGTGTAGTGCTTAGAGTGTTGGACTAGGACCTGGGAGTCTAGGGTTCAAATCTCCACTCTGCCATGATGATGACTGGGCTTTGGGCCACCTTTGGTTACAGTCTCTCAGCTTAACATACTTCACAGGGTTGTTGTGTGGATAAATTAGGGAGGGAGAATACCATGTTAAGTTCCTTAGAGACAATGTGGGACATAAATATAAATAAAATAAAATATCAGAAGCCTAGCCTTAGTCCTTTCCTGAATAACAAAAGAAATTCTGCTTAGAGTTTCGAGCCTCATCTTTCTCCAGCTTCCGCTTCCCATTCCCTTCCCTGCTCCTACACTGCCCTAATTAATAGCCCATTCCTATGACTCTACGATGCTTAAAAAAGTATTAGTTTCCTGCCAAATAAAAGCTTTAAAAAAAAGGATCGGAGGGGGAGAGAAAGATTTACGACACAATGCTTTCTATGTTCACTCAAAAGTTCCATTGATTTTCAGCACAATCCTAACCATGTCTACTCAAAAGTAAGTTCTACAGAATTCAGTGGGGTTAACTCCCAGGTATGTAGAATTAGCATTGCAACTTTACTCCCAGAAAAGCTTATACTGGGAAGGTTCTCAAAACAGGTTATGAACAAGTCAAATAAACTGCCCTCTTTCAGTAAAATTTAAGCTTGTTTGACTCCTTAATTAGAAAAGTATAACACTGCAGCATGTATACTTTTTAAAAACTTTTCTTCAAAAATTAATTGAAATATAAAATGTATAATATGCCATTTTTGCAAGTAATTAAAAAAGGCTTGCATGCACACTTTTATTATAACTATGAAAGTGAAAGAGGAAAGCACAAAAGCAGGACTACAGCTGAACATCAAAAAGACTAAAGCAATGACAACGGAAAATTTAGGTAACTTTAAAGTTGACAATGCAGACATTGAACTTGTCAAGGATTATCAATACCTTGGCACAGTCATTAACCAAACTGGAGAAAATAGTCAAGAAATTAGAAGAAGGCTAAGACTTGGGAGGGCCGCTATGAGAGAACTAGAGAAGGTCCTCAAATGCAAAGATGTATCACTGAACACTAAAGTCAGGATCATTCAGACCATGGTATTCCCGATCTCTATGTATGGATGTGAAAGTTGGACAGTGAAAAAAGTGGATAAGAGAAAAATCGACTCATTTGAAATGTGGTGTTGGAGGAGAGCTTTGTGCATACCATGGACTGCGAAAAAGATAAATAATTGGGTGTCAGAACAAATTAAACCAGAACATAAGAACATAAGAACATAAGAAGAGCCTGCTGGATCAGGCCAGTGGCCCATCTAGTCCAGCATCCTGTTCTCACAGTGGCCAACCAGGTGCCTGGGGGAAGCCCGCAAGCAGGACCCGAGTGCAAGAACACTCTCCCCTCCTGAGGCTTCCGGCAACTGGTTTTCAGAAGCATGCTGCCTCTGACTAGGGTGGCAGAGCACAGCCATCATGGCTAGTAGCCATTGATAGCCCTGTCCTCCATGAATTTGTCTAATCTTCTTTTAAAGCCATCCAAGCTGGTGGCCATTACTGCATCTTGTGGGAGCAAATTCCATAGTTTCACTATGCGCTGAGTAAAGAAGTACTTCCTTTTGTCTGTCCTGAATCTTCCAACATTCAGCTTCTTTGAATGTCCACGAGTTCTAGTATTATGAGAGAGGGAGAAGAACTTTTCTCTATCCACTTTCTCAATGCCATGCATAATTTTATACACTTCTATCATGTCTCCTCTGACCCGCCTTTTCTCTAAACTAAAAAGCCCCAAATGCTGCAACCTTTCCTCGTAAGGGAGTCGCTCCATCCCCTTGATCATTCTGGTTGCCCTCTTCTGAACCTTTTCCAACTCTATAATATCCTTTTTGAGATGAGGCGACCAGAACTGTACACAGTATTCCAAATGCGGCCGCACCATAGATTTATACAATGGTATTATGATATCGGCTGTTTTATTTTCAATACCTTTCCTAATTATTGCTAGCATGGAATTTGCCTTTTTCACAGCTGCCGCACACTGGGTCGACATTTTCATCGTGCTGTCCACTACAACCCCGAGGTCTCTCTCCTGGTCGGTCACCGCCAGTTCAGACCCCATGAGCGTATATGTGAAATTCAGATTTTTTGCTCCAATATGCATAATTTTACACTTGTTTATATTGAATTGCATTTGCCATTTTTCCGCCCATTCACTCAGTTTGGAGAGATCTTTATGGAGCTCTTCGCAATCCCTTTTTGTTTTAACAACCCTGAACAATTTAGTGTCGTCAGCAAACTTGGCCACTTCACTGCTCACTCCTAATTCTAGGTCATTAATGAACAAGTTGAAAAGTACAGGTCCCAATACCGATCCTTGAGGGACTCCACTTTCTACAGCCCTCCATTGGGAGAACTGTCCGTTTATTCCTACTCTCTGCGTTCTGCTTCTTAACCAATTTCTTATCCACAAGAGGACCTCTCCTCTTATTCCATGACTGCTAAGCTTCCTCAGAAGCCTTTGGTGAGGTACCTTGTCAAACGCTTTTTGAAAGTCTAAGTACACTATGTCCACTGGATCACCTCTATCTATATGCTTGTTGACACTCTCAAAGAATTCTAATAGGTTACTGAGACAGGACTTTCCCTTGCAGAAGCCATGCTGGCTCTGCTTCAGCAAGGCTTGTTCTTCTATGTGCTTAGTTAATCTAGCTTTAATAATACTTTCTACCAGTTTTCCAGGGACAGAAGTTAAGCTAACTGGCCTGTAATTTCCGGGATCCCCTCTGGATCCCTTTTTGAAGATTGGCGTTACATTTGCCACTTTCCAGTCCTCAGGCACGGAGGAGGACCCGAGGGACAAGTTACATATTTTAGTTAGCAGATCAGCAATTTCACATTTGAGTTCTTTGAGAACTCTCGGGTGGATGCCATCCAGGCCCGGTGATTTGTCAGTTTTTATATTGTCCATTAAGCTTAGAACTTCCTCTCTCGTTACCACTATTTGTCTCAGTTCCTCAGAATCCCTTCCTGCAAATGTTAGTTCAGGTTCAGGGATCTGCCCTATATCTTCTACTGTGAAGACAGATGCAAAGAATTCATTTAGCTTCTCTGCAATCTCCTTATCGTTCTTTAGTACACCTTTGACTCCCTTATCATCCAAGGGTCCAATTGTCTCCCTAGATGGTCTCCTGCTTTGAATGTATTTATAGAATTTTTTGTTGTTGGTTTTTATGTTCTTAGCAATGTGCTCCTCAAATTCTTTTTTAGCATCCCTTATTGTCTTCTTGCATTTCTTTTGCCAGAGTTTGTGTTCTTTTTTATTTTCTTCATTTGGACAAGACTTCCATTTTTTGAAGGAAGACTTTTTGCCTCTAAGAGCTTCCTTGACTTTGCTCGTTAACCATGCTGGCATCTTCTTGGCCCTGGCGGTACCTTTTCTGGTCTGCGGTATGCACTCCAGTTGAGCTTCTAATATAGTGTTTTTAAACAACTTCCAAGCATTTTCGAGTGATGTGACCCTCTGGACTTTATTTTTCAGCTTTCTTTTTACCAATCCCCTCATTTTTGTGAAGTTTCCTCTTTTGAAGTCAAATGTGACCGTGTTGGATTTTCTTGGCAATTGGCCAGTTACATGTATGTTTAATTTAATAGCACTGTGGTCACTGCTCCCAATCGGTTCAACAACACTTACATCTTGCACCAGGTCCCGGTCCCCACTGAGGATTAAGTCCAGGGTTGCCGTCCCTCTGGTCGGTTCCATGACCAACTGGTCTAGGGAATAGTCATTTAGTATATCTAGAAACTTTGCTTCTTTGTCATGACTGGAACACATATGCAGCCAGTCTATGTCCGGGTAGTTGAAGTCACCCATTACTACCACATTTCCTAGTTTGGATGCTTCCTCAGTTTCATATCTCATCTCCAGGTCTCCCTGAGCATTTTGATCAGGGGGACGATAGATCGTTCTAGAAGCTAAAATGATGAAACTGAAGTTTTCATACTTTGAACACATAATGAGAAGACATGGTTCACTAGAAAAGACAATAATGCTGGGAAAAATAGAAGGGAGTAGGAAAAGAGGAAGGGCAAACAAGAGATGGATTGATTCCATAAAGGAAGCCACAGACCTGAACTTACAAGATCTGAACAGGGTGGTTCATGACAGATGCTGTTGGAGGTCGCTGATTCATAGGGTTGCCATAAGTCGTAATCGACTTGAAGGCGCATAGCAAGCAAAATTGTTTACTGTATATGCCCACCAAGATTCTGCTGTAATCTCCTGTTGTAATGCAATCCTATGCATGTTTCTCAGAAGCAAGTACCAATCCTGTACAGAAAAAGTACTCTTTATGCTGCGGAAAGCTATATATTTATTGAATTCCTGATGTGAGATAAGCAGGAAAAGGAAACTGTTCTCAGAACTTGAAATGGGGTTTAGGTATTGCCTGGGGGTCAGCAAATCTTGTCAATCACAACCCTGACTCACTTATTGGCTACAAACCTGAAAAGGCAGGGATTAGAGCAGCTGGTACTAACAGAAGTTGCAGGGGGTTCTCAGAGTTTGGTTTATAAGTTTTTAACCAGGCCACCTAGAAACTTAATTTTTTAAAAATAAAACCTGTTTGGAGATTAAGGTGACTCACCTGGAGACCCATAGAGGACCCCCAAAAACCGGAGTCTCAGGGCAAAAACCAGAGAGCTAGCAACCCTAGTGGTGAGAGCTGTTTTTCAGGCAAAACAACAAGTATGAATGTAACCTATAATTCAACTTAAAATCAATAACTGTTCATTATGGGAATTTTTGTAACAGCTTTTGTGTTTTTTCTCATAAAGGCAATAAGTTTTAATAACATGATTTTGCTTTAAATATTTTTTTAGTGGTGTTACACACTTGCATGTGTGCTTGTATTAATACCTGTTTAGGAGAATTAGGGGGTGGGATGAAGTTGTGGGGCAGGAAGGAACTGCCCCTGTCTTTTATACCCTCAAAAAGTAACACTCTTGCTTTAGATGAAAAGCTGACCCAGGAATCTCAAAAAGCCACGGGTGCAGTTAAGATGGACAAGTTTTCAGCTTTGCGGTTTCAGTTCATAACGTATGCTAACACACTAGTTAATAGAACGCTTTGTCCACCAGCAATTCAATTCTGTTTTTGGCGGGACTCACTATCTATGGATTAAGGTTTTTATTTACATGTTTTCCCCCATGATACTTTTTTGTACTCTTAGTAGCTATAATATCATGTACGTTTTATTGTATTGGTATTGTTATAAATTTCAATAAAAATCTACTTTAAAAAAATGTGACACCCTTAATCTATTCCTTCTTGGAAACTGAATTGCTTACGGAACATGAAAAAGGGTATGCATTCTGGATGCAACTGCATTTTTAAAGCTAAAGTGCAAGAAGAGGGAAAATGGAGAAGAGTCAGGGGTCTGACAGGACTATATTCTCTCAGAGGGACTCCTCATTTTCCCTTCTTCCCTCTGCGGTGCTAAATACATGTACAGGTGAAGGTGTGCCCAAATAGGAAGTGAAAAGGCGTAGGGTTCAACCTCCTAAAATGGCATTGCACACATCAAATTATACTCCCATCAAAAGATGGGAAAGCAGCAATAAAGAACATGTACACCTGTGAAGTTTGCACCGCTGTTCCGTTCTTCTTTTTTTTAAAAGCTGGGGAAAGCACAGAACTAGGTAAACATATGCTAGGTAAACATATGAGGATTACAACTGGATGACATAATCATCTGGACTTCCTATAAAATGTGAGCGAACAAGGTATGACAATTCCACAATAAATTCCTCATCTACCAGTATTATGCCTTTTCTGGAATCTGTGGAATGTGTACACCCTTGAACTGTGGACACAAATTACTATATTTCTACATCCATCATCTCAAGCACAGGGCAACACCCGCATTTTAATCTATTTTACCTATGATGGCTAACATGTCCACTCAAGTAATATAAAATGAGAGGAAACCTTTATGATGAAATTGCATCTCAGTAGTTTAAGTCTGTCGGTTTGGCTTGTATAACATAATGTGCTTCCTGATTAATTTTCTAACAATCCTTTATTTTCCTGCAGGTGGCCGTGATAAACGGGGAGGTCCCATCCTGACATTTCCAGCACGCAGCAATCACGACAGAATAAGGCAAGAAGACCTTCGGAAACTTGTGACTTACTTGGCAAGTGTGCCAAGGTAAAAGTTCAAAAGAAATGCATTGGTGGGGAGGATATGTTCTTGGCAAGCTGCTCATTTCCAAGTATTGGCCTCTAGTACATTTTGCACACCCTGGCAGGGAAAAATGCAGCTCTTCCTTTCAAGTACACTCTAATCTTATTTTATGCTGCCAAAAGGGAAAACACATGCACATTCGCAACACAGAATGAGAGCAAAACAGAACAGAAACTGACCGGAGGCCTGGAGGTTCAGGTTAGATTGTATAATGTGTGTGGAAACAACACAATGTATTTACACCTTATTTATTTTGTTCTGTGCATGAGGAAATGAAAAAGAATAGGGGGAGGTTCCTTGGGCTGTTTTCACAAATGTTCGATGTGGCTTTTGCCCTCATGGCCGTAGCTTGAATGTAAAATCTGGAATGGCTAGAATGAATGTTAATTTTGTTTAAAATTGGTACTACTTCACATTAAATCGTACATGCAGCAGTGGTCACAAGTGGCTCTTATATGAGATGGTCGAAGATTTTTTTTTGTCTCCCTCTCTTTTTACAATTTTACTTTATAAAAAAACCTCAGGGCTTTCTGGTGTGCTCAGAATACAGTCAGGCTGCCTCGGTGTTTTCAGAATGGGGCTACAAATGGCCGTGGAAGTGACCCAAGTAAACATAGAGAACCATCATTATTCCCCTCAGAACATCTTCTTTCCTTTTCTTCACCACTGTTCCCCATTTTTCCATGTTAAACACCATCCTATTTCCCCCCAGAATCCCTGCCACAAATCCCCATTGTCCTTTCAGTCATAGCCCCACAGTGTTCCCTATTAAATTCTTATCATCCCTCTCAGGATACCTCTTCTCCAGTTCTGATTTTTCAGGTCAAAGATTCCACTGCATTCTCCTCTGAATCCTTTTATTCCCTTTTCAGCCCCTTTATTGTACTGCTAAGTACCTTCTACTATATCCCCGTTATTCCCCTTGAAACGCGCCTTCTGTCCTCACCAATTTTGAAAGGCAAAAGCACCCTCCCCATATTTCCCTAAGGAATCCCACCCAACTCCTCATTATTCCCCTTGGAACACTTCTAAAGCCTCTCTCCCTTTATCCCCAATTAATTCTGATTTTTCTTCCCAATATAGCCCCTCCCTGATGTGTGCCAGGTTCTAGGACTTGGAATCTTCCCTGCAAAGGAATATGAGCATGCACACGCCCCACCTAAGCAGAACCATTAAGTCCAGAGAGCAAACCTTGGTTAACACTCTTTGGAGAGAACCAAACCTCAGTTCAAGTTCAGACATCATGACAAGCCAGATCCTGGCTTGTTTTCTGGCATTGTGGTAGGAGTAGGGGAGAAGGTGAGCGGAGCAAAAACTTTTCAGTGGTGTGCACAACCACACTGCATTTTCACACTCAACTGCAATTTGATTTTAACTGTGGTTTAATGTGACATGAGAGCCAGTGTGGTGTTGGACTAGGACCTACAGAATCATAAGCCCTCTTCAGAGAGAAAAAAACATGGCCTGAGGTGTGTTGAGGTTTGAGATGCCTTGGAAGTTTGCCTGAGTACAGTACATGATTTAGAGAGATTCCCCATCTTAAATGTTTGTGATCTTTTTTTTTTACTGAGTCTATATGAGCCTAAGAATATGAGCCTAAGAATTTAACTTCTGTACTTTTTTAGCTTAAGGAACCAGCTGAATTTTGCACTACAGTTTATCTGTAAAAGGACAAACACCATAGTAGGAACTCAAAGCCATGTCTGCAATTCAGTTGTTTAACCACATTGCTGATGTGAGTGTTGCTTAGAGTGCCTGTTTAACTTTCTGGGAAAACATATAGCTTCTTTTTTTCTAGTAGATCCATGAAAAGTACTCATCAAATTCCCCATTGTCATAGGGCTCCTCCAGAATGATGTTTTATTGCAGGTGTATGCTACAGCATGTTCTTGATACAATAATAATGCATTAGTGGTGGCTTTATTTTGCTTTATTAGTTGTTCTGTGATGCTTCCCCAATACATCTATCTGTCCTCTCTTCTCTAAATGCTCTGGTTGACATGCGGAGGTTCTTACAGATGGTAAGTGAGAACAGATTCACTGGCCTGGTTTGCACAATATGGTAAGCAAAACTATGGCTTATCGGGACTGTGCAAATATGCAGACTCCCAGAGAGGAGCTTGCAGCTGTTTTGTTTCTCCCCAGTCATGTTTATTCCCTCATTGCACTGAGCTAAACCAACACTCCACCCCCCAAAACGCAGCTTATTTTTAGTTGCTGGATTTAGTGGAAATCCAAAGATTAAACAAAGAATGGGCTGGCATTTTGATGATACTGATGTTGTGTGGACGCTGTGAAAAACAGCTGAACGTGAGCAGTGCCAAGTGCACAATAAACTGCTGTGTGGAAGCACCCTTAGACTCAGAACTTGAACCAGCTGTGTGTTAGCATAGCAAAGTAGTCACACTTGCATAGTTATCTGATGATATGGGAAGAGTCTGAAGCAGAATAAGAAGAAAACCTGATTCAGGCAGGCAGAGCAGATACTTGGAGGATGAGAGATGTATCAGCCAGGTTGTACACACAACAATAACCCTTCAGATTTAATTTCCTGAAGAAAGATTTGCTTTCAGTCTGTTTAGAATGGTTTTTGTAATTGTTTGATGGCTTTTATTTTCAAGCTTTTTAATAATGCCCAACTTGGGCTTTCGCCATCCAGTATTCTTTGTGACCATATATTGTGTGGGATTATGAATGTGCCTTGGGATAAGAGGGCACTAGGTCAAATGTCCATGAATAACTGTCAACTAGCCATCAATCTCATGCCAGATAATGTAGCAGCAAAGTTGCCCCTTTAGATGTTATCCTATTTTGTGTGAATTGCAGGCTTGGAAATTTGATGCCCAATATTTTCCTACATAGATCACTGTCACAAGCACTTGCCCTACTCCAAACCATTTAACACACTTCTTTCTTTTTCCCTTGGGGAAATAGTGGAAATGGCTCATATATCCATGAGGTATTTTCACACATTCACTTTATTCCACAGGTACATCAGCTGGAGATGCTTGCTGTGCCAGCACTTATTTTGCTTAGTATAAGATGTTCAATAGAATTGACATATTCCAGCTCAAGACCTGTTGCCTGCAGTTGGATGTTGGACACAATGGGATGATATCATGTTGATCCCACCTATGTAATTTTGTGTGTGTCCTGTTGAATGATCAGCTGGCTTCATTGTTTCAGCTGTAAAAAGTCAAGTACAGAAGAAAATCAATGACACAATACCTTCAATAGCTGCCCAGTTTAACATTTGCCGGCTTCTTTGATCTTTCAACACTTGCTTTTCTTTATGGTAGCCTCATAGAGAGGTGTCCATTGATGGTAGCTCTTCTCCTTCTCCCATTGTCAGGCCACCCTTTGGCTTTCTAAGAAGTTCCAGTCCAGTCTGTCTTGGGGCAGAAGGGGAACAGATGAGAGGATAGTGGTGGACTTACAGGCTGCCAAGACAAGCATTGTGTATGTGTTTTTTTAAAGCATGCACAGACTTAACTGACATTCTTAACTATTATGCCCTCTATTAATTATAAAATATTGATCCCCCCTTTGTTTATATGATATCTTGGTAGGTTTTTTTTTGTCTAATGGCACCAGTGATGAAGAATTCTTGATACAATCCTCAGATCTACAGGAAATCATTGTAGACCACTTAATCAACACAATAGGCAGTTCTGATTATTGTGTGTGTGTGTGGTGTATGTGTTCTTAGCTTCTGATGGCTAATGGGAGGCAGAAGGGAGGATTGAATTGCAATGTTTCTACATGAGCACATATTTCTCTCCCTCCGTCCCTCCCTCCCCATATCTTCTCTTCTTTGAAAAAGTATGTTTTGTATTTATCGGCATTTTACACTAGGATCTCTGATGGTACAATAGTTTGGATGTCTACTGAGACGTAATTCCAATTACTTGTTTGTGGTTCTTCTGTTGCACACAATTTCAAGAGCTCACAGGCTGTGTCTAGATTATTTGTCTTAATTTTTTTGAAAAGGAGGCTGGATGAAATAGTGGTCTCCAGTGTAGCAGATGACTAAATATTTCAGACTTTTTATTTCCATTCTGCTTCTATTAGAGACTTCAGACTAGTATGTATGACTTAATTTGGGGTACCATATTTATGTATATTATTACTTCTACTATTTTTACTACTACTACTACTGCTTTCTTGTGCTGGAGATTACATATTGGTTTATTATATTTAATTATGAGTTGGGGAGGACTGGTTCCATGAATTTTGTCTTTCTTTGTGTGCAAAATGTGGCCTAAAACATTTATTTTTATGAGGATTCTATAACATGCAGCTCTAAAGAATATCCTCTCTAATAATGGAAAACCTGATTTGGTTGAATCCATTGGTATTTTTAAGATGCAATTTACTGGTTTTCTTAATGGAAGTTACTGAACAAACTAGTATTTCATAAGTATACAAATTAGAATTAGTGGACTAGCTAAGATTTGAGACTACCACATTAGGAATTTGGGTTATGATACTATAAGGGAGCCAGTCTTTCTAAGCAAGATGATTGATCCATCCTTCCCAGTAAGTCAGTTTCCACTAGTGGCATGTATGCTAATGATGCTCTTTGTTTCTGTCATTATAATAAAATCATGGCTAGATCTGGATATTGTTATATATGAACATAAGAAGCTCCTTCTACTCAGGTTATTCGTCCATCTACCTCAGTATTATCTATTCTGACTGGCAGTGACTTTCCAAGGTCCCAAGTAAGTTCTTTTGAACTCCGCTATCTGAGTTTCTTTAGGTTAGGGGTGACTAACCTCTGGTCTTCCAGATGCTGTTGGACTCCAGTTCCCATTAGTCCAACCCAGCATTGGGTAATATTCAGTATGATTGGAGTTGTAGTCCAGCAACATTTGGAGGACACCAGGTTATCTATCCCTGCTGTAGGAGGAAATGCTGATAATTCAATCTTGGACAATGTGCACGTAAAATGTGCTCTACCACCAAGCTTTGTGCCCTCCCAAGAAAGAGTACATGAGCATGGTCAATCCATGGTAATACTGCTCTCAAAAGCATCATCTTACATAACCCACCTTTCTGCCTAGGTTACTGACTAGAAGGGAATGTACTACATGGCCACCTGACTGCTCACTATGTATCTAGATGGATTTTTAGCCCATGAGGTGAACTGAATGTAGTAATTTGTGGCTGGAGTGTAAAGGACTTACTGCTACTGCCCTTTGCTTTTTTCTAAGTCTGATAGTACTCAGCCCATAAAGGGTGGATGCAACATTTGCTCACCTTTATTGTGAGAGAGACAGGGGGAGTGCAATCCTGTTACTTCTGCTCGATCTCTCAGCAGCTTTTGATACCATTGACCGTGGTATCCTCTGGATCAATTCAGTGGGTTGGGTATAAGGGGCATAGTATTACAGTGGTTCCGTTCTTACCTACAAGGCCATGCTGAGAGAGTAGCAGTGGGTGAGCATTCATCAGCATTCTTTCCTCAGTGAAGCTTCCTCTAGATGAAGCTGTTGGGAGTGGTCATTAGGAGTTGTGGAGCAAGGTGTCAACAGTATGTTGATGACACGGCTCTATTTCTTCATAACATCTGAATCAGGAGAGGCTGTGAAAACTGTGGATCAGTGTCTGAATACAGTGGCAGAGTGGATGAGGGTCAATAAACTATGCTTGAATCCTGGGAAGATGAATACTCTTCGGGTGGGTGGTTCCTGTGTTTGGAAGATAGTCAAGTTACCTGTTTTGGATGGGGTCACACTCCCTCTGAAGGAGCAGGTGCGTACCTTGGGAGTATTCCTGGATACATTTCTGTCACTAGAGGCTAAAGTGTCCTTTGTAGCTAGGTGTGCCTTTTACCAGCTTTGTCTGGTTCAGCATCTATGGCTGTTCCTGGAGAGGGGTAGCCTGACCTCTGTAGTCCTTGTAACCTCAAGGCTGGATTACTGCAATGCACTGCAATGCCCATGGGCTGGTAAGGGCACATGGCTGACAAGAAGTGACACCATTGTTAAAAATCTGCTCTGGCTGCCCATCTACTACTAAGCCAGGTTCAAGGTCCTTGTATTAATTTACAAAGCCCTGAACAACTTAGGTCTGGGGTACCTTAGGGACCACCTGAACCCTAACATCCCAGCTCAACCACTGAGATAAGCTGCAGTAGCATTGTTAGCCATCTCCTAAATTGGTGATGCTCATTTGACAACAACAAGAAATTGAAACTTTAGTGTCATCTGGCCCAGTCCTCTGGAATGCCCTGCCAGTAGAGATTCAGCAGGCACCTTCTATTCTGACTTTTAAACACTCGCTGAAAACTTTTCCATGTCCCCAAGCTAATGCAGGTAATTGAAAATATATATTTCTGCAGTAGTTGGTTAATGATTTCTGATTTTGAATATTTATATGATTTTATCTTTTATTTACATATGTTGGAAACTGCTTTGATTTTTTTAAATAAATAGTGGTATATATTTTTATTAAAAAAATAAATAAGCATTTACAAAAGAGAATTCATGTATTACTGTGTTATGTTTATTTTCATATTACCCTTAACATTATTTTTCTTTCTTTATGGCTGAAGAAGCTTGAACTGATGTGTATTAGCATTGTGGTACATCTTCAGTTATTAATGTTGCTTAATCTTGTAGTGGTGTTTGCTCATAACTCTTCATAGCCCACTTTATACTTAAGACCAAAATATTAAATTGAGATTATTATCTGAAAACTTTTCTTCTTTGGCTGTTCCAGGTCATTAATGCATCTTTTAATAAATATTGGTTTCACAACAGAGGAGATAGTGAGTTTGTTTGCAAAACAGTAGTGAACTTGCCTTAGCTGTCTAGCCATGTAGTTTTAGTTGCAAATTGACAATTTTCCACATTCCCTCTCGCACAACATGTCAACTTGCCCTGACATTATCTTAAAACTAATGTCAAATACTTTGTCTGGTTCACAGTGAAGTGCTCAGATTGCCTAGCAATGTGGGCCATAAAAACTTGCTATTACCATCACTCTTCTGCCCCCTACCCCTTAACTGTGCAAACCTGATCAGTTCAATAGTAGCCATTTTCCTCCATTATTGGGTCATACAACTCAGCTGATGTGTCCCAAATGTTGGTACCCATTACCCTTTTGACACTCTTGCTAAACAGCTCATTAACAAGCAGAGCTGATTACTATTGTTAGTCCTAATGAACTGTTCAGTGGTATAATTAGCTTGTTAGCACTGTTCACTGTTTAAATGGCTTTATGATTAGCCAATCCTTGGCGGGTTTTTTTAGTATGTTTCATTGCCTAGTTTGGTCACTTAGATGCCTTGCATCTATTAGTCAGAATTTGCTTGCTTACTCCTGTTTATGTTCCAAGATAGAATGGTAAAAGTGCCTCTTAGGAAGCCCTAATAGGGGGGGAAAATCCTCCACCACATGGCTCTATGCAAGCGCTGAAGACCAGCTGATTGTCTGGACTTGCATAAAGCTGGTGCATGGAAGCCCTGACAATCAGCTGATTTGGGGGGCTTCAAAGCAACACATACTGTTCTCTACATGCACTGATCATCCGCTGATGGTTGGTGCTTGGGTCTCTCAGGGTGCTATGCACATGGCTTTTCAGGCACTGCTAATCAGCAGTGCCTGCAAGCTCTTTTTTGGCCCCAGCATCTTTACCAGCCACACACTAATGTTATATATGACATCAGGTGTAAGGCAGGTGGGCATTACAGGCTAAATGGGGAGGTCTGGGAAGCATAATTAGGCCCATGAGTATTGCTAGAACATTTGGAACACTTTGTGTGTTTATGATTGGATTCTTTGATTATAAGCAGCACTAATAGGGAAAAAGAGAAAGTTCATCCCCAACAAAAAGCCCTTAAATTTATCATATTGACCTTACTTTAACTACCTCCTCTTTGTTCTTTCTGCTCCCAGTGAGATTATTATCCTCATTGATGCTATCTATCAGTAGACTCAAGATACCTCTTTTAATGGAAATGGCAGTAGTAGTACATTTCTGTTGGCAGAAATAACGGTCTGAAATCAATGCTGGAATATAGTGATAAATTAGGAGGAATGAATTCTAAAACACAGTTGGTGATATTCTGTTATTTACTCACATTATTTTAACAGCTGTGGATTAAATATATGTGCAGAAGATACAAAAGACAAGGAGGCAATATTTGTACATATAACCTCAATTCCAGCCTTAATTCTTATCAGTAGGAAATCTATTATAAAATATTTATTAAATGTTTAACTGAAACTCTATATGAAGCTCAAGGCATTATCTATGGATCTTCCTAGCATTTTATCCTCACAACACATTTGTCTTGTCATTTTTTTATATTATAAAAAAATGTGTGAAAGAGAGTTATGATTAGCATTGGGAAGTTTTTTGACGGGGTAGATGGAGGGAAGAAGGAACATCAGTATTTATTTTACTAGACCAGGCAATATTTGACCGGTCTTTGCCATCAGAACATTACTTCTTCTAAAGAAGCATCACAGAGGAAACTGTGTATATGCTCTCAATATTTTGTGGAACAGAACCTCAGAATAAGATATTGTTTAACTATCTACATTTCATTACACATATCAGTGAAACATCACTAGGACTCTGCCACTGCTTCCATGCTGTTCTCTATCCAGGGAAACACCTAATAATCACTAGGGCTGCATTTAGATAGCAGTTTATTCCATTTTCCTGATGTTTCCTTACCTAATAATCTCTGCATTTTATTTTATCTCACATGACTTAAAAACTACTTCTGGAAATCTAGCAGAACATAGTGGAAGTTTAGTGCTCCTTTCTGTGTTGATTCCAGAAAAAAATCAGTTTGCAACCCCATTAACTCAGAAAAGTGATGAAATTTGGGGGTATGTTAGTATACAGTTCTTTCCTGCCATTTTCATGGGAGAACAGAAGTGCGCTTGTACGGAAAGTGTGCGTGTAATGCCAGTGGGTGCTACCCCTGTGTCAGAGTTACTGCTAATTCATTGGTTAGAAACAGTTAAGTTTGTGAATCCAAAACCTTTAAAGGCCTTTAAAAAACACCAAGAGGTAAGCAGTTTAACAGTGTTTATTGCTGAGCATACACATAGAAATAAGCATAAAATCTCATGTTCCTTGGCATCAGTATTTAGGAGATCCTCTGGGAGCAGCTGGTTGCCACTCTATCACTCCTGGGAGGGGCCTTGTAATAAAATCAGAATTACTTGTATGTTTAAAACTGTATTGAAATTGTGTTCAGGTAAGAAAGTGTTAATAGAATGTTAATAGGTGCAGATGAAGTATGGCTGACAGGTGGGAGGGGTGTGTGTGAGAGAGAATTGGGAGGAAAGTAAACGGTTGGGGTCTGACAGAATTAGATAGGATTGGGGATCAAGAAGAGAACAACTAGTTAGAAGGGTTGAGGTTCTGGGGGAGAATTTCATTGAGTTTAGTGGGGTAGGATAGATAGATAGGACAGGGACAATAACAACTTATTCATTTTTATCACATTTAACATCTTGTATATAATAAAGTTTATTTGTTTAATTCAAAATCCCACATGTCAGCTTGGTCAAGCTGTCAAACTATGGTCCTATTGTGTACCTATACCTATACAAATTTTACAGATTACAGCAGTGGTCACCTTTTTGAAGAAAAGGTGGAGGGACTGAAGCTTGTGGTTCAGAGGGCATATCTGACTTAGGCTGATGCAGACTTCATGGGGATTTCCTGATCCAGGTGTTTGGGAATCAGGAGGTGGTAATCCCAGAGACAGGAATGTCACAGGCCTCCACCACTATGGTTCTCTGCTGATCTAATCGCTGCTATCATTCTGTCTGTGTCTTCCCAGTTGTCTTCCTCTGTCTCTGTGTAACAGGCTGCTAGATAGAGTTTACCTTAACCATCTCTCTGAGGGATCAGCAGGCCATACCTGCTAGGCTCCTGCTCATCTTCTGGACAATAGAGTGACCTAATACAGATGCTATTGGAGGTATCTGGTTCATAGTATCACAGTAAGTTCTAATCGACTGGAAGGCACATAACAACAACAATACAGATGAAATGTTCCCCTGGGAGAGCCCACAGTTCTCATAAGCCCTGAAGGGGACAGCTAGCCTGGGCATGTTCTCTCTATACACAATGATGTAATAATTAACCCCCTCAAGAAATTAGAAGGAGGCTAGGACTGGGGAGGGCAGCTATGAGAGAACTAGAAAGGGTGCTCAAATGCAAAGATGTATCACTAAACACTAAAGTCAGGATCATTCAGACCATGGTATTCCCAATCTCTATGTATGGATGTGAAAGCTGGACAGTGAATAAAGCAGATAAGAGAAAAATCAACTCATTTGAAATGTGGTGTTGGAGAAGAGCTTTGCGTATACCATGGACTGCAAAAAAGACCAATAATTTGGTGTTACAACAAATTAAACCAGAACTGTCACTAGAAGGTAAAATGATGAAACTGAGGTTATCATGCTTTGGACACATAATGAGAAGACATGATTCACTAGAAAAGGCAATAATGCTGGGAAAAACAGAAGGGAGTAGAAAAAGAGGGAGACCAAACAAAAGATGGATTGATTCCATAAAGGAAGCTACAGACCTGAACTTACAAGATCTGAATAGGGTGGTTTATAACAGATGCTGTTGGAGGTCGCTGATTCATAGGGTCGCCATAAGTTGTAATCGACTTGAAGGCATATAACAACAGCTGCATAGGGGATGGGCATCAATATTTAACCTTATACAAGATCCCACATAGACCCTAAATATAGCATTTGAGAGGTAATCTGCGAAAGTCACTTACACCTGTTTGTTTATACAACAGTCTTGGTACTACAGTGGGGAGTAGTGACTTGTCCAATGACGTTCATTGTTGCATCACACCATGCCCACTGGTGTGAATGAAATTTAGTGTGACATGGTATATCGGTCAAAAAGTCACAGTTCCATAAGGCAACAGCAGTGTGAAAGTAATGTTAGAAATTGGGACATAAATGCTACCATTATAATCAGTAAAGCTAATGCAATAAACCCCATGTCTGAATGCAGCCTAGTTCCCCCCCCCCCATTTCCACTACCTTACAACAGAGGTTTATGGGCACTATTTAACTACCTCATTGCGCTAGCAGAAGCCACCACAAGCACTCTGCTAGTGCAATGGGACTTCCTCCCTCTCCTCCCCCATGCACTCCCCAAATCAGTTCTGGAGGGACAGGAGAACCCCCAGAATATGTGCGGGGGGGAGGAAAAGATAGATTGTTCAGTTGGGCAAGCAGAAATGCTTGCACTGATGGAATACAGTAATCTCCTTAGCGCTGTGTTGAATGCAACACTGTGTCACATATCTCAGAGATGAGGATGATGATTGCTATTACTATTACTATTATTAGATTTCTTAACCACTCTTCAGGGCAGGTTACAACAATATCTATTCAGTATAAGCAAGTATTTATTTATTTAGGTCAGGGTTGGCACCAGATTTGAGTGGAGCCTTGTGGGCCTTCCTCCATTTTAATTTTCCACAATACTCCAGAGTAATGCTATGTTGGGGGAATAGTGAAAAATTAAAATAGTTACCCACCAATGCTGCTGTTGGGTAAATTAACAGTGGGAGCCCAGGATGCTAGGAGGGGCCTTCCTAGGGTGATGGAATCCCATTAGCAGCCTTATAGTTCTGATGTCAGACCTGATTAAAATTTATATCCACCCTTCAAATTATCAGAGCGATCATCAGAAGAAAGAGAACCACTATTGAAAAATGTTGGCAGCTCCCTATCTCTCTCTTCAAACAGCATAATTCATCGTCCTTTTACAGTAGTCCCTTTCCATGTTTTGAGATTCAGTTAGATCATACTATAATGTGGACCATACTATAGCTGAGTTTGCCTGGAGCCAGTTGAACTTTACAAAGAATTATTAGGCTTGTCTTCCTTGGACAGCAATAAAATGAAGCTTCCCGCTGTGTCAGGTTACCAGCACCTCTCCTCTTTAGCTCTTTAGATATTTTTGAAAAGCTGAGTGGAGGCATGGCCTCACTTCATGGCTATTATTCTGATGTATCGTCTGCATGCAGACATCCACAAGGAGAGGAAGGAAGAAAAAAGATGGCCGTTCTAGGCCAATGCAATCTTCACACTTCCATTCTATGTGTTTTGCTTCCATATGGCAAGGGCAACATTCTGTCTTAACTTTCTGCTGAATACATCAGCTAGTCTGAGAGCAAAGATTCTAATCTTTTCTGTGGTGGAAACACATGATATCCCTGAGGCCTAATGTTATATATATGTCTACATTTATTTGTCCTCAAAAAGCACCCTCAAACATTTCACCAGTTCTGGGAATCATCCAAGACTCAGAAAGCAACGACAGAAGGTATTCTAGACAGTCTGAGAAGTTGGACTTTCTCTTCTGAGACAATTTAAAGGTATCAGAGCCCAATAAATTAATCAAGTGTCTTGCGTTAGGGCAGATTCTTGATTTGGCAAAATTTACTAATATAAAGTGCTGCCCTGGCTTAATTTCAAGCAGTTTCTTGGTGATCTCCAAAGTATAGTGCATATTTAGCAGGTCATACTAGAAGTAGTGTGAAATTCCTTTTGTTGATTGATAAGGATTAAATGTTGGAGCTCTTACTGTCTGTTACATGATCCTACAATAAAGGAAGCCTTTTAAAGAGTCTGGATGGGGAGAGACTATCATACTATTACATAAATAAATAACCATATGTTTTAAAAATAATACAAGTGATTTCATACTAATTTGGGTAACAAGATATCTGGCATCATCTGTCAGATTTTGATTTGGCAATGCACATGTATCAAAATAATCCAGTAATAAGTGAGCTGAATCTGATGAAGTTAATGGATCTTTGGTGCTTTCTTAAATGGTGTCATCTGATTCCCCCCCCCCAACATGAAAAGAATTAAGCATTTTCAATATACAGAACGTTCACTGGGGACTTGGAATAATTTGAAAAACTAGAAATGTTTTAAAAGAGTCTTTATTGTGCCAGTGTGACTTGTGTTCTAGTGTTGGCTAAAACAGGTATTGGAAGGGAAATGGGTTGATTGTACATGAAGGACCATATGGAGGTTTCTATCTGAAATCATTTGCTGACTACCCTGCATAGCAGGACCTTTAAATGCTGAGATTTTATCAAATATGTGGCAGGCACTTGAGGACAACAGTGAAAAGTGCTGCTTCCAGGGCAGGTACTAGATGTTGGGGGGAGGGGGCTTTTCAAGATGCTGACAACAAGTCCCCCAACCAGGGCAGGGCTGTGGTGGCTGCAGTGGTAGCCATCACATACTTTCTTTGTTGCCACCACTGCTTTGATGGCAGTGGCACTCACTGCCCTCCACTGGGTTCCCATGCTTCAGTGATGGATAGTTGAACAGATCACAGCACTTTTAAATGAGAGCTAAGCTTAGCTGCCATCCATTGTGGCTGCCCGCAATCGTAAGTTACCCAAAATGCTATTTCCCAGTTCATAGGTCCATGAAATCATTAGGTCTATGAAATTAATACATTTCATAGATCTATGGGCTGAGTATTAAAGTTTGAACAACTTAAAATGACAAGCAGTTACTGTGAATGGGAGCTGACCTTGGCTGCTGTTCAAAAGTGGTACCTACCCCCTGCTGAAAGGCATCTGAGGGCTCAGCATGGAGGGCAGGGAACAGTAGCCAGTTCAGCCAATGAGGGGTTATTCCAAGCCCTCGGGCTCCTTGACCAGTCCCTGACTGGGCTGACTAGTGGTGCCAGGCTTGCTGCATTTATTTATTTATTTAATTTGTATCCCGCCCTTCCTCCCAGCAGGAGCCCAGGGCGGCAAACAAAGCACCCAAACACCTCAAAGCATCATAAAAACAGATCTTAAAACACACTAAAATTTCTTTTTTTAAAAAAGCAATTTCTATTGGATATGCCAGGCCTGCCCAACTTGTGACTTGCCAAGTCAAACTCAGACCTCCAGCAATCTATTAGTCCCTGCCAGGTGCTTGACATCCTTACCCTTTTTTGTGGTCTGGGAAAAGAAATGTAGCCAGGACATTGATTGAACAAATGATGAGCCATCGTAAAGTTACTTTATAAATTAATAATGTGATAAAAGGTGGCACATTTAATAATAAAAAAGAGCATAGCCTGACATAATAATTGAGGGAGGGAGGGAAATAGCTGAGCCAATTTCACTTTGCTGGGGTGCATGTCTGTCTTTTCAGTTGTGAAGCTGGGAAGAAGCTAGGATTATTCTGCCTCTTGAGAATTTGCTATGAGCTCTGCTTTTATTACATCTAACTTCACTGTTAGCATTACCTGTTAAAGCTTTGCTTTGCTTTCAGTTCTCAGTTTGGCTCCTGGATGCCTAGCTTGGTCTATCCTACCAACATTTTCCTATAAGTCTGTGAAGTCTTGATGAATGGCATAATGACAGTGCTGTGTGCAAATGTCATCATATTTGGGCTAGAAAGAGTCTATTTCATCTGAAAGTGGTGGTTGTGTGGGACCATAAAAAGCTGCAATTAAAGCTTGGATCCTAAACCTATTTACTTAAAAGTAAATTGCACTGAGATTTTAATGAGGCTTAATTCAATTTAAACAACTGCTATCTTTTAAATAATACTAAAATTATTTGAAATTTTGGTATCAGCAATGCTAGGGAGAAAAAAAGGAGGCAATCCAGTTTATCTTTTGAACGTTTTCTGCTAAGCCTCCATGTTACTTCAGCAATGTGTTCCTCTTAACGACTGGAAAAAAACCCTTCAGTTATGTCAGAAATATTGTGTTTTCTTTAAATCAATATTTCTTACATACTGGCAGAGCTTCGAAAAGTTACTTTTTTGAACTACAACTCCCATCAGCCCAATCCAGTGACCATGCTGACTGGGGCTGATGGGAGTTGTAGTTCAATAAAGTAACTTTTCCAAGCTCTGCATACTGGGAAAAAGGTTAATCATTCAATATGAATAATTTGTTTTGGTCCCAAATGAATGTGGTGTTGGCTTCCTGGAAAAGTTCTCCCTGATATTCAAAAAATGATTATTTTTAGTCAAGCAGTGGTTGTTCCCCTCTTCTTTGTTAGTAAAGTATTCAGAGACTGATTTTCTTCCTGCTCATCTACAGGATCTCTCTCTGAGGGCTTATTCACATGGGAGCTGAACTCCGTTTTAAAGACGAAGCTTTTTCCATCACAATGGGAATTTAAAGATCACACCTTCTAATCACTGTTTTCTGATCATATTGAAGGGAAAGGGTTAATGATGCAGCTTCCTAATGACCATGCCCTCTTAAGGTCAAACTATCACTTCCTCTGGTTACCTTGGCAACCGAGCATGCTCAGTTTGTTCCAAAGTAAGTTTCATTAAAAAAAAAAATCCTCAAGTTTGTTTACAGTATTTATATTTTCAGAATTCAGCAGAAATACAAATATTTGTTTTAACAATGTTATTATACTTTTTTGCACAACTTAGGGGGGAAAGAAAAAAACACTGTTTGCAGCAGGCTTGCAGAATGGGAGCAGGCAGGAAATTACATAACAAAGGGAGGAGTGTGGGTGAGCATGGACTCACAAAAGTATTGGAGCTAAGCGTCTACAAGCCCCTAAGATACAAAGTACAGACGGTTTTTCCTTCCCTTTTCGGATTAAAATTGGATTGATTTGCAGCTGATTAAAAGCTAAAAGCAGTGAGACGCCTTCCGTTTGCCTCCTATGTCATGTGATCGCTGCGAATTAAACAGACGCGCAAGTAGAACCCATCTCACATTAAATTGCAATGTGAACTGGCCCTGAATTGAAGGACACACTCCATTAAATGTTGCCCTAACTTTGCTTTAAAAGACTTTTGTTCAATGGGAGTAGTACTTGGCTAGTTGTAGTAACTGCATGAATCAACACATGATCAAAATTTGGACCTAACTGATAATCTATTCAAGCACCCTGAAAATAGCCAACAGATTATTTAAAGCATTTTAACCTGGCCTTTCAGCAAACCTCCCCCCAAAACACCCCATGAGTGAGGATACTTTTAAGTGTATCTGGGAGGAAATATGTTAGACTGGTTCTTTTCAAATACTGTAGTCACATGAAAAATGGTTTGTGAGAGAGTATAGGATAAAGAAGAAGCCATGTTAGGCCTTGGACTTGTGCTCCTCCGCTTCCTCCCACTCCATTGTATGCAAATAAGGAGACTGCAATCTTCTGCTTTCACTTTAAGAACAAATCACAGTTCAGTGTTATGTCTGAACTTGAGGAACTGTTAGAACCAAAGTTGCTTTAAACAAAAAATAGTTTCATATTTTGGTGGTCTCTCCATGGAATGATCGGTACAGGTATTTGGGTGGACATTTTAATGCATCTTGAACAAGTCTTTGTTTTGCAGCTTTGGGAACTAACCCAAAATAAATACAGCTTAAAAAATAATAATATTGGAGAGGGTTTAAAATGGAGGCACATTAAAATGAAGAATGTCTAAACTTTTTGAAGTGTCATTGTTTTTATTTGACTGGCTGCAGACACTCTGCAAGAAACATTTCCATTAGCTTATATTGCCATGGCTATCTTTACAAGCAGATGGGCTAGAAATCTAATGTAAAAATGGCAAGCTTTGATTCTGGAAAAATCAGCAAAATCCTCTAAGCCAGTTCAGCTTCTTTGCCCCATTTAGAAATAATCCTGCATTTTAGAAAAAAAGCTGGTAAATTTGCTCAATTATGAGCTGAATAAAACAAAATGTATGTGGCACCATTCAACAAGCATATGTGTAGAGCAGTAAACATTGCATATATAAAATCAGTACATGTGTAAAACACACTCTGAAGACAATAGCATGGAAAATGGGAATGTGATTCAATTTTTGAAATCACATCTCTGAATTTTTATGGGCTGACCGCACAGTGCTGAGCACTCAGATGTAATTTATAACTTTTTTTGAAATTCTACTATAGAAACAGCTAGAGATACAAGAACTACTTGCTTTGTGGCTGCTGTTTATTAATACTAATAGAAGATATGCAAAAACAAACTTCTGTTTGGTGAACATATTAAAGATTTCCACATTTGAAGTATTTATATATATACTCACTTGATGGGAGTCTCAAAATTGTTAAGATACACAAATAATTCACACATCCTGATTAGTAGAAAAGCTGCAAAATGGGACATTTTTATCAATCTTCTTTAAAACTCAGGAGTCTGTTTGATATCATTGTCTAACACTAGTGATGCTGCTAAACTTTGTTATTATTTGTTTGGAATATAAATTTGTCTAGGTTGTAATGCTGAGATGTATTATGAAGGCAGTGCTGTCTGTCTTCACTGTATAAGGACTTATGGTGGAAAGATGGTGGCTGCCAGGACTACCAGAAGAACTAAGTGTGTGGCGGCAGCAGCAAAAAAAGGAGAGCTTATGGGGGAAAGCAGAGGCTTGTGCAATACATTTTCATCGCCCAAACCTCCCTCCCATTTTTTAAAAAAAGTTGCATATAGAACTTTTGGCTCAACACTAATTTTTGTCTGGATTTACATGCTTGAAGAACGTCTTTCTCTGCTTATTTAGTCAACCAGGGTATTAGAATTATTAAGGTGCACAAATAACTCAACACATCTTGATTACTATAAAGATCTGGAACTGGCACATTTTTACCAGTCTTGTTTGAAACTCATCGGAATGTGAGCTATTTACCCCTGATGTGATCCTGCCCTGCCAAGGGGTATTTATGTGTGTTGATATCTGTTTAAAGGCATACCCTCCAGGACCCACAGAACAGCTATGAGAAACAGGTTCTTTAAAAGGAAATAATAACCACTGGAGAATAAGCAATAAATTGACATGTTTTCTTCCTTATCACACTAACTTGACACATGTGCTTTTTGTGATGAAGGAAGGAAGGTGACAGTGATAGTGTGAATCAAGGAAATGCCAGTGAAAAGGATTCTGAATATACTGGAAAGGGCCAAGTGTAGAGTGATGAGCAGCAGAAGTTCCTTGGTGGGTTTGTGGGTTCACTGAAGGAATGTAGTGGAAGACTGAGTTGGGAATCTCATTACAGAAATGTGTCTCTTGCATTAAATGGAAGGAATTAGTGGGAAGCAAGATGGAATGAATGGGAAGGAAGTGGAGTGAGGTGAGTGAGGAAGAGTGGCCAAGCCTAGACCTAGAAGCTAATGGATCCCATAACAAAAGCATGCCATAATAATTATTTGCCTAGGATGCTAAATGCCTAAAAATCGTTCCATTGAGTGGTATTGCATAATACATCAATTTTCACTCAGGCATATTTTAGTTTGCCCCGGCAGACATTCTGATCTTCATCAGCAAATCCTGCCAGTTGTTTAGCTTCCTGATCAGTCACTCTTTGAAATTATACCCAAACAAAATGTCAAAGATGCTCCCTAGGCCTGTTTGCATTGTATCTCCTAACTAGGCCTTCGTGGTAGGCTGTCATATTCATGCATCTCTACCTTTTCAGTACTTAAGCTCATTGTAACCTGTAGCATTTAATTGCTCAGCTGGATTGTGCTTGCTGGAAGAACAACAATGTTCTTCTCTTGTTCCTGCTAATATTGATATAGAATGGTGGGTTGAGAGGACTTTACATTTCAAGTGGTTCAATTCCTTGCGTTTTCTTTTAGCAACTTGCCCCATTACATTGTGTTCCCATAATTAATTTTGATAGGAAGACTAGCGAATATCAAGCTGAATACAGTGTATGTCCTACCAAACTGAATAAGGGTGGCTATGTGGCCTACTTTACAATGGACAGATCTGTATTTGAAGGACTTAGTAGAGGACAGTCCCCTGTTTGAAGGCATCCTCTACTTGAAGGACTGTCCAGTCCAAATCCAGTTTAAAGGTAAAGAGTCCTAAGAGCAGGAACCGTGAAGTTGCCCATCAACAGTGTACATTTGAACAGCAGACCGAGCAGGCATATAGATCCCTTGATCACAGTCCTCCTCACTACAGTGAGATATACTGCATTTCTATTTAAATTAGAGTAATTGTTTATAAATTTGTGTGTGAATATATAAATTAGCATATGAAATTTAAATGCAAATCTGTGTTTTATTTTCTCCTCCTTTTTTGGTAATATTTCCTCTTTTTTGTTGGTGTGTGTGAGGGGCACCCTAAATGCAGTTCACCTTTCCTTCCGAGGATCCATAAATCTCCTGTTGTGCAGCCTGCCTGGAATAGCAAAAGAAAAAGATTGTAAAAACTTGGTAGACCATGATACATGGATGGTGAAGTGCATTTGGTTTTGCGTATAGACCTATTTTCTACACCAGGGGTTCCAACTGGGGCCTGCAGATAACCAGTAGTCTACAAACGTTATTCAGGTGCTCTGCAGCATATCTATGGATTTGTGATTAAAGACAGGAGATGGCTCATGTATCACATAAAATACACTGATTTTTAACTATTTATATTGTTTCTTTTATTTTTTATGTTGTAGTTTATTGTATTACAGTTTGAATTCTATGGAGTTCTAGTTGTAATGCAGTAAAATAAAATATATAAGAAATAAAAGAAGGAATAAAAATACAATTAAAATCATACAGCACCTAGCAGAGCACATAACAATTGCTACAGTAGGCAAAGAAATCATTAGGTGGATCGCTGAAACCCTCAGCAATTTTCAAGTGATCTGTTGGGAAAAAGTTTGGCAACCACTGTTCTACTTATTTCAGTCCATCGGGTCAATTCCGTCTATATTTTTTTCAAAGATCTTCAAAACATGCTAATTCTGCAAAATGTTTCCTGGATCACCATCAATTAATCTGTTTCATTGCTGTTAACTAGGTCTTCCCTACCTCCATCCTTCTTTCTCCTATATTAGACTTGAGCTTCTACTTTAATCCTGGCCTGATCATGTTCCTTGGATTGGCAACTCATTGGGAAAGGCCTGAGTTGTCCTTTAGTCTGTACATTTTTGATGCTAAAGAAACTTTAAACAACACTAATTGTTGGATGTTGGATCGGGCACAAGCAGATGCCCAGGATGCAGAATAGCGACAGGCTAGATCCCAGTTGAATCACTCAGCCAGACAAGTCATAGGTTTTTAAGAGTCACTTTTACTGACATGAAAAGTTTCAGGATACAATTACAAGCTCTTTCTCTCTACTAACAAACTCCTTGACCCCCACACTTTTCAAGTGTCTGCTGGCCCTCTATATAGATAAGGCCAGCTGCCCAAGCCTAAGTTGCATAGCAACGTGTCCTTGAAGATGGCTCGAGCTCTGCCAGCTTACGCTTCTAATCCACGTAGCTCACTTGTGGAAATTTAACCTCTGCTTCTTCGGTTTAATAGCCAAGCCCCCACCTTAAATTTCCACATTCTGCCAGTTACATTTTCTTTTCTACATTTTCATTTTCACATTTCATTTACAATTCTTGCATTTACTTATATCACATTTCTCCACATGATACATTTTTTTTCTTCAGTTTACATCAGCATCATTTGTAATCCAGTTACTACATTGCATTAGAATCTCAGCATCACTTTTATTACATACATTTCAGCATTTTTACAGTTCAATCCTCATGATTTCCATCATCCCATTTTTTCCAGTTACTGAAGTCTCTACTTTTTATGGAGTTTATTTGAAATCTAACAGGTGGAATTCCTTTTGTAGTTCTTTCTGACCTACGTATTTTTATTTCTTCCTTTGTGTCTTGTGTTCCCTCTGTGTCTGGTGATTCCTCTGAGTCTCTATCAGAACTAGAACTTGATTCACTACTGCTGTCTGTTTCTTCTTGTTTTATTGGTACTGAAACAGCCTGTTCATGTGCATTGCTAACATCAGTGTGTCCTAGATCCACATATGTTTTCTCTTCCCAATCCTGTTCTATTGCTTGCACACTTCTGCTTAAAACTACAGACCTTTGTTTTGGCATCCAGACCCTGTAGTATGCGTTTTCAAAACCCAGCATGAACCCTTTGTCTGCTCTCCTTTGCAGCTTCCCTGTCCTTTTACTTTTGGGAACGTGTACCCAGCATTCTGCTCCAAACCTAATCAAATGTTTTAATCTGGGTTTTCTGTCATACAATTTCTCATAAGGAGACATTCCAGTGGCCTTATGGAATATTCTGTTTTGAATGTAAGCTGAATAAAGAACACACTCTCCCCAGAAACCTTGTGTTAAAGAGGAGTCACACAGCATTGCTCTCATTGAGTCCTGAAGCAACCTGTTCCAGCGTTCAGCTAACCCGTTCTGATGTGGACTAAATGGGGCTGTTAACTCCTGTTTAATTCCTCTTTTATCCAAGTATTCAGTAAAAGAGTGTCCTGTGAACTCTCCCCCTTGATCTGATCTTATTCTCTGTATTTTGACACCAAACTGCACTTCAATCTTTGTTACAAATCTTTTCAGTTTCTCTGCATCTTCGCTTTTAGCTTTTAGTAAATAAACAGTGCAGAATCTCGAAAAATCATCAACTATAGTCAGGAAATATCTTGCACCCCCCTGCGTTGGTTGAAATGGCCCCACTAAATCCACGTGTATTAACTGATAAGGTGCATTAGTACTAGGCATGGCTTCAGTGTTCTTTGCTGCCACAACTGCCTTGGTTTGTTTACACACATTGCAGGCTACATATTTTCCACAGTTTCTTAACATCACATCATTACTATTCTCTGTTGTTTTCACCACATTTTCATATCCTATATGGCCTAGTTTTCTGTGTCATAAATGTACACAATCATTATGGGGTTTCTCATTAGCACACATGAGTACATGATTTGTTGTTTCAAGTGTAAGAACAATGAGTTCCTTACTATTCCTTTCATGAATATTTTGTCCCCTTTCATGACTTGACATGAGCCCCTTTGAAACAACACATTGAATCCCATTTCATTGAGTTTAGAAACTGACATTATGTTACTGTCAATGTCTGGAATAAACAGCACGTCTGTCATAATCGTATTAAAACCTGCTAATTTCACTGTACCCCTTCCTTTGATCAATTTCTTAGATCCATCAGCCATTATCACATAATCCTCTACCTCACAATATGTATGAAACATGGATTTATCTTTGATTATGCTATTTGTAGCCCCACTGTCAAGAGCCCATACATCATTACATTTATTTCCCTGCTCATTGTTAATACATTGCTTATTGTTACTAGCATAGATCACCTGTACACATGGTTTTCTTCCTCTTTATCTTTTTCTTGCTTCACAATTTCTTTGAAGATGTTGCCTGGAACCACAAAAATAACATGCCTTTTGTCCATACAGTCTCTCCTCCGTTGCTTTGTTGTTCTGCTTTTCCACGTGTTTAGTCTCAGTCTTTTCTTGCTTTGCCATTTCTTGCCTTCTTTGATATTCTTGTAAAAGTTTGCCCTCTATATAGTCCATGTTTAAGTTTGCATCTTGCATTCCTTCCAGTGAACTCACCAGAGCATCATAACTTGAATCCAGACTTGATAACACAATATAAACTTTTTGTATTTGAGAATGTTCAACGTCACGTTCTGTCAATTCAGCAAATAGTCTATTCATCTCCAATAAGTGCTCTGACATTGTTGTATTTTCAGATAAGCGCATCTGATATAATCTTCTGGCAAGATATATTTTACTACTAGCAGTCTTTTTCACATGAATATTTTTCAAAGTGTCCCAACTTATCTTAGCTGTTGCTGCGTCACGCACGTGCAGTAGTTGAGAATCATCAATAGCAAGAACAATTAACGCCTTTGCCCTCTCATCCAGCCTTCTCCAATCCGCTGGTAATGGCACTACGGCGGGTGGGTCTTCTGCAATGGCTTTCCAAACGTCTTCTTTCACTAGAAACGCTTGCATTCTCTGTTTCCAACTGCCATAATTTTTCCCTGTCAGCCTTTCCAGGGGAATCCCGGCCGATAACGTAACAGACATACTTTCACTTTTCACAGTTCACCGCCTTTGTAATTAGAGCTTCTCACCTCCGTCCTTTAGTCAGTTTTTCCCACGGCTCTCTCACAGCTTACAGCTCAGCTTTCAGTTTCGCCGTCTCTTCACACGCTTGTCCTCTTTTACTTCTCTTTTGTCTTTTCTTCGGACATCCGTCTGCGCATCGAAACCATTCAGGACTGAACCATCCTCTGCTACCACTTGTTGGATGTTGGATCGGGCACAAGCAGATGCCCAGGATGCAGGATAGAATGGTGACAGGCTAGATCCCAGTTGAATCACTCAGCCAGACAAGTCATAGGTTTTTAAGAGCCACTTTTACTGACATGAAAAGTTTCAGGATACAATTACAAGCTCTTTCTCTCTACTAACAAACTCCTTGACCCCCACACTTTTCAAGTGTCTGCTGGCCCTCTATATAGATAAGACCAGCTGCCCGAGCCTAGGTTGCATAGCAACGTGTCCTCGAAGATGGCTCGAGCTCTGCCAGCTTACGCTTCTAATCCACGTAGCTCACTTGTGGAAATTTAACCTCTGCTTCTTCGGTTTAATAGCCAACACTAATTTGACTTACAAAGAGGCAGTTGTGTCATTAAGTCTAAAATAGTCACCCACTTTAAAATGTCTTTTTGCTGTGGCTAAAAATTGACATCTGTTTTTGGGATTTGATAGACATTCAACCCAAAATGTTCATTCATATTCATCTACATTTTGCAGATTGAAAACATTGTCATAATGTCATAATTATGTGATGATATTACAACTTGTTGTCTCACCTTACTTGATTACATTCAGTGAAAAAATGGCATAATGTGGAATCCCAAAAAGTCAGGTTTCCTGCGGCAGTTCTTACTGACTATGATTCGATAGAGTCAAATGCAATAGGAAGAGAAGTATGATAAAAAGTTACTGCCTGGACAGAGACATCTTTCGATTCTAATGCTAGTGGAAAATGAAAAACAGTGCATTATGGGAACTGCTATACTAAATCATGCAACAAACACATTCAAATGAATATTGATTACTCAGTAAGGATATTATCTTATTTATTGAACAGTTCTCCTCTCCCCAGAGGTTGTTTATTGGCACAAAAGTCACACATGGCCACAATTCACTGCAGCACTAATTTAATACTACTGATTATTTTTAATCATACACATGACATTTGCCTCATATCCTTTTGAAACAACTGAAGACATACTGTTATCATTTAACATTTATGGTATCTAAGTTCAATGTACTGCATCCCTTCAATCTCTCCTTGAAAATGGCAGCGCCTATTTATTATCCTGGAAGTATGGCCTCTCCTGCTTCCATTAGATCCTGACCCATGATGAAATTCCACTGCCACAGACTTTTGAGATTTTTCTGGTTGTATTATTCTGCTTATAATTACTAGCTTCTCAATGCCAAAAACAAATTTATTTATAACAGTTGGAGTTCCAGCTCAATTGCTTCCTTAGAAATGCTCTCAGGTAACACCATTATCAGTGTCTTTATCTGAAAGGTGTGATAGTTCTAGCAGTTAATTTCCTAGCAAGTAGCACTTCTGTATTGATTTTCATTCAATCAGGCTTCTTTTTATTGCTGCCAAATGACTTGGAGGAAAGAGATACTAGATGGAAAGGAGATAATAGGGTAGCAGTCACTGGAGAAGCATGTCAATGTTGTATCAACATTCCTAGAAAATATCTAAAAAATTAGGCTCACAGGACCTTATCTACATAATACATATGATTATTCTCTTCAGCAGTCTGAAACGTATGCTGCAGCTTGCCACATTGATCCTCTAGATTGCATAGGAAGTTTCCACAGCAGCCACTGATACCTCTAGCATCTGGCAGTAGTAAGGAAATTCTCCATGCAATCAAAAGGATCCATATGACAAGTCTTGCTGGAAGGAGGAGAATTGCCACGTGGACAAAGCTTGCTACAGAGATCAGATAATGTGTATATTAGTTCTGATCCTGGACTTTTCTTTTTTAAGAAGAAAATAAAAGGAGACGTGATTAATACCACATTTATCCACATGGCTGTTTCAAGAGAGAACCTGTCAGACACTGCTAACTGCAGTAAATCTGAGATAACATCAACAGAATAGGGCAAGTGAAGGTGATACCAAATTGTCAGACATCGGAATCTGAATAATGACATTCTCCCTTTAGATTTAGATTTTAAAAAAATAGCTGTGATCATGTATGCTTATTGGAACCTGAACACAGTCTACTTTATATTGCTATATTGAGATAAAGCTTCTCATGTACTATTTCTGGATCACATCTGCAAAGTTATGATAGTCTCTTGAAAAATGGTTCCCCTCCAGTTTTGCCTTTAATGGATTAGATAAGCGTATGAATAATAGGACAATTAAGAACAGGCCTGCAACATTTGTGACCCATCAAGATGAATGCAGCCAACCAGCCGTGTATTGTGACCTGCCAGGCATATAACAATACTCTCCCCTGCATAAGTTCCAGCTGGCCTGCCATATGTAATTGCTGCAGTGATAAGATAATATGTACACCAGTTGTCTTCAACTTTTTCTAGCTCTGGAACCTATCTGTACTCTCACGGGATCCACTTTTTATTTTCCTTCTTTATCATCATTTTTTTTCTTTAAAAAATTACTAAATATAATCAATAAAAAAGGAAATTGTGGGGACATTATACTGCAATCCACTTTAAGTTGGAACACAACCTGTCTATGGACCCTGACTCACCAGTTGAACATTAGTGGTGTTTAAATGGTTGTAATAATGGTTGTTTTATTGATTTTCTGGAATAAATACTACATTTTATATATGGAATAGCTTTAGAGAAATGAAAATTCATGAAATTTTCTCAATGTCTATTATTTCCCCCCATGTTATGGACATTTTTATTTATTTATTTATTTAAAAAGTTTATATCCCGCTTCAGTTCCAAGGAATTCTAAGCGGCAAACAATAGCATAATAAAACAACATAGTACAGTATACCATACCAAACAAGTTATAAAACATTATAAGAAATATAATGTTCCCAACCTATAATGGAAAGTGGATATTTGTTGAAGGCCCTTGGTGGTTTCTTTACATTGTAAAGTTTACAGATAAAATAATAAATGCTAAAAATGATGCTGCCAAAACTGGGATGTAAGAGAGGGAAGCCTTAGTTTCAATGGTTCTGTTGAAGTTGGTAGGGGATTCCTAGGCTTCATTCAAGTTCTAAACCAGCACCGAGGTTTGGAACAGATGTGAAGTTCTAAACCCACTTCCTGAAGCTATCTAATATAGCTTCCTGAAGCAGAATTTTTGGTAGATGTAGGGAGAGAGAGTGCTAGTGGAGTGATTGGATGGGTGGAATGAAGGAGAATTATTAGAAAGGAAAGTTGTCAGGGAGGGGAGGAAGGAGGACAGTTTGCCCCCCAAGATGAATCATAATTCCCAGATTCCTAGCTTTAAAAAGTAAGTTTATAGCATTTGTTGAACCTGAAACATGAGGCAAAATGTACAGATATTATTCTTTGCATTTTTATGAGAAATTAACTTGCTCCCTCCTTTCCCTCCTTTCAGTGTTTTGCTGCCCCCCCCCAAAAGTCCTATGGATGCCCACGCAGGGAGGGGAAGAGGAGATTGATTAGGGGGCATTTAAGGTTGTGTATCATTTGCTGAGGAGAAGGCCCCTCATCTTCTCTCCAGTGCTTGACGTCCCCTTCTGTTCTGCAAAGTAAGCCTTCTTTATGTGGTAGCAGAGAAAGAGGAATGACAGTTATATTGGGGTTTTCATGTGTTCGTATCAAACATTTGAAAAGCCCCTGAAGGCTTTAGAGTGATCTAGATGAACATTTAGAAATACCCATTTATTTTTTGTAGCAATCAAAGTGGGGGAGCAATGTATCTGGGTCTTAACATGTAGGATCAAAATGCATGGGTATGGAAGAAGATGTTTCAAGGTGGTAGTTTCCACCAGATAGACATAAGTTAGGGACAGAGATGTCTGTTGTGATATCACCCCTAGCTAGACACATTGATTGTACATGGTAAGAAAGTGCTACTAGTGTTCTGCAGTTACCCGAAATTTGTGACTATAGTAGCACAAACCAGAACTTCAAAGCCATTCAACTTCTTAACCTAAAGCAAATCTTTATGCCAGTACTTAACATTCATGGCAACTGCCTGCAACAAAGAGGTTAAGTAGGAAAACACCTAAAAGGACACTGTTTATATTTCTCACTACTCACTCAATTCCTCTGAAACTGGCATAAAAAATGGAAGATTAACTTATGAAAATGAGAGTATAACTCTCTTTCAAGTCATATTGAAACCACACATGCATATACCGTTAAACAGAAGGCAGGCTGCACCTTAACCAGATACTATAGCACTTCTTTGACAAATATAGCACTTAGTCCTTGGAAACAGCATGGGCACTTCCTCTGTCAACTCAGTTTTTATTGCCAAACTTGCATTTCACTTTCTCATTTGTCTTTACTTTCTCATCTATTGGTATTTGGCCATCATTTCTGGTTGAATGAATCCAGACATTGTGCAGTTCCACATCTGCATTCTTGTTTCATTCACAGCCCTCTATCTCATGCCCCCTTCAGCTTGTAGTAATTGTTGGCCATGGTAACGACAGATTTTAATGTTTGCCTCTGTACCACGCTGACTATGGTGATATGGAAAAGCATCAATGGTAGGGTTTTAAGTCTTGTTCCAATAAAAGAAAAACTAGTTTTAGTTTCTTTGGCAGAGGGAGGGGAGAAAGCATAATTGTTTTTTCACTGGTGAAGAAATAGGCATGGTGTCATGGTAATGCAGAATCCCTTCCCTTAGCACGGAATTCTCGGGACCCCCAAAGGGTGATGTTGCCAACTCTGAGCACTTCTCTATGGTGAATGGATCTTCTTCTTGCGCCACCCGCAGATCCGTCAGCCAGGATTCCTGGCACGCTCCTGCTACTATCTTCTTGGGGGGTATTGTGACGATCCCTCCAGCTGGCTCTACCTGTGATACTCCCACCAGGGCCACCACCTGTCAGGATCTCAGTTTTTATTTGTTCTCTCACATGCTCTAGCACAGATCTCACAAGTCACTCCCTGTAAACAATACTGCTAGATACTTCGCCTTAGTTTCCCTGTGGCTTGTTACTTTGTGTCTGGGTGCCCTTGCTGTCCACAACCCCCTTGTATCTTTGTCTATAAAGCATACAATCCTGGGTTGCTCTGGATACTTGATGATGTTACAATATCTCCCTTCACCGCTGCCACCATTTATTTGATACTGTTTCCCTCCAGCCTTGGTAATTACCCTGCCCTCCCTTCTGGTCTGTGTATCCCCAGCCAAGGATCAGGCTTTTGGTAAACCAATAAAAGTATTTATTTGATAACACCAGGAAATAACAAGATTACTTTAGGAATGTACAACAAGCGTATGGTTTCATTTAGTGTCACTCTTTATGTTTCCAGTCTTATATATTCTGCCTAAATACCAGCCAAATATAATCCAAACCTCCCCCAGAACTCTGCCAATCACTCCTCTCAACAACTTTCCACTAACGACTCTCACAACTCCCTCCGACTCAACTGTCATCCTCTCATTTATACCTTCAGCCATTCAAACACTCAGCCAATCATCATCCAACATTCTCCAGCATTCTAGCCCATGTACTCCCCCCTCTCACTCAGTCACTTACCATATATCGCTTAATAAACCCGCACTTACCATATTTACAGTTATCAAACTATAGGGACATCACAGGCAGGCCCACTCTTAGCATGTGCGGGGCCCAGGGCAAAAGCATAGTTGGGGGTCCCCCACATTCTTGCTCTCTCTATATTGTATATATATTTAGTACATTTTATTAATATTTTACTGTTCTTATATTTGTGTGTACATCACCTTGTAATACTATATGAAAGGAGATATAATAAATAAAGCACTTTGAAGTGAACACCCAAGTGACACCACAATATACAGTTTCCATAGAATCATAGAATAGAATAGTAGAGTTGGAAGGGGTCTATAAGGCCATCAAGTCCAACCCCCTGCTCAATGCACTTTCTATCATTATTAACATGTCTTAAACACCTTCTCAGCCAAATGGTGCTCAAGGCTAGGTATAATCTTTCTAAAAACATAATAAACTGCCCAAAACAACATAGTAGTGAAGGAGGAAGAGGTCACTCTAGCACAATCAGAAGAATCTGGCAAATGCCTTTACTATTATTTATTTAACCTTTTGGGTAGTTCTAGTGCTGGCTCAGATTGGATCCAATATATTTTTGTTTGGAGTATCAATAGTATTTATATAATTTATATCCTACTTTTTCAGATGAATGTGCAAAAGCAGCTCATAAATTTCTAAAGTAAGACATTAAACTGAAACATTTTTTCAGAATTGAAACAGATTTAAAAGCAGTTGTAGGGTAAAAACGCATCACCGATGCAGTTCTAAACACACATACGCCCCACTAAGGTAAATGGGACTTACAGCTGAGTCAAACCTGCTTTAGGTTTCTACTATTTCCATCCATGTTAGTCTGCTTACACCAAGTCAGACTATTGGTCCATCTTCTTCTGTATCATCCACACTGATCAGCAACAGCTGTCCAGGATTCAGGCAGGAAGTCTCCCCAGCCCTACCCAGAAATGGGAAGGATTGCACCCAAGACCTTCTGCGTGCAAACCAGGTGCTTGATCACTGCACTACATTTTTATTTCTTTACACTGCATTTCACAATGATGATTTATTTCATTATTCATCTTTTTATTATTTATACTTATAACCCACCTTTCACAGAATGGTCCCAGGGTGTGCTACATAAAATGATTAAGCATCATGATAAAATCACCACCACCACACATGAACATGCTACAGTCTAGCTCTGCCTTCCTCAGTCTGGTGCCCTCCTGATTTTTTTGGGACTCCAGCTCCCATCGCCATGCTTAGCCACTGGCAGTACTGGCTCCCGGGAGTCCAATAATATATGGAAAGCATTTATTTTATTTTACAGCGCTATTCATGTCATGATATTTCTGCTCTTTTACAGATATGTTTTCATAGCACATTTTGAGCTTCTACACCCAGGGCAGATATCCTGGACACACTATGTATTAAATGTTTTTATATGGTTTCTTAGATGTTTTTAATTGTTTTAAGACATTTTAGATGGTTTTAATTGTTTTAAATAGGGTTTGTTTTATTTTAAATGTATTGTTTTACCAATTTGATGTTTGCCATCCTGGGCTCCTTTGGGAGGAAAGGTGGGGTGCAAATTTAATTAATGCATTAGTCATAACAAATTTAAGCCCCATTCCTTTCCAAGTGCCTCAGCAAGCAGTCATTCACTTTAGCTGGATGATTGCAACTGGCTATATTGGGATACAGAAAATCTCCCTTTACCTTTGTTTTTTTGTAAGATAGCTAAAGCAACTCTAACTAGTGTTTTCCATCCCTATATTTTTCATGTAGCATTTTTTGAAACATTTACAATGACAAACATTTGGAAAAGTTTTGTAATTAGAATATTTTCAAATTAATTAAAATACCTACTACTTTTATTTTGATAGTGGACACTCTTTCCAACCATTTTTTCCATCGATCTAGATCTACTATCATCTCATTTAGCAATATTTATGAGACACATGGCATGATGGCAGAATCCTGATAACTGGTTTATATATGTTCTTTAAGAGTTGTTTTCACGCTTCATTTTCTGTTCAACTGTTGCAGCCTATCATAAGCCTCAGATGTGGGATAGAAATCCAAATAATAAATAAATCATTAAGCTGTGGCTTAATTCTCAAAGATCTGCGTTGTAGCAAGGGGAGTTTTAAAAGAGGATTTCTGGGTATGATATGCATGTCAGTTCTATTTAAAATGCAAATACTAACGCTTCATACGAATACAGTTTTTGTAAAAAAAATCCTGCACTGACAAAATGATCTAGAGGAGTTTACTGTACAAGTGGGAATAAGTGCCACATAAATACACTTCAAGGCATCTCTTTCCTTTTCACTATCTGCAAAATGTTTAGATTTGTATAGGATTATATAACAACAAGCCAAATAGCCTGTGTCAAATATTTAGTGGTATAGCAGATTGTATTTACCAGATTCACTGTCTCTCTTGCTCTATGCCATTGCTTGATGGGCTTTCCCGCCACGTGGCCCTCTCTGCGTGCTAGGGCAAGTCTTGCAATGCAAACAAATACAGTATGTGTATTGAAGCGACACACACATGCGCACACACGCATAGGCAAGGAGGTTTTCCCGCTCCTTCATTTTCTAATGCAAAGCAATGAAGGCTTGCGCGCCATAGAGATAGCAAAAAGGCTAGAGCGGCAAGTTCAGGCTGGGCTGTGCGGCTTATAGAGAGACAAGGATCAGATAGCAGTGAAGGCTTGCGCCATAGAGATAGCAAAAAGTTAGAGCGGCAAGTTCAGGCTGTGCTGTGCGGCTCGATATGACGTCCACGCACCACGATGCCACCTCCCCGGCCACCTCTTTCACACCACCTCACAGACTTCCTGTGCCTGCCTGCTCGCTCAACCAGCCGCCCACCTGCTCGCCCGCCCGCACAACTTAAAATTATTTTCACCAAGCGTGGGGCCCCTTAAAGTGCGGGGCCTGGGGCAACTGCCCCGCTTCCTGGTGCCTAGGGGCGCTGCTGATCACAGGTATAATCAGTTGTGGCAGTCTCAGAATAGGGTTTTCGAGGTATTCCGGCTTGCGGGACAATGTGTCTGCTTGCTTGTTCTGCGCTTGAGGGATATAGTGGATTTTGTAATGAAAGTGAGCTGGGCCCAGCGCACCTGTCTTTGATTCAGTTTGTGGGCGGTGTGGAGGCTCTCCAGATTCCAATGATCGGTGCGCACCTCGATCTCATGCTGTGCTCCTTCCAGGTGATGTCGCCAAGTCTCAAAGGCATCCTGGATGGCCAGCAACTCCTTCTACCACATGGTGTAGTTTTGCTCTGAACTTGTGAACTTCCGCGAGAAGTATGTGCAGGGTCTTAGACCCCCCTTCCAGCACTGCTTGTAGAAGCACTGCTCCGTTGGCTATGTCTGATGCATCTGTCTCAAACAAAAAAGGGTGTGTGGGATCTGTGTGTTGTAGTATGGGCTCCAAGGCTAACCACACCTTCAGCTCTTCAAAGGCTCTTTGTGCGGCTTCCGTCCAGCAAAAGAGGCCCGACCCCTTCAAACAATCTGTGAGGGGCGCCATCTTGTCAGAGTAATTCATGATGAATCGGTGGTAGTAGTTGGCGAACCCCAGGAAACGTAAATTCTTCTTGGTCCTGGGGAGCTGTCAAGTAAGAACGCAGTGGACCTTGCCCGGATCCATCTCCACCCCGGATGGTGAAATGCGATACCTCCAAAAGTCCAATGTGGTCAAGTCGAATCTGCACTTCTCCAATTTGGCATAGAGGCGATGTTCTCGGAGGTGCTGTAACACTGCCTGCACATGTACTTTGGGATCCTCTGGGGAGCCGAATATATCAGAATATCGTCCAAATACACGATCATAGATCAATCCAAGTAGTCCCTAAATATGTCATTCATAAAGTTTTGGAAGACCCCCGGAGCATTAGATAGCCCAAAGGGCATCACTAGGTATTCGAACTGGCCATAGCGTGTCTTAAACATGGTCTTCCACCTCCTTTATTCGCACCAATTTGTAAGCCCCCCTCAAGTCCAGCTTGGTATAGATCTTGGCTGACCGCAATCGCTCCAGCATTTCTGTGATGAGCAGCAGGGGGTAACTGTTGGGGATGGTGATTTGATTCAGCACCCGGTAATCATTACATGGACATAATTCCCCATTCTTTTTCGTAACGAACAAGAAGGGTGCTTCTGCTGGGGACTGGGAAGGTCGAATGAACCCCCTCTCCCGGTTTGTGTCCAGGAATTCCCTCAGTGCCGCCAGCTCCGACGGAGTAGATCCTTCCGGATGGAATGTGCACCCCGGCATCAGATTGATGGCACAGTTGTATGGGCAATGGGGGGGCAGTTGGTTGGCTTCCTTTTTGTCAAACACATCTTGGTACTCTTCATATTTCTTGGGCAAAGGAGCCCCCTCCTGCAAAACTGCTCCAGCCACAACACCTGGGACTGGCTCCTTCTGAGGCTGGCAGTTCTGATGACAATACTTGGAGGTGAACACCACCACCGCCTCGTCCCAGAAAATTGTTGGGTTGTGCTGTACCAGCCATGGCATTCCCAACACCATGGGAAAATGGGGCAAGGAAGCCACTGTCATGGCCCCGTCAGAGGACTCATCAGACAAGGATGACTCGGGAGTAACAGCAGCAGACCCAGAAGCAGCAGACCCAGAAGGAGAAACTCCTGAGAACCCAGCTCCTTCTCCCCCTCAGCTGCAGAGCACCCCAGACACAGCTGAAGCCCTTCAGCCAGACACAGACAGTGAACAGGATACTCCCCCCTCACCTGCAGAACGTAGACAACAGAAGGTCATGCAGAAGAGGGGCAGGGCTGTCCACTTAAGGCCAAAACGCTGATGGCTCACACCTGCTGACAAACCTGCTCCTTAAAAGTCAAACGGCTTCAGCAACGTCAGGCGTGACCACTGTGTGTCTTCCTATCCCCTGAACCTTGACTTGGACTGATCTCTCGGCAAACTAGACCCGAACCTTCACTGACATCTCTTCTGGATTTCTGGCTTGGCACGTAAGCTTTGAACGGCCTCTGCCCTTATCTTGCTTCCTCCTTGCTAGCCTGGCAGATTTCTAGCCAAGCTGCCGGCTGAGGACTTACGGCCTGGCAATTACCAAGGAATCTCCAGCCCTGCCTGCACCCCCACCGACACCGCTGTCTCAGTGAAGAGCTGACAGCCACATAGAATTACAGTTCCTCCATGTGCCCCGGGACCTCCATCCCTAATGCCCCTGTCGTTCTGGTCACAGTTCCTGACTTTAGGGGGTGCCCATTGATGGTCTCGATGGACAAGGGCTGTTCAAGCATCTGAAGGGGTATGCCATGCTTGTGGGCAAAGTCCCAGTCCATGAAACTCAATGAAGCTCCACAGTCAATCATGGCCTTGGCTAGGAAACTCTCTCCCAAGGGTAAAGTCAGTTGCACCGGCATGACTAGGGTGGCTTGCAACAGGAGGGGCTACTGATGAGGCCACTTCTTTGACTTGACTCCAAACTCTTCGGCCTCTACAAGAGCTGAGATTTGGAGTTTTCCAGCACCTGGGCCTTTTAAAGTTTGGAAGGGCACCCTTGGGCCAGGTGTCCCCCTTTTCCGCAGTATAGGCATAGCCCCTCCCTCCTGCGCTTCTCCTTCTCCTCTGACAAGCGTAGTCGAGCTCGGCAAATTTGCATGGGCTCCACTCCCGACGGGGTCGAAGTTCCCATGCTAGGAGGATAACGAACACGGGGGAGAGGTAACGGTGCCTGGAAATGAAGCGGCTCTGCTCTGCGCTCCAAACGACGGCCCTCAAAATGGCTGTCACTCTGCAAACACAACTGAATCAACTCCGACAAAGTACCGGGTGTGGAGGTGTGTGCCAGCTCGTCCAACACCTCCAGGCTCAGGCCATTCTGATAGAAGTACATCAAGGCTGGGTCATTGTAGTCAGTCTCTTGGGCTAAGACACGGAACGTATTAGTGTAGACCGCCACGGATCCCTTCCCCCGTTTCAAAGTTTCTAGCTGTCAGGCGACTGTCTCTTTCCGTTGGGGATCCCGAAACATTTCGTTCATGGCGGTGACGAAGGTGGTGTATTGGCCCAGGACGGGGTCATTTCTGATCAGGTATGGGGTGGCCCATTTGGCAGCTTTTCCTTCCAGAAGACTGATGATGAAGGCCACCTTAGATTCGTCAGTAGGGAACTCTGCTTGACGTACATGTATGTATAATTTGCACTGGGGAAGGAACGTGGTGAACTGGTCACTCTGGCCACCATAGCAGGAGGGTAGCCCCAAGGGAGACTTGATTCTGACAGGGGGTGCGGGCGCCAGTGCCATGCCTCCCTGGGTGATCAGGGCTCGAAGGTTCTGGTTCTCGAGTTGTAGGTTCCCGGTCACGACTTGGAGGTTCTGAAGCTTGGCATACAAGGCTTCGATGGTCACTGGGAGTTCCCCTTCGGTGGTGGAACTAGTCTCCATGTTGTTCGTAATGGGAGTGTCGGGGAAGAGAGATGATGGCTGAGTCAAGCTGTCCTGCCTAGAGTGTGAGACACGAGACGGAGGCGAGGTTGGAATTAATTCTTGTTTTATTAGATTAACGGTTACATCAAAAGCAGTGCGCTTCATAGACCTAACTATGCTGGCTCACTACTGACCTTACATAATCTAACTAGACATTCTCTGCAGCGTGTGGAGTAAGTTGACTCAGCACCCCAATGAGGGGGGTGCCACCTTAATCTCTGACTCCTGCAAAGTACCACCTTCTGACCATCCCGCTTCTCACGTCTTCTCACACGGGGCGAGAGGGGGTGAGCCTCTGGCTGCTCATCTAACAGCAAAGGCTCGCTAGGTGTCAGCTCAGCCTTGGGGGGGCGGGGAGCAGGTTGGCAGGGAAGCATTTGAAGTGCCAGGCAGGGAATCCTGGGTGGGTGGAGTTGGCGCACGTGTGAGATCGCTTGCCAATGGCTCTGTTGGAGTGCTTGCAGTCGGAGCAGGAGCCACGTCGACGGGAGGGCTGTCTGTGGGAACTTGTGGGCTGTCAGCATCTCCCCCTCCCTCAATGTTCTCAAAAGCCTCATCCTTCTCTGACACCTCCCCCTGGTCCACCTGAGGGAACTGGGGCTCAACAATCCTCTTCTAAGGAACGAGCTTGGCACACTCTGGGTGTGCATAGGGCGCTCAAGTTTTTCCTGGAAAGGACCACTAGCTTTAGGAAGTCAGAGGTGCTATTCATTTCCTGTGGTGGGGTAATGATGGCCAGGAAAGTTTTCCCCTCATCCATCTCACAGTGGTTTAAGGAAGCCATTATGCAGGCCTATCAGGCTTTCAGCAAACCTCCACCACAAGGGCTCACGGACCACTCCTTGCGGGGGGCATCTACCTTGGTGGCTGCTAAGGGAGGCTTCCCAGTCATAGAAATCTGTAGGGCAGCCACATGGGCATCCCTGCATACCTTTGCCAAGCATTACAAAATTGACTCCTGGGCCTCGGCAGATGCCTCATTTGGGAGGAGTGTTTTGCAAGGGATGGTTCCCTCAACTGGAATCCCACCCAGGAGGTAATTATTGCTCTGTTATATCCCAAGCTGCAGAATGCCCTCCAGGAACCACTGGGGAATAAACGGAAATTCTTACCATGAATTTCTCATCCCAAGTGTTCCTGGAGGGCATTCCCCACCTCCATTCCGGTGCTGAGGGTTTGAGTCATGCTGGTTTTCAGTGGCTTCCACTAGCGCGCCATACATGAGGGGGAGGTAGTCAGGGACTCCCGAGAATTTCATGGATTGCCTTTTTATTCTGTCTGTTGCCCTGGTAGTTTATTACATTTTATCTACCAGGTTCTTTCCTTTTAGAAGACAGTTTTCCTAGCATGCTCGTCTCCACAAGTTGCAGTGGATTCCCATGGAGATGACGGGCTAGTCGGGCCAGGAGTACAGCTCCATCAAGTGAATGCTTTGGGGGTTTGAGGGGTCGCCTGTGCTCTACCAGTGGGTCTGGGAGAGAACATGATAGCCCTCCCCTGGGTGAGATAATCTGAAGATTGGACCCTGCCTATCATGTGCCAGGGGGAGGTGCCTTCCCAAGCTGCAGTATGCCCTCCAGGAACCCCTGGGAAGAGAAATTCACAGTAAGAATTTTCGTTTATTCTCCCCCATCCCTAGCCCAGATAAGGAGACTTGGTTTATTGGACTGCTACCTAGATGGATTTCAGGAAATCTTTTTTTTTTTTCCAATAATTTTTATTCAGATTTTCATAAAACATACAAGACAAAATCATAAAACATTCAAAGACAAAAAACAAAATCAAAAATAGTTAAACAAAAAGAAAAAAAGAAAAAAAAAACAAAAATAAAAAATAAAGAGTAAAATATTGACTTCCCATTTGTCAAAGATCAAATCAGTTATAAGTCTATAATATATAACAATCCTGTCTCTTAAGTCATATTATAAAATCACTTTCCTCCAGTAGTTATCTTACTTAATCATCAAATCTCATAAACATTACTTTATTCTTTCCACAAAAAGTCAAAGAGAGGTTTCAATTCTTTAAGAAATATATCTATCAATTTTTTTTTCCAGATAAGCATATCGATTAATCCATCTCATTACTAATTATGATAATCTTATTGTCATAACCATAGTCAAAATAAACATTTCAATTAATCCATCACATCAGAATCTGTTAGGTTCAATAATTTCAGTAGCCATTGTTCTATTATCTCTATTAGTTCCATTTTCCATCTTCCATCTTCAGTAGTCTTGTTAAGTCCAGTAATTTCAATATCCAATCTTCCATTATCAGTATTCCATAATAATCTTGCTGTCAAAGCCATAGTCATATAGTAAGAGTCTGATGGGGATTACCTCTATCCCAAATATTTTCTTGCCATCCATTCTGAATAGGTTGCTGAAATACTGCTGTAAAATCATATCTCTGTTCTTTTTTTCAAAATACACTGGGTCATCTCTTAAAAGTTTTTCCATTGTCACATGGCTGCAGTTAATTCCATAGATTTTCTCTATATTGGGCTCCATCACATCATTCCAGTCCAGAAGATTATCCATGCCATTGATAACTTTATCTCTAGAATCTTCATTCATTTCTTCAGAGATAACATTGAGTTCCAAACAATAGATTTTATTTCTAAAGTCCATAGACTCCAAATCTTGTTCCTGTTCCACGTTGGTTCCAATCTCCGGGATCTCCTCTCTCACAGGGACCCCTATTCCAGTCTCCAGGGTCACCTCTCTCACAGGGACCCCTGTTCCAATCTCCGGGGTCTCCTCTCTCACAGGGACCCCTTCCAGGGTCACCTCTCTCACAGGGACCCTTATATCTTTAATCTCCTGCTTCATTTTACTCAATTCAATTTTCATTATCTCAATCTCATCCATTATTTTCTGAAACATAGTTATTTCCAGATTTTCAGCCACTTTCTTAATTGCCATTTTAAAAGAAAAATATAGGAAAACCACTTCTTATTTCAGCAACAATTGGGTTAATACTCCAAACTTGGTGACATCACAGTATAAACAGAGCAGACAGCCTTATCTCTCCAATAGTTAAGTAAACAAAATGCAGTTCCCAGGATCGAAACAATTAATGGCAATCGTCAAGAAACAGATTCGTCAAAATAAAATAGACCAAAAAGAGAGTAGTCTCAAAACAATATAATATTTTTCAAAATAAAAATCTGAAATAGAAATCCCTCTTCTGTGTATATCTTTAGAATGCAAATCCAGGACAGCTTTTTGCAACAAAAACAGAGATAAGCTATTAATTAGTGCGTAGCAGAGAAAAGTTATGGCTCCCCAGTGAGATGTCAAAAACTGATCAATCTGGCAAATCTCTTTTAAACAGCAACAATTTAAGTCAAGTAAAAGAAAAATATAGAAAGAAGGGTGCTTGCCTGTTAGTGCGTTCTCTCTTAGAAGATAAGGTGAACGTTCGCTTTATCAGATAGAGCTTGCTGTTAAAAATCCGTCCCACCTTCGTCGGCTGGACCTCGTCCCATAAATTAATGAGATCTGGTCGTCCCAACAAAAATAGGCTTTGAGGTTAATCTCTTCGTTTCTCCCTACCCGGGAGAAGTTTAATCAGTCAAAAAAAAAAGAAAAAACTGACTGATATATCTGAATAAGCTTCTTTTGAGGCAGGAGCCCGTCTCAAAAGCAGGCACAGGCTAAGTCACCCTTCCCGGAAGCCGGATTTCAGGAAATCTTGATATTGCTATCCCACTAAGCCGTCTTCCTTGCTCTCTGCTACACGTACACACCCAGACACACATATATTATGGGAGGATAAGTGAATCCAACACTGGTGGGGAGGGGTAGTGGTGCATGTGAATTATATCACTACATGAGCAGAACCAACCACATGTGTTTATTAGCCTTGCCTGTGTGGTTGCATTATTTGCATACACTCAAAAAATAGTGTGGTTTCTCACACTACTCTGGATGTGTGGAAGAGGCCTAATTCGCATGGGGTGCCTTATCGAAATGGATGGCTGTGGAGAAATGCTATATCTGTATATGGTTCTGTTTAAAAAATATTATATGAACTCTGTGACTGTCATGAGGCCTTGTTTTGGTACATTATTGGAAGCCTGTTTGGCAGTGGTTGCTTGGTGACATGTTCTGAGAGGAGAGAGTCACGATCGCTTTAAGATTCTAGTAGATGGGGCCTGATCAGGTAAATTCTTTCTGATTGCCTCGAGGTTCCAGGCACTTGAGGGTTAATGGTCAATCAGAAGTTAGCAGTTAGAAAGGGCAGTTGATGTTGGTGATAGTGAGTGAGGAGTTGGTTGGTGAAAATAGCTGAGGGAAGGACTGAGGCCTATGTAGCATTACCCAGGGTGTCATTAATCGTGGTCTGGTGAAGATCAAAAGGGAGCCAGCTTGAGGGGCTGCTCTGAAGTTAGGTCGTGCCAGAGGGAAATGACACAAGTGGGGATATAACACTGGCCAAACTGTCCCACAGCCAGGAGCTCAACCAGAGGAGCTTTGGGGGCACAGAAGCAGATTGGCCCCAGAAGCTGGACTGGGTTGTGGAAGTAATTGGCTGGGGTGGAAATTTAGGGAAATTGGCCTGTGGGGAGAGCCACTTGGAGGCTGGTATCAGCAACAGTGTCTCTGGAGACTTTAGAACCTGTCAGCAAGCACCTATAAAGTCCCCAACTAAGCAACCCTATTCCCTTTTATAAATGATATCCCTTTAATAAACATAGTTCAGGATTTATACTGTCTCTGTGGTGGTGTCATCTCACGCCTTAAGCCTGCCATACAAGCTACTAGTAGGGTTTAAAGAAGTATTTCATGTGAATTGGTGGCAGCGATAGGGTTAAGGAAACCTGTGTTACGTGAAGTGAGGCTAAGGAACCAGGGGAATCCCTGACAATGGTACAGAGCTCTGCTTGGCACATGTCTTTGACCTTTGCTGAAGGAATGGTGATGTGGATGAAACTTAAAAAAGTGAGACCAGCTGTTGCTTGGGGAAGAAAGTGCGGAAAACAACAACAACAAGGGGAAAAGATACACACAGGAAGAAACAAAAACTTAGAATGAAGAAAAACAGAAAGATGGAAATATGGTCCTAAAGCTGAGCATTTATTTGAACTGAGTAATAGTGAACATGACATTATAGTATGGGCAAATAGCAAACAGTGAAAACAGGAAGCTTGGATTGCTACGTAAGAGTGATTTATTATCTTTGGTCTTCATGCAAACCTCCCATAAGTACAAGCTGAATGATGGCGTGGATGAAGGGAGTATATAGTCCTAAATATATACTCTGACCCATGGACTGTAATTAACAGTGGAATTTGATCTCCTCTCTGTTAACCCCCTTCTGCTTGTGTGTACTTCTCCAACTTTGCCTCTAATTGGGTTACTGTGTCTGTCTTCAAGAAGGAAAATGTTACTGCATATGTGTTAATTGCCCATGGCCTACCACCACTGAGACCACCCAAAATATTCAGGAGCTGGAAATCATACACAACCCTCAGAACCAAAGTTAAACTGGGCATTAGCAGTTCTAGTTCCACACCCATTGATGCCCCCTCTCCCCATCCCTGCCATCTAATATGATAAACAGATTGCTATTTGTGCATGTGTAGGCCTTTAAATGCTGCAGATGTGAAACCAACATATTTGCCTCTTTTTGCCAAATTGTGATGAGCATTACATCATTGTTCTTAAAAATGTGTTCATGCATATACTCTGACTCTGAAGGTATGTATTAACCCCATTCCTTTCTTATCCTGTTTGTAATATTTACACATTCTGAGGCTGCCATGCTTGGTAGCTGACACATATGCTCTTACATACTGAGCAATCATGGAAAAATTAACCAAGAAACTACAGGAAAAGGGAGGTCAGGCTGGGACATAAGAGGTATTCATACAAGTATGTAGTTGTTATGTGGGATGCCGAGGTTAATCTCCGAAAGTATTGGAGGCACCTGGAGACTAAAACCCATGCTTTGGAAACCCTGAACATTGGTTATGCTGGCTGGGGCTGAGGAGAGTTGGAGTCCGACAATATCTGCAGGCCACAGCTTTCTCATGCATGTTCTGTAGCATTTATCCTTGATTTCCTCTACTTTATCCTTAAAAACAAATAATCTTCTGTTATGAAAGTTAAGAGTTTCCATCATTCTTCATCTCAAACACTGCTGAAATACTTCATTAGCTCATCTCAAACACTGCTAGGAATCTGTTCAATGAGAGACAATTGCCAGATAACAGTTACTATGGAAAGTAAGCGGGAAATGACTTCTACATTAATAAAATTAACAGATTAAACAGCACCCTCAGTCAGTTGAAATCCAAGTTACTCTTCTTGGTAGGATGACAGTTTAATAGTTTCAGGGATTAATTAATCCTCTGCTTTCTTTTAATGACAAAAGTCCAAGCACATATAACATGTACATTATGCATCAGTCCAAAGCTTTCACAAATATTATCTCATTGAAGTTTGCATTTGTACTAGTTTATCATATAAGCAAGCAAGGACTCTATTTTAGCGGCAGTTTCACTTTGCTGGATTGGCATTATTGACTGAACATTTACTTTTTTCTTTACCTACGGACTATAGTTTGATCATGTAACAAAGAAAGCATTTGCGTCTGTAAGCTGGCTAAGACCTTTGTAATTATTTAGTGGCTGATCAATGTATTGAAGGCTATTGTTAATTAAGTTGTCAAGAACATGAAGGTAGAACTGCCACTTCAGATTTCAGCAGGGAGGAGCTAATTTGATATATAGAGTTAGTGCATAAGGCAGGAGTAGAAGTGTTTGAGAAGCTTGATTACACTTGGTCTGAACCACAGGGGTGGGGAGATTGCTCTGCTTTTCCTCACTTAAATGTCATCCCTGGAGCAAGGCTCTTACTCTCCATTTCAGAGAGCTGGTTCTCTTTCTCCTGTTAATACTTTAATTGGGTTAATGGCATTCACCTAGAAAAGCCTCCTGCCCTTCATCTGCTAAATTTGAACTGTCTGGTATCATGATAATTGCATGCTGCTTTTCTACAACATTATTATCAAATTTTAGTGTCCAACATCTGAAGCTTCTTATCAGATGCTATTAGTTAATTCTGGGCAATTGCCACCAGCAGTTACCTCCATGGTAATGGCCTCTGTGGACATCACCAAATGGTTAATATAGAAATCAAATCGATTATATATTTGGAAGCAGAAGATGGAGAAGTTCCATACTTTCTGTAAAAACAAGACCAGGAGTAGACTGCGGTACAGGTCATCGAAAATCAGAGTAAAGCAATCATAATACTAAAATACAATTTAAATAACATCCCAGGAGAATGTAAAGATCAAACTTAGCTGATAGAGAACCAGAACAAATATGGAGTGAAGTCAGAGACATTATCAGGGAAGAATGCAAAAAGACAATACCTCTAATTAAAAAGAGAGAAAGGCTTCAGTGGATGACTGATGAAACTCTTAAAATGGTTAAAGACAGAAGGAAAGCAAAAGTAAAAGGAGAGGGAAACATGGTTAGAACCCTAAAAGCAATGACACAGCGACTAGTATGTAGGGACAAAGAGAACTATTATAATAATTGTTGAACAGAAATAGAAGAGCATAATAAAAAAGGTAGAATAAGAGCCCTATTCCAAAAGATTAGAGAAATCAAAGGGAAGCAATACACTGAAGAATTATATAAAAGAGATGCAAGGATGACAGATTCATTAACAGAGGAACCGTATGAAGAAGAACCAGAAATTTTAGAATGCACTTAAAATACTTGGAAGAAAGAAATCGCCAGGAACAGATGGTATACCAATAGAGTTGCTACAAGTTACCGAGACGGAGTCTGTCCAAATTTTGACAAAAATTTGTCAACAAATATAGTAAATAAAACAATGGCACACAAACTGGAAGCATTCAATATACATCCCAATTCCAAAGAAAGGGGATCCCAGGGAATGTAGTAATTGTCGAACTATTGCCTTAATATCCCATGCAAATAAAGTAATGCTCAAGATTCTACAACAAAGACTCTTACCATATATGGAGTGAGACATGCCAGACATCCAAGCTGGATTTAGAAAAGGAAGAGGCACCAGAGATCATATTGCAAACATATTCTGGATAATGGAATAAACCAAAGAATTTCAGAAGAAAATCACCCTGTGTTTTATAGATTACAGCAAAGCCTTTGATTGTGTAGATCATGAAAAACTATGGAATGCTTTAAAAGAAATGGGGGTGCTGCACCATCTGATTGTGCTGATGTGCAACCTATACTGTGGACAAGAGGCTACTGTAAGGACAGAATATGGAGAAACCCACTGGTTCCCCATTGGAAAGGGTGTGAATTGGGTGGTCTATTTTATCATCCTGTTTGTTTAATCTATATGCAGAACATATCGTATGTAAAGCAGGATTGGACCAAGATGAAGGAGGTGTGAAAATTGGAGGGAGAAGTATCAATAATTTAAGATATGCAGACAACACCATAAAAGTTAAAGAGGAAAGCACAAAAGCAGGACTACAGCTGAACATCAAGAAGACTAATGTAACGACAACAGAAGATTTATTTAACTTCAAAGTTGATAATGGGGACATTGAACTTGTCAAGGATTATCAATACCTTGGCCCAGTCATTAACCAAAACAGAGAAAATAGTCAAGAAATCGGAAGAAGGCTAGGACTGGGGAGGGCAGCTATGAGAGAATTAGAAAGGTCCTCAGATGCAAAGATGTATCACTGAACACTAACGTCAGGATCATTCAGACCATGGTATTCCCGATCTCTGTGTATGGATGTGAAAGTTGGACAGTGGAAAAAGTAGATAAGAGATAAATCAACTCATTTGAAATGTAGTGTTGGAGGAGAGCTTTGTGCATACCCTGGACCGTGAAAAAGACAAATAATTGGGTGTTAGAACAAATTAAACCAGAACTATCACTAGAAGCTAAAATGATGAAACTGAGGTTATCATACTTAGGACACATCATGAGAAGACCTGATTTACTAGAAAATAATGCTGGGAAAAACAGAAGGGAGTAGAAAAAGAGGAAGGCCAAACAAGAGATGGATTGATTCCATAAAGGAAGCCACAGACCTGAATTTACAAGATCTGCACAGAGTGGTTTACAACAGATACTATTGGAGGTCGCTGATTCTTAGGGTTGCCATAAGTAATAATCGAAGGCACATACAATTACCACATATTTAGAAGACTATGTTGTTTCAAGTATGTAATGTATGTATACTGGGATAACTACAGTGGAAGCCCCACATTAAGGGCAAATGTGGCTCTGCCCACCCTAAACATCCTAAAGTTCCAGACCTATAGCCCAGTCCCTTCTCTGTTCCTTGCATTTACATTCAATACAGTACCTCACATTTAGAGACACTCTGGACTTGTTTTTGTCCATCTTCTGTTCTGGCCAATAATCTCTGGATAGCACAGCCAATCACAATCATTGCTGTGGTCCTACCCCTGTCTCCAGGGGTAAAATTCTAGTAGGAGTACATATGTATGTGTAGGCAGGCAGAAGGAGAGAGTTGTTTTAAAAAGTTTATATTTATTATTATTATTTATTACATTTATACCCTGCCTTTCTTTTCATGATAGAAACCCAAGGCGGCTTACATATGGTTCCCAAGCGGTCTCCCACCCAGGCACTGACCAGACCTGACCCTGTGCCTTCAGACCATAGCCTGGGACCTAGTGTTGTTCATGGCTGAATGGAGATTTTCCAGATCCTAGTCTAATGCTCTAACCATTGCATTTATACATATATAAATGCTCATTTTGTTTTATTGATAACTTGATTGTCTTTTGTGGATCCATTTTAGACCAAAGTAAGGCACTTTTCAATTTCTTTAGGTTCTATTTGTAAAACTGCAATGTTTAAGCATCCACAGAATTTTTCAATGCAGGAGGATGGGAAGGAAACCAGACCTTGGCCATGCCCCCATGACCTCGTTGGCCACATTCCTGTGACCTTATAGCAGCCCCACCAGTTTTAGAGGGCACCAGCCACCACTGGATAACTATCATGAGAAGATGGCCAAGCTTCAAATGAGGTCGTGATGCTTCTGTGTTTGAGGAAGGGCTTTTTAAAAATAATTTAAAAAATTAGCACTGTCAAGGCTTCATTAAGTTCTTTCTGGACTTGAGCATCAATAACTGGATGCAGGATCTCAGTTTTTGATGTTGAAATCCATTCTATTCCAGCCCTATGTAGCTGCCTATCAGTGAAACTCTTATATGTAAATTAGCATTCCTGGGATGATTGTCCCTGTCCCCCATACTTTTGATCAGTATAATATTTTGACTGTTTCTCGGGCATTCATTTAAACCAATGCTGTTCTCCGCTTTGATCCTAACCACTGCAAAGCACAGATCCCTTCATATCTGTTATTGCAGCTGAATTATAGAAGAGAAACTCAGTTTCTACAAATTCTACACATTTTTCGAAATGTGTGAATTTAAATGTGAATTAGCATTCCACTTAAAAACATCAAACACAAGATACACGAAAGGGATTTCAAGCTTTCTTGTTACTAATTTATGTTTTTGCATATTCATAGAATGTGACTTTGTAACTCACTGTTTTGATCTGTTAAATAAACAACATTTTCAGCTACAATGAAGCTGCTATGATATGAATTACTTCTCTAATGAAGAATACATTGCTGACTGCACAGTAACAACCTGCCATGTGAGGATGAACTTGAACAGCATTATACTCTAGAGCAGTGGAGGTTAACTTTTGACCTTCCAGATGTTGGTGGACTATAGTTCCCATGATTTCTAACAATTGACCATGTAGGCTAGGTCTGATGGGAGTTGGAATCCAACAACATCTGGAAGGCTTCAGGTTAGCCATCTCTGTCCTACAGTATTGGTGGGATACTGGTGGCAAGGGACCTTCTCATGCAGCCTCCAGCACCCATTTTTGCACCCCCGTGCAGGTTTTAGACTTGAATCTAGAATCTAGACTAGCTGATTCAAGTAACCAGGTGTCACCTTAGACTAGATCCTCAGCCATTTTTTAAAAAGTTTTGTTTTATGAACAGTAAAAAAAAGATTTCACATAAAAATACAGTATATGGTAACATCCAATGTGAGGCATATTCCAAGAGGATCCACTGATTTCATGGAGTGGTGTTCAGTGTAGAAATTCTGTTAGCACAAGGACCTCTGTCTGTGCAGTGGAGCGGCCCCTACCTCTCCTCTCCTCTTTTTGTGCATCCCTATTCTGGGGATTCCCCCAACCCTCCAAAGTATATTTGGGGAGGGCACAGTGGGTTCACATGGAGAGGGATGGGAAGTTCCATTGCGCAAATGGAAGTTCTTGTGCTAATAGAACTACTTCACTAGATACTGCCTATTGTTCCTACTTGTTTCTATAAGTATGGATATCACTCATAATTCCAAAATATAGGAAATTGTATAACACTTGTAAACAAATTAATCATTCATTGAAGATCATATAGCAAAGATATAATACTGAAAGTCATAACAGTTAAATAGCCTATTTTACAAGAGGTTGTATAACATGAGATTTGTTTTCTATATGAGACCAAACGCACCCACCTTGCTTAACATGGAAAACATCACGTTTAGCCAATCTGGCTGAGGGACAAATTTGCAATGACACCATGGAATATATAGAAACAAACTGGTAAATAATACAATTAGATTCAGTGGAGATGCTTAGGTGGAGGGTAGCTTTCATAATCTGAACTGACACTCTGAATAACTGTCCTACTGGGAGGAAGGGCGGCATATATATTAAATAACAAATAAATAAATAAAAGAGGTAGGTGAGAAGACATTACACTTGTGTGTGATTATATCTTCACATTTCTGTGACTCATACGCTATCCTCCTAAAGGCATATTATTTGTCCCATGTTTTATTCCTACAGTGAAGATGTCTGCAAACGAGGGTTTACTGTCATCATTGATATGAGGGGGTCTAAGTGGGACCTGATCAAGCCTCTCTTGAAGACCCTTCAGGAGGCCTTTCCTGCTGAAATTCATGTTGCCCTGATAATCAAGCCTGATAACTTCTGGCAGAAGCAGAAGACAAATTTTGGAAGTTCCAAATTTATCTTTGAGGTAAGATTGGGAGCCTACTCCAATTTCTTTAGAATTTTTAATTTGAAGATCACATATATTCCAAAAAAGAACCAATATGGTCTGTTCTATTAAACAAAAAATTGAGCTTAGTAGTTATAGGCTTGGGACACATTACTCTTGGGTTATACTGAAGCGCACCGATGGCATAACTCTTAAATAGTCTTATCAAAATATAAGGGGACAGTCTACTGAAATTCTTGGAAATCTAGGCAGTTCAGTTGATATGGATTCACAGATAACTGCCAATGTCAACTTGAAAGCAAGATATTGCCCTCAAGCTAAGAGGAACAGATGTTCATAGATGCTGTGCTATGATAGTAGCTGCTGCTGCAGGAAAATCTGCTCCTTAGTTGGTTCTTTTGACAACTGAATAACCCCAGTGATAACCAGGTTTACATTTGTATTTTCCCTTGAGGGTCGGTAAGCTAAAAAGAGCAAGGCTGACACTTGATTGACTAATTCAGATTCAGGAGCTTGCTGTCAACAAGAGAGATGACCCAAGAAGCCTCCTTGTCATTAATTCAGAAGTGGTTTTGTAAATTGTTTTTCTTTTCTCCTGAAAAGATTGAATGAGCAGCCTGGGATTTTGATTGGTTGCATCTCAAATAGAGAGAAATATGACAGGCTGTTACCTTGTCTTTGCACATCCCTTCTCTCTTCCTAATGAAGTTTGATAATGTATTCCTATTCATCTCCAATTCCCCAGGGAGAACCTATCTGAATAATGTATCTTCAGAGTGCTTTAAACAAAAAGTCCTTCTGTCATATCTTGGTGTCGAAAAGGCCAGTTGTGACAAGGAAGGATATTTTTGAAGTGGATTTAAAAACCAAGTGGGAAATCTTTGGATGGCATTGACATACTTTATGCTAAATGTAATCACCATCTTACAACTTTAAAGGGCCAAGATGGTAGGCTCTAAAAACTTGAGGTGCCTTTTTGAAAGGTTTACTGCCTTAATATGCTTCTAACTATTTCGATAACTGTATAGACAATATAATGAAGCATTGTCCTGGCTTACATGTCACGGGGTAAACCATGGCTAATGATTTCCAGTGGGCACACACCTCATAAATGTGCAGAGGAAATGAACTACCATCCTGGCTTTGTGTTATATCCAAACTAGGGATTATGGTTTGTTTCGCTCCCAAGAAACCATGCTCAGTAAGCCAAGAACAAACCTTTCCTATAGATGGTGTTTTGTTGGAAGTGAAACAAACCATGATCCCTCGTGAGAGATCCATAGAGAGTCAGTGTGGTGTAGTGGTTAGAATGTCAAACTAGGACCCAAGAGGCCAGGGTTCAAATCCCCGCTAGGCCATGAAGTTCACTGGGTGCCCTTGAGCCAGTGACTGTCTCTCAGCCTAACCTACCCCACAGGGTTGTAGTGAGGATAAAATCAGAGTGGGAGGCAAATCATGTTTGTACAGCCCCTTGAGCCCCTTGGAGGAAAGGTGGGATAGAAAGGTAATCAATGAATAAATAAATAGCTTGGACACAAAGCCAGGGATCATGATTTGTTTCCTCTGCACACTAGCATGAAGGAGGCAAACAGCCCGGAAAGGTCATGGTAAACCATTAACTGTGGTTTACCATTATGTGCCAATGAAGCCACTATCTTATGTAGATGCTAAGGTGTTTTCTACCTAATTGTCCCAAAATAGTTTAAGCAAAAGGTGATCCTAATATTTTAAATTTTTTTGTGATGTTTATATATCCAGCGGGATGTGTAAAATCTGAGAACAGTACTATAATTGTGGCCAGGGCAAACAGGTAAGAAGCAGTGATTTCTGCTCTTACTGAAGGCAAGAGTGCTTGTTAGTATCATGATCCTGGTCTCCATGAGAGTACTCAGACAAAGGGTGGAAGGCACTTGAGGAAGAAGACTCTGTAGGGGAGAAAGGGGGAAATGAACAATGGAGTTGATGAATCCCCCCTTCTACCTCCAGATGTGCCTGGATCTCCTGATGAGGTAGGAGTCTCAGAAGCTGCCTCTCTCTTGTCTGGAGAGGAGAGGAGGCTGTTAGAGACAGTAGAGGATGGAGGATGAGGAGGCAGGTCCAGCAGTGTCTCCCAGGTGGCACATCAAGAGGAAAGAGGAGACTCGTCTCCCTAGGTGGAACGCCCACATTCAGACCAGGAGTTTCTGCAGGGGCAGGGATTCTTGTGGGTAGCTGGGCATTCTCAGCCTCTGCTTAAAAGCTTTGTGGGTAGGCAGGGAAACTCTTTGGAACAACTTCACTGCCCCCATGCAATCTTAGAACCCTTGGACACCTAGATATTGATCCTGAACTGGACTTATTTTCGCTACCCCTTTGCCTTGTAAGAGCACTTGGACTATATTCTGCTCTTCTACGATGCTGAGCTGGTATGGTTAGTCTGTAATAATAAATGTTCACTTCTTTACTTACAAAAAAGTGACCTTGTTTCTGGGTGGCAGCCTCTCTCTGTGAAGGTAGCCCTGTTCATTGCTTGAATTTGGATGAAAGGTGAAATGCACAACCCATCTCTGCTCCCCATTGAACCTAAAATCCAGGAGCAGCAGCAGAGGAGGAGGAGACTGGAATCGAGGCAAATCCAGGGTGCAAAAGAAGCAAAGGCTAAATGACTCTCCCCATACACAAACACACTTTCTCTCTCTCTGTACCTTGGACACACTCAGCTTGGGAACTAGGCTGTACAATGAAGATGTCATGACTGGTGCAAGGACCCCACTTAGGCAACAGGTTGACTCTAAGTTTGAAGAGATGGAGTTGAGAGGAAGTGGGAAGGGAATTGAATTGGACTGCCTTCAAGTTGATCCCGACTTATGGCGACCCTATGAATAGGGTTTTCATGGTAAACGGTATTCAGAGGTATTTTTAATCATGTGCTGTAGTTCCCTTCTCATTTATTCTGTTCAAAATGCCAGCTATCTTTCTGGGTGGCAGCTGCCCAGGTCCTTGTTGTAGACTTCTCATGGGCATCTGGTTGGCTGCTGTGAGAGCAGCATCCTTGAGTAGTTCAAGCCTGATCAAGCAGTGCTCTTCTTATGTTCTTTATTATGGTCTTTCAGCAAAACTGCCACTTAGTGGTACATGGCTTGGATTTTAAAGTTCATGTGGTTTTGCAGAGAGATTGGTAGCAGCCCAGGAATTCACCATAGGGTCAATCTAGGGCTGGTGGGGGAGCGGTGAGCCAAGTTGTTTTTGCCCACACCCAAGATGAGTGGGGGTTGTGAGGCTCTGGATCTCTGCCCAAATTAGACCAAAGGGCACCACTGGCTGCAACCATTAAAAATGGTGTCCTCATGTCTAGTTCTCTTCCTTGTAATAATGCCTAGTGAAGTTCTTGGTGTAAAACAACATCATTACAATGAGTTTCTCTGCTGCTCCAATTTCATTGACTGACACTGGGGATAGTGGGAAACCTGCTGTGAGTTTCACTAGATGTTTGGGGGAAGAGGGGTGAACTAGACACAGCCATGTTCATATCAGTGGCAGTTGCAGGTCTGCGGTAAGGTCATAGAATCATAGAACAGTAGAGTTTGAGTCCAAGCCCTTGCTCAATGCAAGAATCCAACTTAAAGCAGTTCCACCTGAGAAACAATGGTACAGTATATTTTGATGGATCTGTCTTAAACTTGAAAGCAATCTCAGAGCTTGCCTTTATTTTATTTACAAGATTTATTAGGCTTGTTTTTAAAGATCAAGACAGTGCACAACAATTTAATGGTGTAAAGTAATATACAATAGTTTTAGTAATTAATTTAAGGTGCCTAAAAATCACCAGGTATAGAACAGTAACAATAAAAAATGATAATTCCATGATAAGAACACAATGAGCAAAGAGGAACTTGAATGTTATTGGATGTAAAACTGTCTCAGTGGTGTCTCTGGCAAACATTTCCAGGTAGGATATTTCAAAGGTGCCACAATAGAAAAAGCCCTACTCTGCACAGAGATCTTTCTTTCCAAAGCTGTGGTCTGTGGGGCATCTCTAGATCAGAGAACCAAGGAGATTCAGATGGGAGAAGGTGCTATTCAAGGTACAGGCAAACTACTGTATTTCCTTGTTCTCACATTCATTCTTTTGTTTGCCTGGCCCTTGTTTTTCACCTAGTTTAAATCATTAACTTACATTTCAGTACAGTAGGGCCCTGCTTCTTGGCGCCCCGCTTTTTGTCATTCCCCTAATACAGCGCCAGTGGGGCGATCAGCTGGAGGGGGGGCTGGAGCTCCCCGCGCTCCAGCTAATTTCACCCGAGGAGGGGAAGATCAGCTGTAGAACGCTACAGCTGATCTCCTCCTCTTCTGGCGTGATCAGACTCCCACGCTCACTTGAGCTGATCGTGCCGGAGGAGGGGAAGATCAGACTCCCAGGGGCTCCTTGGGGGCAATCAGACTCCTGCACTCCAGCTGATCACACCAGAGGAGGGGAAGATCAGCTGTAGTGCACTGCAGCTGATCTCCTTCTGGTGCGATCAGACTCCCGCGCTGGACTCCTCCTCTGGCGCAATCAGTGGGTTAGGTTCCAGACCCCTGCACTACAGCTGATCCACTTTTCGGCGGTTTTCGCTTTTCGGCGGGGGTCTGGAACCTAACCTGCCGTAGGAGCGGGACCCTACTGTACAATTGTATCATGCAACTATGAACATGTGACCTAATGAAAGACAAACCTCTAAGAATAATGTCAATTTTGGCTGCAAATTTATACGTACAAGAGAGTAAGCTCCATTGAATCAGTACAGTTTATTTCAGATAGACACTTAAAAGAATCCACTGCACAGAAGTGGTACTTAAAAGATTAAGGTGGTGGCATCACATTCTTAAAGCTTACAAAAATATTTGTCAACAAAGCTTGGACTCTCATTGTCCAGGTGAAAATCACCCCATTACCAGCTGGAATTGGCATGGATGCAGGAGAGACTCCTTTTGGAGCAAGAAAGCCTGCCTTCTGAGATTATTCAATCTTTTAAAAATTCATTTTAAGCACACAATTATAATATACATATGTTCAAGCATCCTAAAATATGGCTTTAATATAGATACATTGTGTGATTTTCCAATTGATCTAATATGCTGTCTCCTTATTTGGTATTGGATATCAGTAAATGTCAATGGTACTGGTCTGAAAATACTAGGTCGCAAAGTATAATCTGTGATCAGAGTGGGGTGATAGATTTCTTTTCAAAAGTGGTGATGTGGAGTGAGTCACCTATTCTAACTTTTGGAAATTCCCCAACTGAACAGTTTGTTTTTATATATTCCAGGTGCTCATTGCATTGGAATTGGAGACCTATAGCAAGGGTCTCCAAATGGTGCATTCTGTTCTGGCCTGTTCAGTTAGACTCCCTGCAATGTTTTCATTTTCTATAGCCACAGCTAGGTGCTCTTTGTTTTTTAATTAAAACACTTCTATCCTGCTCTTAATTGCAAAATACAATTAAAGAGCTGGAAACAACTAAAAATGAAATTCAAATACATAAAAAAACAGCAGAAAGCAAAGGCAGGTAAATTGCAACCAAATAGCAATACAGAACAATCCAATCAGACGTTAAATTCCAGCAAAAACCTGGATGACTAACTAGGTCTTTACCTGCCTCTGAATGCTCAATAGGGTCAGTGCCAGTTATATCAGAGTGATGGTTCCTCAGCTGAGTTCTTGCCTGCTGTGCCTCAGGTCACCAGTTCTAGACCTAATGCTGGATGAAATCTTGATAAGCTCAGGTCATCTTTCTGTATGCTATAGTGGTTACTAGAAAGAAATACATTGCACAAATGGGAAATTGCTTTTTGTGTAATATGTGAATAAAAAATCTGAAGAACAGTAATAGTTTCAAAAGTAGACAATGTCTTTTAACTTGTGAGGTTTAAAAAGCAAGAAGATAGGAGAAGCTAGTGAGATTTAGAAGGAGTGGTGAGGCATAGTAATTTTAAAAGCAGCATACAGGTAGGGATAACTGTTTGTACAGTGTGCAGGAAGCATTGCAAGGGAACCTAGAAAGTTACCAAATTTTGCTATGGGATGTATGGGCAGGCCTTTATCTTCATTTCCCAACCTAAGAATATGAATTACTGTCTCTTCCAGGGTTTCCCCTGTTGTCTATTCAAAACTATTTTTTAAGGATAGAAGCCAATTCTACTGTAGATTTTTTTTTGCATGTGTGTATCTTTCCCTCACCTCCAACAAACAATTATATTACTTATTGAGTGATAGTCAGTTTGATCCAGGGCATAAAATGCGGGACCTGAACCATGGCAAACCTTAGTTTCAACTTTTGCTTAGCTATAAATTTACTGGGTGGCCTTATCTTGGTGTAAATTCTTTATAAAGTAATAGTTATAACATTTTTTTTTCATTTGAACTCACAGGTTCTTATCCAAGGCAAATTATTATGTTAATACCACAGTGGTATTTAATTTTTACATTAATTTGACTTAATCATAGTTAATAAGGGTTGAAAAATAGCAGCCATATGGAAGCCTGTGTGATCTGCCTATGGGAAAAGCCAATTGGAATAATCTGAAAGAAAATAAGAAGCAGTGAAATGTGTATTTTGGCAGGGTAAAGGACCTGCTTCCAGTCGCATGCCTGTATAATTCAAATAGCAGAATCCAGTGTAATATAACATATCTCCTTAGGAGAGCATTGAAGCCAGAATAGCTAAAGGTGATGGGAAAGAGTTACATTTATGGTGACACAAAACACACTCTTCAGTTTGAAGTGATGTGTCATGGAAACATTATTTCCCTCACACACACGCCCCAAAAAAGTTTATAATGGCCACTTTAGCTTCAAAAGCACCAGTGATTCAAGAAAGGTTTGCTTCTGAAAGTATAATCCAATGAAAGCACAAATTCTTAAGCTTTGTGCAATGAATATGCAGTAAATGTAGTCCCCAATGCTCTCTAAAAGGGTTCTTTCAGTGAAATGTAAGTTTAAAAGCAACCCATTAACACAGAATCCGTCTTATAAAAAAACATTATGTGGTACCTTTGGCTGGATTCCAGCTCAGTGGGCTTTCTTGACCAAATTACATCTTGCATTCTGAATACATGTTTCCACAAGAATGTCTGTGGTTCAGCTAAAAGCCAAGGAAGTCAACTTTGAAGAAAGAGGTATTACGCTGTACAGGGCTTGGTGCATTCTGCCCATGTGGATCACCTGCATGGTACCACCTGCAAGTGCATGGATTGTGCATATGAGTGCTTAATGTTTTACACTTAGCAGTGGCACTGAACAATAGCTTGCCCCAACCAGATATTCCTCAAGATCTCAAACTGTAAAATGGAAGCTAACAGTACTTGTTTTACAGAACTGCATTGTAAAGTGTCTGTGCAAGGAACTACAGTAGTCTACTAAGGAGTTTGTTATCCTCTAAATTGTACATATTCTCGTGAAAATAAAGTCAGTATCTGTGAATTTGGCTTAAAGTTCAGGAGTATCTAGAAGAGTAGGGTAGTAGTGATGGTGTGAAGCTATACCAAGTGATAGGGATGGGAGAGACGTTTGATTCATTGGAAGGCAAATTCACACTTTCTGGAACACTGCCTAATTCACACTATCTAGAACAATTTGAGAACTGAAACAGTCATCCTTCGAACTTTGCACCTATCCAAATTTTGCAATGCAGTTCTCAACCAACCAAAGCTTACCAAAATTGCATATGTTAGGGGGAAGTGTGTATAAAAATGAATAAATTCATGAAATGGCATAAGGGCATATAAAAACACATGGGACCTGTACTTTTCAACTTGTTCATTAATGACCTAGAATTAGGAGTGAGCAGTGAAGTGGCCAAGTTTGCTGATGACACTAAATTGTTCAGGGTTGTTAAAACAAAAAGGGATTGTGAAGAGCTCCAAAAAGACCTCTCCAAACTGAGTGAATGGGCGGAAAAATGGCAAATGCAATTCAATATAAACAAGTGTAAAATTATGCATATTGGAGCAAAAAATCTTAATTTCACATATACGCTCATGGGGTCTGAACTGGCGGTGACCGACCAGGAGAGAGACCTCGGGGTTGTAGTGGACAGCACAATGAAAATGTCGACCCAGTGTGCGGCAGCTGTGAAAAAGGCAAATTCCATGCTAGCGATAATTAGGAAAGGTATTGAAAATAAAACAGCCGATATCATAATGCCGTTGTATAAATCTATGGTGCGGCCGCATTTGGAATACTGTGTACAGTTCTGGTCGCCTCATCTCAAAAAGGATATTCTAGAGTTGGAAAAGGTTCAGAAGAGGGCAACCAGAATGATCAAGGGGATGGAGCGACTCCCTTACGAGGAAAGGTTGCAGCATTTGGGGCTTTTTAGTTTAGAGAAAAGGCGGGTCAGAGGAGACATGATAGAAGTGTATAAAATTATGCATGGCATTGAGAAAGTGGATAGAGAGAAGTTCTTCTCTCTCTCTCATAATACTAGAACTCGTGGACATTCAAAGAAGCTGAATGTTGGAAGATTCAGGACAGACAAAAGGAAGTACTTCTTTACTCAGCGCATAGTTAAACTATGGAATTTGCTCCCACAAGATGCAGTAATGGCCACCAGCTTGGACAGCTTTAAAAGAAGATTAGACAAATTCATGCAGGACAGGGCTATCAATGGCTACTAGCCGTGATGGCTGTGCTGTGCCACCCTAGTCAGAGGCAGCACTTTCCAGTCCTCAGGCACGGAGGAGGACCCGAGGGACAAGTTACATATTTTAGTTAGCAGATCAGCAATTTCACATTTGAGTTCTTTGAGAACTCTCGGGTGGATGCCATCCGGGCCCGGTGATTTGTCAGTTTTTATATTGTCCATTAAGCCTAGAACTTCCTCTCTCGTTACCACTATTTGTCTCAGTTCCTCAGAATCCCTTCCTGCAAATGTTAGTTCAGGTTCAGGGATCCGCCCTATATCTTCCACTGTGAAGACAGATGCAAAGAATTCATTTAGCTTCTCTGCAATCTCCTTATCGTTCTTTAGTACACCTTTGACTCCCTTATCATCCAAGGGTCCAATCGCCTCCCTAGATGGTCTCCTGCTTTGAATGTATTTATAGAATTTTTTGTTGTTGGTTTTTATGTTCTTAGCAATGTGCTCCTCAAATTCTTTTTTAGCATCCCTTATTGTCTTCTTGCATTTCTTTTGCCAGAGTTTGTGTTCTTTTTTATTTTCTTCATTCGGACAAGCCTTCCATTTTCTGAAAGAAGACTTTTTGCCTCTAAGAGCTTCCTTGACTTTGCTCGTTAACCATGCTGGCATCTTCTTGGCCCTGGCGGTACCTTTTCTGATCTGCGGTATGCACTCCAGTTTCAGAGGCAGCATGCTTCTGAAAACCAGTTGCCGGAAGCCTCAGGAGGGGAGAGTGTTCTTGCACTCGGGTCCTGCTTGCGGGCTTCCCCCAGGCACCTGGTTGGCCACTGTGAGAACAGGATGCTGGACTAGATGGGCCACTGGCCTGATCCAGCAGGCTCTTCTTATGTTCTTATGCTTGCAAAAATGTATACATTGGTCAAAATTGCAAACAAATTTATTTATTTGTTATTTGTTTGGAGAAATTCACAGTAGAATGCTGATGAATTTTCATGAGGATATTTAAAAAAAGAAATCCACAGATTGCTGAAGAGATGTGAACTGAATTTGTGGTTGAAAAAATAAGAAATTGAGGGAACAGAAATTGACAGACCCATCCATTCCTACCAAGTGGCAATGCTCAACCGGTTTTCTAGGCCCATCCCTCACTGAGTTGATTTTTAAGGCGTCCTGAATGAAAGATATGGGGTTGGGAACTGGGAATTGCATTTTCACAGTGGTAGTTTTCAGTGATTGGATCATATCCCCAAGGAGCTGGCAGGGAACAGAGCCAATGTTTCATTCTTTGCTGGCTTTTTAAAACCTGTGATGGTGCTGCCATGCCGTAAGAGGTCCCCCTTATTTACAATGCCTCTTGAGGAAAAAACCTTACTCCCCTTCACTTGTTAGAGTGGTGGGTAAGTCAGTCTTTCGGTGCAGTTGCTTCTGTCCCCTGCCAGTTCCCTTAATGTCATAATGCATTCAGTGGGGGAGAGAGGGAAGAATTCTTATTAGACCTGGCCGCCAGTGTCATTTCCCTCTTACTCCTTTCCTTCCCATGATACTGCCTGATAAATAGCTCATTACTGATATTTTTTAGATTCCAGTATTAGAGCGTTTCTTTTTCTTTCACTGACAACACATTTCAATATCTTTTTCTTTCCTTAGACAAGCATGGTCTCTGTTGAAGGATTAGCTAAACTTGTTGATCCCTCCCAACTAACAGAGGAATTTGAAGGATCCTTGGATTACAATCATGATGAATGGATAGAGTTGAGAGTCTCCTTGGAAGAGTTTTTCAACAGTGCCATCCATTTGTTATCCAGGCTAGAGGACCTTCAGGAAATGCTGGCTAGGAAGGAATTTCCTGTGGATGTGGAGGGCTCAAGAAGACTGATAGATGAACACACACAGCTCAAGAAGAAAGTAATTAAAGCTCCAGTAGAAGAATTGGATCGTGAGGGTCAGAGGTTATTACAATGCATAAGGTGCAGTGATGGTTTCTCTGGTAGGAACTGCATTCCAGGCAGTGCAGATTTCCAAAGTCTTGTGCCAAAGATCACCAGCCTTTTGGACAAGCTGCATTCAACACGGCAACATTTGCATCAGATGTGGCATGTCCGCAAACTGAAACTAGACCAGTGCTTTCAACTTCGACTTTTTGAGCAAGATGCAGAAAAGGTAAGGGATAAGGGCTTTTTTTTTCTTGAGTATTACTGTGAATCAAACATCAATGTTGTAGCCAAATATATATGTTTCTGCAATTAGCAACATGAGGAATTAATCAGGGATATAAACCCCAAGTTGCTAGCAAATGTATTTTATGTGACTTGTAAAGCAAAATCACTGAACTAATTGTTGGAAGTAGCCAGCAGCGCAAGAGCCAAGAATAACTCACCTCTGGCTGTTCTGAAGAAAGCTGATCTGCTTTGGATATATTCAAGTTGATGTAAGGTACCCCAAATTAAGGTTTGTTGCCTTCTACCAGGCTTTCTAGCAGAACTAGATGATATGTTGAGAAGGGTCTCCAAAACATGTAGTTTCGAACAGTTTCCTCTTGAGAGGAGAAATAAAAAGGGGATTCTTTAGGGAAGGAAAAGTCAGCTTTTGAGGCAACTAGTACATATGCTAGCTGTGGTAGAGGCTTAATCACAGATCCCAACAAGTAATGGATAGTATAACTGTCTAAAACTGTCTTTTAGCCATAATGGTCTTGGAGGTCAATATTACAATTGGGTGTCTCAAGTAATATCACCTTTTGGTGTCTCAGGCAGCTGCCGGTCATCCCTTCCCCTCTGGGCAGGTGGTGCTACAGTAAGTTGGAAACTGAGTGGCTGAGCTCCAATTGGTGTTGGACAGCTGCTGTGTTTTCTGTCCCACAGTGCAATGCTCAGCATCCAGCATTGGAGATGCTTGTACACACCCAGTAGTTCTGAGAGGCAATAATCTCTGACGTAAATGCTGTCAGTCCCCAAAAACTAGTTTATTGTGACGGGAACAAGTGACCAGCTTGAGTGCTCCTCCCCCCCCCGCTTCCTCGTGCATGCCCAGCTTGAGAGGAGACTTCCTGGTTTGTGAACCTCAGTTTCCTTCTTTGGAAATTATGGGAAACTGTTCTCTAACAAGTTTGGAAATCTCTGCAACCAGGTGTATGAGAGGAAGAAGGGAGGGAAGCACTTGAGTTTCTTCTTCATACCTGCTACAACAAGCCAAAGTTTGTTGGAATAGTAGAAGTGCTGCTGCCAAGTGATGGTGCCAGGCTTCTCTATCTGTAGCTTGTGACAAAATATGATGCCTAATGGACCTAGATAATTGCCAAAGATCACTACTTTTTGTGCCATATCACTTTGAATCTTCCTACTTCTTTTTTAAAATACCTAACTTGGGTACTTTATTTTATTTGTAACCCACCGTTGCTCCCAGAAAGAGCCCACGGTGACAAACAAAAAACACTAAAACACCCTAAGACATCTTAAAAACAACTTTAAAACATATTCAAACAAACATCTTTAAAAACATATTAAAACAAAACATACTTCATGCCACCTATTGCAGTAGTCTGCTTTCCTCACAAAAGAAGCAGGCTGCAGTTTTCTATTTCTCAGAGAGTATTAATCTTCTATAGATGGTGGGGTAGTGGCTGTCAATTGGATTTGGTTTCTTTCAGTCTTGTAGCTAGATACCAGTAAAAGAAATGACTTGTGGTTTTTGGGTCTGGGATGGAACCAGACGGTCTGGCAAGTCATCACCTACTGAGCAGCACAAGCATTTGGTAGAACGCAGGGGAGTGGGAGGAACCAATCATACTTGGAGCTTCTGTCATCCAAGTTAGAAAAACGTGGTTTGCTTAGCTGGGTTAGTTTTTCTCTTTTCCCTTCCAGCATGGAGGGAAGAAATGCAGAGAGGGCCCTTAGGATTCCACATGTGCAAAGGAAATGAATTTATAGAGAAAAGCTGCAATCTTCCTGTGGTTGAAGCCTACAGACCATGTTTCAATTAGGTCAACTGTGTGGGGTACATTGCCAAGCAATAGGAGGCAGTCCACATGGTGTGCATTCCCCACCACAGTGATGGCCTGATTAAATTACCTTTGGATCTTTGGGGGGGGGACTCTCAGGCTTTGCTGTTCAAATTAATTCCTTACCTAATAGAAAGACAGATAACTGCAGATCTTGATTGTGTCTCTGTTGGATAGCAGAGGAAATAAGGTTATTTCATCATTATAAAAAGCACAGTATTTATCTGTGTCATATATTTTGGTAATGCAACCCACATTCAGCATCGTTTCTCAAAACAAGGCAAAGTATTGGAAATATATGAGAAATGCTAATGTTTGGGTTGTGGGGTGATAGGAAAGGAAGGGTGGAGGCCTCACACTGTACTGGAGTACACACACTAAGGACAGAAAATATTTATCAGCCTACATACTGTTTGCAGACCTTCTGGAAATACGTAATGCTGGCATCCATCTGTTTTTTCTTTTCTTTCTTTTTTCTTGAGGGAGGAATTTCTTAGTTATTCCACAGCAGTCCCATGTCAATATCATTATCTCAATGCATCTGAACTAAGAAAACTTATCATGTGGGCAGTGAACAACTAGCTCATGCCTACAGTTAATATGGCAGGTACTTAACATACGATCCAGGCCAGAAGAAGCCCATTCCTTTTCTCATCCTTGTTTCTTCATCTATTTACTAAATATAAATGGAGAGCTGAAATAATTATTCAGGGTAGTAAGTAGAGGGAATCATACATGAACACAACTTAAAGGATTTCATAACATGGGATATCTTAGTGTGAAGAATAGTGTCTCAGCTGTCATCACCCTTTATGTTGAACCATGACTGAGGGAAACATGGGGTCAAATCTTTGCAGCTGTAAATCTCACTAGGTGACCTTAGGTTAGTCACTCTCTCTCAGGATAATCTAACTCACAGAGTTGTGAGAAAAAACATTAGGAGAGGAGAACCTGACCTCCTTAGAAGGATGATGGGATAAAAATGTATAAATTAATAATAAAGCTGTAATTCTTACAGCACGATCCTGTGAACTGCAATCCTTACAGTATAATCACATGAGCCAATGAACTGGGTCTCAACTTTTAATTTCGGTGCTTGTGGAGCAATTTCTGTTGGTAATACTGCACCAACATTCTTCGTGCTGCAGTAAGGTGATACTTCAATATGTCCCTCTGTGTGCCATCCATTAATCTAAAGGGTGTGGGAGACAAAGGGCCTCTGCATTCAACTGTCTTGATAGTAAGATACCAGGGAGTGGTATTCCTGAGTAGCTGAGGCTAAAGCTGAGTAGCTTTAATTTCCCCCACATAGAAAGAAACCTGGTGCAAACCTGAAAAGTTCCGAAGTGAGGGGAATACACAGTACATGAATTAAAAGAATGTTGATAGTTAGTAATATTGGTTTGGAGGAGGCAGAAGCTGTCTATCAGCCAGTCTCCATTGAGAGGGAAAGCCTGAGGTAATCCCCTACACTGAAGCAAGAAAAGGAACACCAGCAGTTAGAATCCACAGCATATTTCCTTATTGGGGCTGGTTAGGGAAAAGGTGTGGCAGGCCCCTGCTGTAAGTGACAGAAAGGAACACATAAGCGAATGAAACATAACACACATGCTAACGGGCAGGCTGCTTATGTTGAAGATAATGAAATTGGATAAACTAAGTTGGTTACACCTTTAAAAGATCTGGCCCAAATTGCGCATTACACAAGGCCAAAGTAGAAGGGACAGGTTATCACAGTTTGCTTTGACTTTATTGATTACACCAATATAAAGGAACACGGACTAGCCCTGCCAGGCAAGGGTTAAAGAGGATAATGTTTCAGGAATCTAGGGAGGTGCCTGTCACTATATTTTCTTAGTGCTATTTATGGAAGCATCCTTCACACAAAGGTATCGGAAAGGGCTGGGCATGTTCTGTCTAAATTTACCAATCTTCCACTCACAGATTATTCTCTGCCATTTTTGTGGGCTTCCACTTTTAAGCCAGAATATCAGTTAAAGCAAAGGGCCACCAGAAAGGGAGGATGATAAATTAGGAGGCTTGCAAGGATCAGGAGCAATGAATGGCAGAGGTGAGCATGGTGTACAGGAAAGCAATGCATTGTTGCAGTTTCTTGCTTTGGAGAGAGGCATTTGGATATTCAGGGATAGATGCATTATCATACACTCCTGCATTAACTATTTCAAGTATTGCTTCCATTCAATGCTCTGTGTGCTGCTATAAAATGGCATTACACAGCTGATGACATGACCCTCGTGTCTAACTGGAAGCAGTTTATTTTATTACAGTCCATTAAGTGCAGCAGTAGTAAATGTCCCTGAACAAATGGCAAGTGAGAGAGAGTTTGTGTGTGAAAAGAGGATATCCTGGAAATACATCTCTGTTGTCTTTCTGGAAGTAGCAGGGTTCAGCAACAATTATAAAACTGCAAAGGCATCTTTCTTCCCATCTCTGTTATGCCTCCTTGTAAAAAATTAAGACTATTTAAAAAAATAAAATAAGAACAGGAGTTGTCCCATTCATTTGCCCATAGGTTGCTTTTGCTTTTTTATTTAATCATTTTAAATCATAGAATTGTAAAGTTGGAAGGGTCCTATAATGCCATGGAGTTCAGCCCCCTGCTCAATGCAGGAATTCAACTTAAAACATATCCAACATGTGGCTGTCCAGCTGCCTCTTGAATGCCTCCAGGGTTGGAGAGCCCACCACCTCCCCTATGGAATTGGTTCCATTGTCTTATTGCCCTAACAGTTAGGAAATTTTTCCTGATGTTTTTTCGAAATCTGGCTTCCTGTCCCTTCAGCCCATTATTCTGTTTTCTGCATCCTGGGATGATTGAGAAGATATCCTGGCCGTCCTCTGTGTGACACCCTTTCAAGTACTTGCAAAGTGCTATCATGCCCCTGCTCCCCAGTCTTCTCTTCTCAAGGCTAAACATGCCCAGTTCTTTCAGTCTCTGCTCATGGGGCTTTGTTTCCAGTCCCCTGATCATCCCTGTTGCTCTCCTCTGAACCTGTTCCAGTTTGTCTGCATCCTTCTTGAAGTGCGGAGACCAGAACTGGATGCAGTATTCAAGATGAGGCCTAACCAGTGCTGAATAGAGGGGAACTAGTACTTCACGCGATATGGAAACTATACTTCGTTTAATGCAGCCTAATATAGCATTTGCCTTTTTTGCAGCCACATCACACTGTTGGCTCATATTCAGCTTGTGATCAACAACAATTCCATGTAGTGTTGCTGAGCCAAGTATCCCCCATCTTGTAACTGTGCAGTTGGTTTCTTTTTCCTAACTGTAGAACTTTGCACTTATCGCTGTTAAATTTCATTCCATTGTTTTCAGCCCAATGCTCCAGCCTATCAAAATCACTTTCAATTTTGTTTCTGTCCTCCAGGGTATTAGTTATTCATCTCAGTTTTGTATCATCTGCAAATTTGATAAGCATTCCCTGCATCTCCTCTACCAAGTCATTAATTAAAATGTTGAGGAGCACCTATACTATAGCTTCTTCCCACACTAACAAATAAAGGCATCATCATAATGGTCATGACAATGTAACCAAATAGATTTTAAAAGAAAGCTAAAACAAAGGATTTGTATTTCCCCAGTATTGATTTATCCAACCATTAATAAAAAAACATCTTTTCTAAAAAGTATTTTATTTACATTGGCTGGGGTCCCATGGTAAGCTAAGCTCAAGGAAAGAAAGTTTCTCTTGCTCTCCTCCCTGCTACAGCACCTCCCAAAAAGCTCCTCAGGTGGGTATGCTCAAAGATTTATTTCAGTCTGCATTTTTAAATGAACTGACCAGATTTTCACTTGCTGAACTAATATGCAGATCACAATGCAGTTATTTTTACGTTTTTTACACCACTCTGAATGTTGTGGTGTAGTTCTCATCTCAAAAAACATTCAGAAATGTATAAAATATGTGTATTGGGTTAACATTCATACAAAAATACCTATTTTAGGGTAAAACATCTATAAAAACACTTACTTTGTGAAAAAACCCCTCCAACAATGCATTTTGTGGATTTTTTAAAAAAAACACCAGATTTGCACCTTGATGTGAATACAGGATGGAATGCACTTTCCATCTGACACAGATTGAAATAGACTGATGCAATCATCCCTTCTCTCAGGGGAACGGGAGTGTTCCTGAATAATGTGGGATGTGCCTTCAAACCATTTCCATGGCCCTTAATCTACCATAGTTCCATATGTGAGGGTAGAGAGACTCTGTTGCCATCAGGGGAGGCTGCTTCCACCTGCCTTGCCCCACCCTCCAGCCTTCAAACACAGCTTCTTTAGGAGGACTTTCTGATCTTTGGGTTGGGCTGTGTGGGTTGGGGGATAGCTTCTACTTTGTTGTTTAGTTTTATTGCTTGTTTTTTTGATGTTTATATACTTTTATGTTTGATGTTTATATGCCTTTATTTTGTACGTCGCTCAGAGTGGCTGGGTTTCCAGCCAGATGGGCTACTAATAAATAGAATAAAATAAATAAAATAAAATTTTATTTTCATCCATACACTATGGGTATATTATTCAGACTCCAGTATTTTGCATATAGTAATTTCATTGATACTACAGGTTCTCTATCCTTTTTACAACTTTACATACATTAATAGAAAAAGAAATGGATCAAGATATACAGAATAACCTAGAATTTCATTCATAGCACTCAGAAATGGATCCCAAAATTTCTTTGCAAAGGAATATTCCATCTTTTTCTGTTGTTGTTATGTAACTTGTAAGGAGCAATATACCTTTGGATTGTTGATTTGTAATAATTTCCCCATAAATTTAAGGAATAGTGACAAAGTATTACCTTTTTCTCATAGTACTTCTCATCCTATGATATAAATATTATGTCTATTTAACAATGTAGGGTTTGACAATCTAGTTCAAATTTAATATAAAATTGCTTTCTCTATTAATCAGCTTTCAAATTCAGTTAAGTTTTTCATGTAAACTTGATTCAATATTTCACTCCAAATGCTCAATTTGGAAATATTTATACCAAGAAGGGATTTGACATCCTATCTTATATAATCAGTGATCTTATTTGTCTAAAAATAAGATATTTATTTCTATATAGCTATACTTTTTATATCAGGAAAAGTTGCCTTATTGTCCTTTTGGGTTACAATTACATTTATGCGTCACTGATGCCATAGGTCAAGGGTAATCAACCTGGTGCTCTCCAAATAGTGTCCTACAAATATTGTTGCTTCCAGTTCCCATCAGCCTGAGTCAGGAAGGCCAATAGTTAGGCATGATGGGAGTTGTAGTCCAGCAATATCTGGAAGGCACCAGGTTGGCTATCCCTGTAATAGGTGATTTTGAAAAACTTAAGCCTGGTTCAGACATAACAGAAAAGCATGGTTTCCTACTACATACATGTGCCATGGTGAACCTCAGGCTTGTGCACTCCGTCTTCTCTATTCTCCTCTTTGCTGTCCATAAGGAGGAAATTGGCAGCTTTCTCTTTTAATTTTAAACAAACCACAGTTCCCTGTGAAGTCCAAACTTGGATAACTATGTTTATTTAAAATATGATTAGTGAGAATAAGCCAGGAATTAAACCATGATTTAAACAAACCATAGTTCCTTGAGTTTGGATGTCATAAGGTACTATGGTTTGTTGAAAATTGAAATTGGATGCTTATGATCTTCTCTAGCATTTGAGAGAGAGGAGGAGCATAGGGTGTGGGAGCCTGAGACTTACTGTGCCTCATTCATGCAGCAGGCAATTGTGTTGCATCTCAACCAGGCTGCTTCATACTCATGCATGCTTCTATAGGAAACATCTCACAAAAAGGAAAAGAATCTTGGTCAAATATTGGAAATCAGACCACAGTTGTACAGTCTGTAGTAGACTGGCTACAAGGAGAAGTGGTTATTGGATGCAACTTGAACACCAACCTGGCTACTTTGAAATGTTGCAGGTCAATCCAGGAAGATTTGGGTTCAAATCCCAACTCAGCAATGGACCAAGTAAATGCCATTGCGTTTATTTTTATTTTATTTATTTATTTATTTAATTAATTAATTAAATTTTTATACCGCCCCATAGCCGAAGCTCTCTGGGCGGTGTACATCAAGATAAAAAACATTTCATATACAATTTAAAACCACATGATCAACATGATCAACAATAAGGACATACAACAACGACTAAAAAGTTAAAACATAATTAAATCCATACTGAAATGCCAATGAATAGACAATACAAAATACCAAAATACAAAGTGTTTCAATACAAAACTAAGATACTAACATACTAAGATGTTAGGATGTTAAAAAGCCTGGGAAAAGAGGACTTCCGGGAAGGGTGACTTAGCCTGTGCCTGCTTTTGAGACGGGCTCCTGCCTCAAAAGAAGCTTATTCAGATATATCAGTCAGTTTTTTCTTTTTTTTTTGACTGATTAAACTTCTCCCGGGTAGGGAGAAACGAAGAGATTAACCTCAAAGCCTATTTTTGTTGGGACGACCAGATCTCATTAATTTATGGGACGAGGTCCAGCCGACGAAGGTGGGACGGATTTTCAACAGCAAGCTCTATCTGTTAAAGCGAACGTTCATCTTATCTTCTAAGAGAGAACGCACTAACAGGCAAGCACCCTTCTTTCTATATTTTTCTTTTACTTGACTTAAATTGTTGCTGTTTAAAAGAGATTTGCCAGATTGATCGGTTTTTGACATCTCACTGGGGAGCCATAACTTCTCTCTGCTACGCACTAATTAATAGCTTATCTCTGTTTTTGTTGCAAAAAGCTGTCCTGGATTTGCATTCTAAAGATATACACAGAAGAGGGATTTCTATTCCAGATTTTTATTTTGAAAAATACTATACTGTTTTGAGACTACTCTCCTTTTGGTCTATTTTATTTTGACGAATCTGTTTCTTGACGATTGCCATTAATTGTTTCGATCCTGGGAACTGCATTTTGTTTACTTAACTATTGGAGAGATAAGGCTGTCTGCTCTGTTTATACTGTGATGTCACCAAGTTTGGAGTATTAACCCAATTGTTGCTGAAATAAGAAGTGGTTTTCCTATATTTTTCTTTTAAAATGGCAATTAAGAAAGTGGCTGAGAATCTGGAAATAACTATGTTTCAGAAAATAATGGATGAGATTGAGATAACGAAAATTGAATTGAGTAAAATGAAGCAGGAGATTAAAGATATAAGGGTCCCTGTGAGAGAGGTGACCCTGGAAGGGGTCCCTGTGAGAGAGGAGACCCCGGAGATTGGAACAGGGGTCCCTGTGAGAGAGGAGACCCTGGAGACTGGAATAGGGGTCCCTGTGAGAGAGGAGATCCCGGAGATTGGAACAAACGTGGAACAGGAACAAGATTTGGAGTCTATGGACTTTAGAAATAAAATCTATTGTTTGGAACTCAATGTTATCTCTGAAGAAATTAATGAAGATTCTAGAGATAAAGTTATCAATGGCATGGATAATCTTCTGGACTGGAATGATGTGATGGAGCCCAATATAGAGAAAATCTATGGAATTAACTGCAGCCATGTGACAATGGAAAAACTTTTAAGAGATGACCCAGTGTATTTTGAAAAAAAGAACAGAGATATGATTTTACAGCAGTATTTCAGCAACCTATTCAGAATGGATGGCAAGAAAATATTTGGGATAGAGGTAATTCCCATCAGACTCTTACTATATGACTATGGCTTTGACAGCAAGATTATTATGGAATACTGATAATGGAAGATTGGATATTGAAATTACTGGACTTAACAAGACTACTGAAGATGGAAGATGGAAAATGGAACCAATAGAGATAATAGAACAATGGCTACTGAAATTACTGAACCTAACAGATTCTGATGTGATGGATTAATTGAAATGTTTATTTTGACTATGGTTATGACAATAAGATTATCATAATTAGTAATGAGATGGATTAATCGATATGCTTATCTGGAAAAAAAAATTTGATAGATATATTTCTTAAAGAATTGAAACCTCTCTTTGACTTTTTGTGGAAAGAATAAAGTAATGTTTATGAGATTTGATGATTAAGTAAGATAACTACTGGAGGAAAGTGATTTTATAATATGACTTAAGAGACAGGATTGTTATATATTATAGACTTATAACTGATTTGATCTTTGACAAATGGGAAGTCAATATTTTACTCTTTATTTTTTATTTTTGTTTTTTTTTTTTTTTTTTTCTTTTTGTTTGACTATTTTTGATTTTGTTTTTTGTCTTTGAATGTTTTGTGATTTTGTTTTGTGTGTTTTATGGGAATCTGAATAAAAATTATTGGGAAAAAAAAAAAAAAGCCTGGGAAAAGAGGAAGGTTTTCACCTGGCGCCGAAAAGATAGTAGCGTAGGCGCCAGGCGTACCTCATCAGGAAGGGTGATCCAAAGTTCGGGGGCCACTACTGAGAAGGCCCTCTTTCTTGTAGTCGCCTTCAGTTGTTTATCATCATAGATAAACAGCTGTGTCTGTTTACAAAAAGCCTTGTTTATGAACCAAGTTTGTATGACTGAAGGTGTTTGTATAGCCAAGATAGGATCAAGATTACTCACATGAAGATGAGGATTGTGCATGAACTGGTTCTTAACTTGCCTTATGGTCTAATATCCAAGAAGTGTGGCTATTTAATTATTTATTTATTAAAAATAATTGCACTGGACAGTGCAGTCTCAAGATGTCTAACAACCTCTGTAGTGTTTGGTGTGTGAAGAGATTCTTTCGCCTTGTGAGAGAACTTGATGTCTTGACTCCTGCAGGACTGGACATTATTCTAGGGAGTATAATGTAGAAATAACACTCTTTTTGCTAATCTCTGCTCTTTTCCCATGCTTGCTAGCAATCTCTTTTACTTGATTTGCATTCAGTAGATCTTTTTTCTGCATAGCATTTCCATGGACTTCCTGGCACATAGTTGGTGCCTTTGTTTTTTTCCCCATTTGCTCAGAATCCTACAGTGCATCTGACACCAGAGGTGCTCTCATCGCACTGCTGGCCCTTCTAGTTAAACAAAGGTAGTCATTGCTTGGCACAGATGGCATTGATTCAGGCCACTGCTTATGCCACCTTAGATATAACTTCTGTCAAATACTGTTTCAGACCAATATGTTCAATATAAGATGACTGCACAATATTCATTTCTATTTGTATTGAGATGTTGTCTTTCATAACCCCTTCAAAATGATGCTTGCCTTCCTAGGCAGTATCAGTGGAGACTTGTCTATTAGGGCAAATGGGGCACTGCCCAATCAATCTCTGTCTGCCCTCAACCAACACCCCCCTACCTGCCTTCCTATTTACAACTAGTCCAAGGGGTGGTACTGCTGTTCAGCTTCCTTCTCTTTAGTTCCAGGGTTGCCCTTGTAGATTTAACAGGGATGAGGATGAGGACAATACTAGAATTAGTTAATAATAATAATAATAAAATTTTATTTATTAGTCGCCCATCTGTCCGACTTAACGGACACTCTGGGCGACGTACACAATATAAAATACAATATCAACATATTCATAACAATCACAGTATTAATATCATATCATCTAAAAAACCATCCTACACTGATACAGTATAAAACCTAACCCACCCCAGAGATCCCATAGGCCTGCCTGAAAAGCCAGGTTTTTAAGGCGCGGTGAAAGTTCATCAGGGAGGGGGCATGCCGAAGGTCAAAGGGAAGCAAGTTCCAGAGGGTGGGGGCCACAATCGAAAAAGCCCTCTCCCTGGTCCGCACCAGCCTAGCTGTTTTCACCGGTGGGACCGAGAGAAGGTTATCTGTGCCTCTCATTGGTGCTGCCTTCACTTACTGTTGGGCTGCCTTACTACCAACCCACCAGTCGCCATGGGCAGCAGCCATCACTGGGCAGCACTAAAGAAGGCAAAGGAGAGTGTGTAAAATTAATTGTCTACGCTTTGCCCTGTAAAGCACCAGTTCCGTAGCAGCTTGCTCATGCATTCCATATGCAGCTTGCTTCCATACAACCTTCAGTGCCTTCTTTCATCTTTCCAAACACTATTGTATCTTTCCGTTATATTTTTTAGCTTGTCCTTCCTCCAAAGAGCGCAGAGAGGCTGGAGTGGTTGTGCTCTCTTTTGATTCTCACAATAACCCTCAACCAGGTTAGGCTGAGAGACTTCGACTGACCCAAGGCCACACAGTAAGCTTCATGGCTGAGTGGAGGTTTGAATCTAGGTTTAGAGTCCAGCCTTGTAACTACTACACCACCCACATTGACTCTTGTTGTATTAGCCCTGCCCAGACCTGGTTCATGGACTAAGCAAGTTACTGTTACCAGTTGTTCTGGAACCAAAAGCCAGGCATCATTGGCCAAGACACTGATATAGATATAGAGGTACATACACACATATTGTGTGTGTGTTGGTTGGATGTGCATGCATGTATGTGTATCTTGTATATAATCTCAGAATTCTAAGATGTAAAGAACAACAAAAAGTACTTACTAGATGTAATTGTCTTTTCCGTCATTTCCCCCCCCCCCATTCATATCGAAATAAGGGATGTTGTAAGAGGCAGGTGAGAGTTAAAAGTACATTACTGTATTTCTTGTCTTTTACCTTTTGGGCAGCTCACTTTCCCATTTTCAGAATGCTTATTAAAACAGAAGCTCTTCAGGCAATATTTCCACCCATCTGAAATGATTTGAATATTCCCTGCCAAGCCTCTGTGCACATGAAAAACAGTGGTGTCTTCTTACTTGGTGGGAGCCTCTACTAGAAGAGTTGGCAGCAATTAAATACATCATCTTGTTTTAGCGATTATAATAAGTACTACAATAGCAATGAAAGGACCAGGGTTCCCAGTCTTTCAAAACATTATTGCTCAGGTAGTCTTAGAAAATTTGGGGTATTATAACCTTTGATTATTGAAAAACTAAGTCTTATTCAGGGGCTAACTATGTGCTTCTGCAAATGAGTGTAAGAGAGAATGAATGCTATAAAAGAAAAGCAGGTTTGGAAGGGATGCATTTGAAGTGGAGATGCTGGAGCAGGGAGGGAAAGGGCTAAGAGCTCCTCCTCCTCCTAACTGTGCTCTAGATTTTCTCCCCTGAAGCCACTTTTCTTTTTAAAAACAAACAAGCAAAAGGCATCAGGGCTTTCTTACATGCATTTGCACACAGTGTGCTTAAGCACTTGTGCAATGCAGAGGTAGTAATGGCAAACTGTTAGGGAATTATTACTGACTGACAGCATTAAATGAAGGACTTTATGGGCAAGCTAAGTACTGAGTTCAGTATATCGCTGAGCAAAAAGCACTGGCACTAAGACTGGCTGTGCTCTGCCACCCTAGTCAGAGGCAGCATGCTTCTGAAAACCAGTTGCCGGAAGCCTCAGGAGGGGAGAGTGTTCTTGCACTCGGGTCCTGCACTGGCCTGATCCAGCAGGCTCTTCTTATGTTCTTATGTTCTTATGACTTCCAAGAGGCAGATATAGGGGATACTGATGTATCTAGCCCCAGACTCTGAGCTTTTATTATTATTTTTTAGCCCTCCTATAAAGTTATGAAGCAAAAGGTGCCCTCCAGTGAGTGAAGTTAAGGCTGTGATTGACAACTGAGTTGTTTAGATGCCAGGCATTAGGAATTCCTTGGCTCCTAAAGAGCTGCTGTTTTCCCCTCTCCTTTAGTGCACTTTTCCTGCTTCTGTCTTATTTTCTGGTCTTTGGAATCTCTATAGTTTGCCCTTTTCCCCTTGCAACCAGGATGCATTTTTCTTGTGATGGGTTCGCCTGAGATTAGGTAGTTCTTAGAAGTTATTTTCTGCAGAAACTACAATACAATAAGTGCAGGTGGATGTTAAAGAATCCTTCCCACCAATGGCAAATGCATAATGTGAAAACTTTGCAAAGAGGCTTAGGCATGTGTCCTGTTGTGGAGAAGCAAAAGGCCAGGGACTCATTAAGAATTCACCATATAATTAACTTACAGTACAATGGTATGTATGTCTATTCAGAAGTAAGTCTCTCTTTATATTTAGTGGGATTTACTCCCTGGTAAGTGGATACAGGATTGCAGCCTAGGCTTTGGTTTAACTTTAGAGTTTCTGTGGCTTGGGGAAAAGCTGGGTTCTTGTGGCTTTAACAGCTGTGTGGCAAGCAGAAAATCCACAGGCTAAGCTTTTTCTTGTATGGAAATAAAATTTTATGAAAAGTTTCACATGTTCTCTCTCAAATATTTTATTACCTGTGTCGCCACTGGTTTATTTTTGGGACCTCTACTCTATGTGCGAAAGAGGACATAAATTTGCATATAACACAATCATATGCAAATTTTATACAGATTTGTGTCCTCTTTTGTAAGTGGGTCAGAGAGCCCAATCCACATATACTATAATGGGTCCAGAAAATCCTGTTGGCACCCTTGACTGGCACAACTTGGGAGATTGTTTTTAGAGAGGTAGAAAGGGCTATGGACAGGGAAAGCTGTCCGGACATCGAAACCCATAATTTCTGGTTCCTCAGCCAATAACATTGCATCCCATAATGTGTAAAACAGGCTATCCTGAGGAACATGCAGACTGTTACCAAGGAAGGGATCTGTTTTCATAATCTGTTCCATTATGTGTAGGGATGGAACAGGGTGCCAATCCATCCTTTCAAAGCAATACAGTACTGTAGAGGACCAGAAACCTCCTGTACCTTATTGATACAATGTGTCCATGAAGTAGCCTCTTCCCTGTTTTGCTTTCTAAGAGTTCTTCCCTGAGTGGCTTAAAAGCATGCATTGGCTGCACTTTAATCTTTCCACCAAGGCTAAGGATTGGTAAACCATCAAAAACAAAAGCATACTAATAGAAATTTTCTGGAGAAGCTAGGTTCTAGGTCATGGGTGAAGAATCTCTGTGTCTCCAGATGTTGCTGGACTATAACTCCCATCATTCCTGACTATCAGTCATGCTGACTGGGGCTGGTGGGAGTTGAGAGTCTAAGAACATCTGGAAGGCTACTTGTTCCCCAGCCCTGTTCTAGGTCCTACATCTGACTTCAGGATGACCTATTCTGTACTCTGCTGTGCTCTTCACTATATCTCTCCTGATTGCCAAGATGGAGCAGATCACAGCTGATCTTTCAGCTTTAAACTGGCAGCTTACATGGCCCCCATTCGCTAGCCGGAGGCAAATGGAAATGAGAAGGGAGCAAGAATGTATACAGTACTAAGAATGGGGTAAGTTTAGTGCAGTGTATGAGAGCTTGCAGTGTCACAGTATGATCAGTAACGCAGCCTAGGGTTATTCCAGAGATGTTCAGAAAAAGCCAATGATTTATCACCATCATGCCACCACTTACAGCAGGTTTAGAGTAGAAATCCTGTTAAAGCAATGCATCTTGATTATCCTAAAGGATTCATTCATATGGAGAACATACGTAATATGTGATCTGAGTCCTCTCTGGATACAGATGTAGCTTCTCAGAAGTGATTCTTGTGAACACAGCAACTAAAAACATGCTTCTGCAATTGTGGAAATTGCTGCTGGGAAGCTACAGCTATATCTGTGGGGATCCTAGGTCACATGTTTATAGTCTCCATGTGAATGTGTTCCTAAAGGCAGTTGGGATGCATTATATAACTCTGAACTCTCCTTTAAGCAACTGGTAATCCACCTATTTGGTTTTGTTTTTCTTCCTCAGAGACATGTGTACTTTGCTTCTTAACCCCACCAGTTTAGCTATAGGCCTTATAATATCCAGCATTCTTTCAAAGCATTTGTGGAGCTGAGATTGCTAACTAGATTGTAAAATACGAACATGCTGTTTGGTAGAGCGATGAGCCAAATTGCCTCATGAGGTCTCAGACTGTAGCAGGTTTGGATGCTGTTGCTTTCCTGAACAGCTATCCAAAGTGTAGTCTTATTCCTCCAGGGATGATTAGTATTGTGAACAATTACTTCCCATCTTCCAGCCATCTGCAGAGGACTTTGTGTGTGTGTAATATAGCCAGCCAGCGAGCCAGATCTTTCCAGATCAGTTGTTCCTCTGATTCCCATTGAGGAGAGAAACAAAAAACCCTGGCTGCTCATAGACAATTGGTGTCCCTAGTCTGTTACCTGCTGTTAGGTTCATTTACTTGGGAGTAAGTCCCATAGAATTGGGATGGTGGGATGTCTGATTAAGCATGCTTGCATTAGACGTCTATACTGTTGGCTTGTGTGTTGTTGTGTGAAACAGCATACATTACGTTGGAGTTAAGTTGAGCAAGAAAACGTCTTCAGAGCATGTTAAGAGTCTTTATTAAGACATTAAGGCCAGAGGCTTAAGAGTAAATACATGTAGAGATTCTTCAGTCACCCCCCCTTCTGGTACATCTCTCTCCATAGATGAACACAAAAGACAGCCTCTCAGCTCAGAGGCATAATTCAGAAGAGCACAACACATAGACTCTGTTACAACTTTCCCAGCTGTTATCAGATGGCTACCATAGCAATGACCCTGGCAGTCCGTTCCCAGACAGAACATAGACATAACTCCCCCTTAACCACAGTTACGTCTTCACACTTGCAGGCTTCATGGAAAACTACTAGAGACAGTAATGCCTACTGGTCACCAGCCCAACAGCTTCCCTTTTTTCCATTAAGACTGCAAAATACACATGAAATACATCTCCATAATACATAGTCATACAGTCATACATTTCTACAATACCTCTTGCAATACATTTCAGTACCTTGCATTTTCAGTTCAGTACAGTTCAAAAGTATATCTCAGTACATAGCAGTACATTTCAGAACTTTATTCACTCAAACTTTGGTTCATTCCAAGCCATGTCACCAGTTTGCCAAATTTCTCCTCGCACAAAGGCTTGGTCATTATGTCAGCCACCATGTTGTTAGTGTCACAAAATTTTAGGTTAACAAACCCCTGCTGCACACAATCCCTTACGTGAAAGTATCTGACACTAATATGTTTTGTTCTCTTGGTATGAGCTTCTGATGTGGCTATCTTAATGCAGGTCTGATTGTCTTCATATACAGTAATGGGAAATTGCATATCAATGCCTATCTCCTGCATGAGCATTGCGAACCATTGTAGCTTATTACAGGCCTGTGATAGGGCCACATACTCGGCTTCTGCACTTGATGTTGCAACCACATTTTGTTTCTTGCTACTCCAGTCAATGCATGACCCGTGCCACATCACAACTATGCCAGAGGTTGACTTATGACTGCTCAGCTCCCCTGCATGATCTGCATCCACAAAACATTCAAGACTTCCTGTCTTTGCTCCTGACAAAACCAGACTCTTTGTCTTCGTGCCTTTCAGATAACGCACTATCCTTTTAATTCCTTGCCAGTCAACCTCTGAAGGATGCTCTACCTTCTGGCTTAAAATACTGACTGCATTACATATGTCTGGGCGAGACACCTTCACAAAATATTGCAATTTCCCTATTATGCGCCTGTACTTCTCAGGATCTGTACAAGGCGTCTGCTGCACATTCTGTTGGAAAACCACAACCATTGGAGTCTTCACAACATTGCATTCTGTCATGTTGCATTCTTCTATGATCTGATTTATTTTACTTTCCTGACTCAATGTTATGCTTCCGTCTTCTGCACGCACAATATCCGTGCCTAAATAGTGTGTGACAGGCCCCAAATTCTTTGTGTCCACCTGCCTGCCCAGTTGCTCATTAAATTCTTGTTCCTCTTGCTGCTCATGATAAAAATACATGATGTCATCAACGTAAACTGCACAGAACGTGGTTTTCATCCCCTGTCTCTTTATATACACACATGGATCTGCCTTGCATCTTTGGAATCCCATTCCATGCAACACTCTGTCCAATTTCTCATTCCAGCAGCGTGCACTTTGCCGCAGTCCATATATTGATTTATGCAGTTTACACACGAACCCTTCCTTTGACACAGAACCCGGAGGCAGTTCCATATATATCTCCTCTCTTAAATCACCATGTAGGAATGCCGTCCCTATATCGTAGTGATTTACACTCATGTTCTGCATCGCTGCCAGCTTCAGCAGCACACGAATGGACTCATGTTTCACAACCGGGGCGAAAACAGCATCATAATCTGTCCCATGCTGCTGGGTGAATCCCTTGGCAACCAAACGTGCTCTGTACCTCTGTACTTCCCCGGAACTTGCTTTCTTCTTCTTAAACACCCATCTGCAACCTATGGCCTTTTTACCCATGGGTAACTTTACTAATGTCCATGTGCCATTCTTTTGCATGGCTTGTAATTCTTCCTGCATGGCCTGCTGCCATTTGTGCTGCTCTGCCTCAGGCATCAGCCTGATTGCTTGAAATGATGCTGGCTCTTCTAGTTCTCTGTGAACTTCCATCTGGGCAGTGAATACCGACGGCATGCCTTTTACGGCTGTCTGTTTACAGCCCTGACCGTCATTCCCTTTCCGCCCCATTGAACTCAAGGCATCAGCACACTTTTAAACTGCCCTTGTGTCATGAAACCCTGACAGACAACATTTTCTCCTCTTTGCACCCAACATTTTCCTTTATCAAACCAGACTGAAAATTGACAACTCACCAGTTTTCTCACAGATAAAATATTATGAGCCAATCCTGGAACGAACAAACATTCTGACATTAGTCCAAGTTTGTCAAACTTAACCAGACCACGTGCTTTTACGGATTTCCGTGATCCATCAGCAAGTAAAACAAAGTCCTGCTCATCTGTAGACGTGTAAAACAGACTCCTGTCTTTAATTAGTATATGGCTTGCTCCGCTGTCGACAATAAAGTTAATTTGTTCCAAGTCTTTAGACTTCTGTTTACAAACAAAGTTCATACTTCCCTGCTTCAAGCCTCCGTCCCTGGAGTTTCGCTTGACTGGACAATCTTTACGGAGATGCCCACAGGCCCCACAGGCAAAACAAGACTTCAGTCGCTGCTGCTCCCGCTTGTTTTCCTGTCTGCTTTCGACAGCCTGCTCCGGTTCGGCACATTTCTCCTCCTTGTTTCTGACAGCTTCCACTGGCTGGGCTCTCAGCGCCTCCTGCCTCCGCTGCCATTCCTGGGACAATTCCTGCAATGCGTCCCACGTCTGTTTAGCCGACGGCTCATCTCTCACACACATCAGTTGAGAATCCGATAGAGCCAAGATTATAAACGCCTGCGCCCTCTGGTCTCGACGCTTCCAGGCCGCGGTCGGTACCGCCGGGGTTTTTTCCTCAATCACGTCCCATAAATCCTCTGTTATCAGCAAAGCCCTCATCCTCGGCTTCCAGCTGGCAAAATTCTTCTCATTAAGTCGTTCCATCGGCAAGCCTCCCCCAGACAGGTTTACAGCCATGTTGCTCACCTCCGTCTGGTACAATCAATCAAGCTGCCCTCTCTGGAACTCCGTCTGCAGTTCAGACCAGCAACTTACTCCGGTGTAATGCGCTGTGGAGCGTAACCATCCTCTGCTACCACTGTTGGCTTGTGTGTTGTTGTGTGAAACAGCATACATTACGTTGGAGTTAAGTTGAGCAAGAAAACGTCTTCAGAGCATGTTAAGAGTCTTTATTAAGACATTAAGGCCAGAGGCTTAAGAGTAAATACATGTAGAGATTCTTCAGTCACCCCCCCTTCTGGTACATCTCTCTCCATAGATGAACACAAAAGACAGCCTCTCAGCTCAGAGGCATAATTCAGAAGAGCACAACACATAGACTCTGTTACAACTTTCCCAGCTGTTATCAGATGGCTACCATAGCAACGACCCTGGCAGTCCGTTCCCAGACAGAACATAGACATAACTCCCCCTTAACCACAGTTACGTCTTCACACTTGCAGGCTTCATGGAAAACTACTAGAGACAGTAATGCCTACTGGTCACCAGCCCAACATATACACCCCCTACTATACCTTGCTCCCAACACCTTCAAACACAGGTTTTGCACATGTGAGGGTTGTATGCTACTTCTGAGGCTTTCTTTAGGCACGAACCATTCTGTAGGTGAGGCCAGAAATCAGACAAAGGCTGTGAACCTATGTATGTTTAATTTACTGTAAGAACTGTTGAATATAATTGCACTGAAAGCTGCCCTCTGTTTTGACTAGTGTGTAAGGGCATAGCAGTGAGCTGGTGAAAGCACAATAGGCATTCTCCTCTTTCCTCAGATGCATTACTCAATTTTGGATTGATCTGTTATTTTACTAGTTCAAGGACACAGAAGAAGAGAAAGCTTAGAAAATTCCAACTACTCTTTTTAAAAATGTTGTTATGGTTCATAGAAGTTCCTGTACATATATTAGAAAATTCCACTATAAATCCACATACACAAATCCTCAAAGCATCACATATGGCAACATTCAGTATGTGTTTGTTTTTGCAATCCAGAAAACATAAAAACAAAGCAACAAAAATGAGCATCAGCCTCATCAATTACTTCTCTTTAAGCTCACATGGATCCCTCCCTCTCTAGAACCAGGAAAGCAGTTGGGCAGAGTTGAAGCCCAGTGGCTGCAGGTAGAAGAAACACGAGGAGAAGGGACAGTGAGGGGACTCAGGTCTAGAAAATGGGGCAAAAGTACTTGAGCCAAGACACACACAATCTCCCTAGGCTCTGTGCTATTGGGTACTGTGTGACTTAATTGTCACATCTTGCCTGCTCCTCCCACTTTTGGTTTTCCTTCCATCTCTTTTCCTGCCATACAAGTGTCCATAATCTTAGCACTTGTTTCCAGTAGTTTTGAATATTCCAAAAGTGTTGTGCTATTTTAAGTGGTTATTATTATATATGAAAGGGAAAGTTTAGAACATTAATAATCTATTGGAGTAAAAGGGCAGGGTATTAATGGAAAAGAATGTGCATTTTCTGCTCAGCAAATTATTTTCAACCTCCAAGCTGTGCTCTCCTTCCACAGTCTTCCACATGTAGCACTTGCTCAACAGCCTGAGTATTGATTTTCAACTACCACGTACTGTAATTTCCCCCCGCTTACTAGCTATGGAATTCTGCATTTTCCTTCCACAGATATTATGAATGGTTTCTAAGTATATGAGGACTGGACGTTTGGATAGTTTTTCTTTTCCATATACTTTGCACAAGATTTCCCATTAGTTTTTTCATTGTTGCATTTGTTTGTGATGCTCGTTGTGTTTAGCAATACAGTGGAGTTTAGGAAATTATAAGTGAATTATGGGCTCCGCCCCTGCCCACGTTGCTCGCCAACTCACCCCTCACCAATCCCTCTTCACTTAGACCTTGCCAAACACCTCGACTAACTCATTAAACCAGGGGTGGGTGACCTTCTTTGCTCTCACCCTGTGGACCAACTTTGACAGATGGGAGGAGCAATCCACATGTCACTTTGGTGGCAGCAGGTAAGCAGCAAAGACACCACCAGATTTACCAAACATAACAAAGATGTAAATATAAAACAAATCTGTTCTCCTTCATGCTCCCACCTAACATCTTACATAGACAGGAACACCATTACATTTGAAGACGTTAGACTATTGTATTCACCTGCAATAATATTTAGCATTTGTTACTGCACTTTCAAGTATTCAATATTTGCATATTAATTTGTTGAAATCCTTGTCACCACCCTGTAAAGCAGAGCAGTTTTATTATCCGCCATATTGCAGGAGGGATGCCTATGACTGAGCGTGGAAGTAGCTTTCCTAAGACCACCTACTGAAATTGTAGCAGAACCGAACCAGGGACTTTGTGATTCAGACTCTTAGCCACTATGGTGCAGCAGTTGTCTGCAATCTTTTCATTGTGTCTACATTCGGAATCAGACAATATCTTAGGCAGCCAGGGATGGGACTTTGATATTACTGCAATAGGTATAATAATAAATTGCTGTGAAAATCATTTTGGAAATTATTGTTCTTTATTTTTTTTGTTATGTGCCTTCAAGTGGATTACGACTTATGGTGACCCTATGAATCAGTGACCTCCAAGAGCATCTGTCATGAACCACCCTGTTCAGATCTTGTAAATTCAGGTCTGTGGCTTCCTTTATGGAATCAATCCATCTCTTGTTTGGCCTTCCTCTTTTTCTGCTGCTTTCTGTTTTTCCCAGGGTTATTGTCTTTTCTAGTGAATCATGTCTTCTCATGATGTGTCCAAAGCATGATAACCTCCGTTTCATAATTTTAGTTTCTAGTGACAGTTCTGGTTTAATTTGTTCTGATACCCAATTATTTGTCTTTTTCACAGTCCATGGTATGCACAAAGCTCTCTTCCAACACCACATTTCAAATGAGTTGATTCTTCTCCTATCTGCTTTTTTCACTTTCCTACTTTCACATCCATATATAGAGATTGGGAATACCATGGTCTGAATGATCCAGACTTTAGTGTTCAATGATACATCTTTGCATTTGAGGACCTTTTCTAGTTCTCTCATAGCTGCCGTCCCCAGTCCTAGCCTTCTTCTAATTTCTTGACTATTGTCTCCATTTTGATTAATGACTGCCAAAGTATTGATCATCATCATCACCATTATCACCATCATCACTGTTTATTTGTATGCCTCCTTGTAACAATTTATGCACAAGGCGACTCACAACATGAACAGAAAAAAAGTTACACAATTCACTGTAAGAAATAAATTCAAATGGTCAATAAGTTAATAAAAACATATTTAAAAACATACAACAAATTGATACATCCTTATAATTCCTAATAAAATCCAACAATAAAATACTGAAGCATAATCCCAATAATAGCAAAACAAAAAACTGACCAGCAGAAATTAAATTTTTACCAAAACAGAAGCCCCTAAACAATACCCCACAGTCAAGGTGGTCTCTGGAATCTTCAAGTAGTGATATCTTTTGCGGCTGCAGTCAGTCAAGGCCACACCCTTCCAGGCCAGGCGGAAAGAGGCCAGCAAGCAGGGAGAGGGTATTACAGCCGATATGGTAATTATTGACAAGTTCAATGTCCTCATTGTCAACTTTAAAATTACATAAATCTTCTGTAGTCATTACTTTAGTCTTCTTGACGTTCAGTTGTAGTCCTGCTTTTATGCTTTCCTCTTTAACTTCGTTTCAAATCATTACTGGTTTCTGCTAGTAGTATGGTATCGTCTGCATATCTTAGATTATTGATATTTCTCCCTCCAATTTTCACACCTCCTTCATCTTGGTCCAGTCCCGTTTTCCATATGATATGTTCTGCATATAGATTAAACAAATAGGGTGATAAAATACACCCTGTCTCACACCCTTTCCGATTGGGAACTAATCGGTTTCTCAGGACAATCAGATGCTGTGGCACCCCCATTTCTTTTAAAGCATTCCATAGTTTTTCATGATCTACACAATCAGAGGCTTTGCTGTAATCTATAAAGCACAGGGTGATTTTCTTCTGAAATTCCTTGGTCTGTTCTGTTATCCAGTCTATGTTTGTGATATGATCTCTGGTACCTCTTCCTTTTCTAAATCCAGCTTAGACATCTGGTATTTCTAGCTCCATATACGGTAAGAGCCTTTGTTGTAGAATCTTAAGCATTAGTTTACTTGCATGGGATATTAAGGCAATAGTTTGATAATTACTGCATTCCCTAGGATCCCCTTTCTTTGGAATTGGGATGTATATTGAACGCTTCCAGACTATAGGCCATTGTTTAGTTTTCCATATATCTTGACAGATTTTTGACAAAATTTGGACAGATTCAGTCTCAGTAGCTTGTAGCAACTCTATTGGTATGTCATCTGTTCCTGGTGATTTGTTTCTTCCAAGTATTTGAAGAGCAGCTTACACCTCACATTCTAAAATTTCTGGTTCTTCTTCATACGGTTCCCCCATGAATGAATCTGTCATCCTGGCATCTCTTTTATATAATTTTTCAGTATATTGCTTCCATCTTCCTTTTATTTCATCTCGATCAGTCAGTGTGTTCCCTGTTGATTATTCAACATTGGTTTGATTTTCCCTTTAATTTCTCTAATCTTTTGGAATAGAGCTCTTCTGTCTTTTTTGTTGTCTTCTATTTCTATACAGTAACTAATGTACTAGTTCTCTTTGTCCCTATGTACTAGTTGCTATATTATTGCATTTAGGGTTCTGACCGTTTTTATGTCTCCGTTTGCTTTTGCTTTCCTTGTTTCTTTAAGCAGTTTAAGAGTTTCTTCAGTTATCCTTTGAAGTCTTTCTCTCTTTTTAACTAGAGGTATTGTCTTTTAGCATTCTTCCCTGATAATGTCTCTAACTTCAGTCCATAGTTCTTCTGGTTCTCTGTCAGCTAGGTTTAAAGCCTCAAATCTGTTCCTTATTTGATCTTTATATTCTTCTGGGATGTTATTTAAAATGTATTTTGGCATTATGATTGCTTTGTTGGTCTTCTTTAGCTTTACTCTGATTTTCGATACAACCACTTCATGATCTGTACTGCAGTCTGCTCCTGGTCTTGTTTTCGCAGAAAGTATGGAACTTCTTCATCTTCTGCTACCAATTATATAATCGATTTGATTCCTATATTGACCATTTGGTGATGTCCACATGTACAGTCGTTTTTTCAGTTGCTCAAAATATGTGTTTGCAAGAAACAAATTATTGGCTTCACAGAATTCAGTCAGTCATTCTCCAACTTCATTTCTATCTCCTAAGCCCCATTTCCTCACAATTGCTAGTTCTTCTCTGTTCCCTACTTTTGCATTCCAGTCCCCCATTATTATTCCTGGTTCATGCTTCTCACATTCTATGTTCCTATTGTGTAGATCATACAACTCCAGCCTCTCATTTCGCATCTGTGCACATCAGCCTCTGGGCTTCCTTTCGTCTTTGACCTAGTGGTGTCATTAGTCGCAGTGCTACTTGTACTTGTCCGTTGTTCTTCCCCAGTAGCTCGCTGAGTGCCATCTGACCTGGGGGTCTTATCTTCCAGCACTATCTCATGTTGCATTTTGGATACTCTGTTCTTAGGGTTTTCATGGTCAGAGGTATTCAGAGGTGGTTTACCATTGCCTTCCTCTGAGTTTGGCTGCATCTTAATCTTGTGTCTCAGCTTTGACCATTCCGCTTTGGGTGACCCTGCTAGGAGTCTAGTCTCTTGGTCTAGACTCCTGACGGCATTGCTCTCAGCTTCTTTAACACTTTCAAACCCCCTCACCACGTTAAGGTGTGCATCCTAGAGGAGGGGTTTTTATTTAAAGGCCCCATATTCAATTAGTTGAGGCAACTTAAAATTGGATACTAGCCACTATTAGTAAGCCAAATAATTTTGAAGTGATGGATTCGTCTTTACCTGTCCTGTTAACAATCTTCTTCCATGCAAGATCAACCTGAAACAAAGAAATGCAATTGATTAATTATTTGTTTAAAAGCAAAGTATAACTCAACTAAGCATTCTTTAAAAGAATGACAGCCCTGCATTTCAAAATATAACAGTGACATGGAAAACCAGTTAGCTTGAAAGAAAAAGCAGCAGATTCCAGGGAAATGCATTGTGTTTATTTATTTATTTGAATTGTGCATGTGCTGTTTAATCTATCATTTTCTAAGCAGCGTTCTGCTTCTTCCGCATTCTCCATTTTGTCTAAAAAGTTAACACTCACTTCTGCTTTATTGATACACTGACAAGTGTGGGTTTCATAAACACATATGTCTAGTTTTGCCCTCAGAGTCCTCTAGGAATCTCATTCCAACAGAAAAGATATTCAGCGATTTCTCTCCTGTTTATTAACTATGATATTGATGATAGCAATAGGGACAATTGTTAGAGCTACATGTGCTAAAACAGGGCTGGCAAACCACTGGTGTGCAGGAGAGGTCTGACTTCCAAGCATTTTTTTGCCCCACAGTCCACCCTTCAAAGTTTCCTATGGCACGATGGCATGTGTCATGGCAGCATTGGATGTCTACCACATGGCATATGCACTTCTGACATTTCTTCTGTCACTTCTGGGGATTTCTTTACCAAGCTCTCTTCCCTTGCCGCCGCCTTTCCTAATGGGGACGTTAAGCCATTGAAAGCCACTGCAGAAGGGGCTGCTTCTTTGGAAATTGCTGGTGGAAGAGGCAATGACTCTGAAAAAATAAGAGTAAATCAGAGTGCTCCAGAAACAGGAAGGAGTACTCCACTGTTTCCCAACATATGGCCCAGGAAACATTGGTGTAGACTGGAGTGTCTTCCTGTTTCTGGAGTGCTCTGATCTGCTCCGATGTTTTCAGTGCCTCTGCCAGCAATGCCTCTTTACTCAGCAGGTTTCCTCAGCAGTTTCCATGGGGGCAGCCTCTTCTGCAGCAGCTTTAAATGGCTTCCCTCATTGGGAAGGCAAGGGGCGAGGGAAGCTGGCAACATTGGCCATTCCCAAAGAACCAGCCACCTCTGCAATAGTGGATGGCTATGGATAGTGTGGTTGTGTGCTGTGTGCGTAGCTTGTGTGTGTGTGTGTGTGTAGTGAGGGTGTGCATGAGAGAGAATGGGTTCCCACTTTCATCCACAGCCACATTTGCTCTGGCCATGCCCCATGGTGGCATGCAGCCCTTGGTTGATTGGCCAACAGGAAATGTGTCCTTTGGGTCAAAAAAGATAAACCACCCCATGCTAAAAGCTGTAAACTGAAGTGGCATGAATCCGTCCCGTTGGACCTACAGGCTAAGGCTATGGTTCTTTTCCCACTTTCCTAAGAGAAAGCCCCATTCAACACTTCTGAGTAAATAAGCATACGATTGCACTGTCGGCAAGATGGAGGTAAAAGAAGACAGGAATTGGGAAAGAATATGAGAAGGGTAGGTGATGGTGAAGTAGAAGGCTAATTTGATAGAAGAAAGCATGGAAAAAATAGAGCTGTGATTGGTTTTTTAAAAAGGATTTTTGGATTGGTTGGCTTTGAAGAGGAAAAGAAAGCTACTTGATGAAAAGATAGAGAGGCTTTGAGATTTTTCCATCATACTCCCCATTTCTAGTCCTTCAAGATATCAAAGAGAATGAATAGACCTGCTAGGGTAACACATAGCCACTAGAACATTCACCTCCACCTCCTTCTGAAACATAACCCAAGAACTTATGTGTGAATGTGAGAGATCTGGGAGTCAAAGTGCTATCGTATTTCTGCCTGATGTGAAGAATATCTGAAGAGCTGCCAATAGTAAACAGGATAAATGTTACAGAATGTTCTATAGTGTGATAATTGAGGGCACCCCTGATGTGCCTCCTCCATTAGTTAGATATATTTGTTACTGCAGTAGCCTTGCAGCACTGCATACCTTAATGAGTTCATCAGCAGGTTTCAGAAACAAATGGGCAGCTTTCTTGTTCACTTTTGTAAATCTTACTGTGTTTGTTTCTAGGGACTTGGCACTTGTTCTGCTGTTTAACTTGGAACTCATGTCAATAATGTACATTGTAGACAGCTCAGGATACTATCCACATCTTAAGCCGACAGAAATAAGCTACTGCTAGGGGGTTACATGGGCCAGCAAAGGCATAGTTTTAAATCCCAGCTCAGAAATGAAAATAAATGTGCAGGGGCCTTGGTCAGATTTCTGGTAATGGATATTTTATTTATCAGCTGAAGAGGGGCTTCAGGCTCTGGTGGATAATTTAGCAAAATATTGTGTGGAGAAAGCCTGCTCACAGTGTGTTAGGTTCTTTCAAGAGAGAATAATTCACCAAATTAAATGTAATTTTGTGGCACTAAGCTGTACTGTTCAGTGTGTGCCTTGGCTTTTTGTTCATGGAACACAAGAGATAATGAGTTAGAGAGATAATAATCTTTGACGAACATTTATCCATAATTCAGGTTTTTTTTAAATCAAAGGAAATTATAAAAGATTAAGATTTTTCCTAAGGTGGTATTAGAAAAAAAAATATTTCCGCCCAGTTGTCTGGGAAAAGTGTAGAGGCATGCACATCTGGGAGTCAGCTTCTCTGGTTTTACACATTAGTTGTTGTCCAATTCTAGAATTATATTGCATTTCCCATAATTTCAGAGGGAGTGCCATGTATATCAATATACTGTAGGGCTTATTGGACAATTTTTTGTCTTTTGTCTTTATGTTATGAAGTTTTCATAATTGGTGTATTAAATTAAGGCATATTTAATTGAGTGGGAAATTTTCAACCAAATTAGTTTTCCAAAAGTTAGTTTCAGTTTACAGGAAGGATGGATATTGTATTAAATATTAGATTGTGGCTGTTGATGCCATATTAGAATTTAGAGAATCCATGCATACCCTGAAGAATACGTTTCTAATGGTTGCTGTGTGAAATATGAGAATGTGGTGGGAATGTGCTCTAGAAATGCAGAAACAAGGAACGTTTGGGCCATTCTACATTCTCAGTTCTCTGTGCAATAAATGCACATTTAAAATGCATTGTCCTTGTGCCTTTCTTTTAGGTTATATTTTCTTTTTTTGATAAAACATCATATTGTACAAGTAGACAGACATATTTAAGTTGGAAGATGCTCTTTTCTACATTCCATCCTTAGGGGAGATTCATTTGGTGGTGACTCAAGATAGAGCTTTCTCCGTGGTGAATGTCTTATTTGTGGAATGCCTTCTCTTTGCAGGTACTGATATTGCTATCATTTTGGCACCAAGTGAAGGCATTCCTGTTTATGCAAGCATAGGTGTTTTCAGTGGGTGACTGTTTTTGCCTTTGCTGTTCTTAGTTGCTTTTAGCTGCCTCTGTCTGCTGGTGATTTTATTACTTTGATTACTGTTTTATTTCTATAGTTATTTATAATTTATTTTATGTTGTATCCCATACCGGTATCAGCACTGATGGACGGGCTAAAAATAGTTTAAATAAATAAATATTTTATTGCTAGAAAAATGACTATTTTTCTATTGTCCCAGGGAACATGTCCATTGTTACTGTAACAGCTGTATAGAATGTGAAATGTGTGAAGTCCCAGGATATTGCTTATGTCCTCACTAGGGATGTGTAAAACACACCACATGCACATATGCATGCACACCTCCCTCCCTCCCTCCCTCCTTCCTTCCCACTTTAGATTGGCAGTCTGCTATTATTTTTAATGGTGAGCTCCAGTACAAGTTTTCCCTGTTCTCCACAGGAGCTGACAATGTTGTTTAAGCTGCAACTGAAGCTTTTAGAACCAATTCAAGCAGCCCTCTGGCAAGCCAATTCCACCTCAGAAAGCATGTGTGTGTGGGGGGGAGCGCTTGTTAGAAAGAGCAGCCAAAGGCCCCTCTCCACATGGAGAACCACATGAAGACTGAGAAGGTGAACTGAAGCTTTCTGTCTGATGTGTTAGCTTTCCAAATGGAGGGTGCTTTTGTTATAGGAGAATTTTCAAGCAAGCAATCCACCATGTGCATTTGAGGTAGTGCTGGCTATTTGAGGACTGCCCTATTCAAGGGCCACCATATGTCGTCTAGCATTTTCTCATACTTGATGGGATTTTCAAAACCAGGATTTGCTTAATGTTTAGTCTATCTCACGATTAGTGAAAAAAGTTAGATTAACTACACACTGAAGATTGTAACTACTTGTTGCTTTCACTTGAATAGGTTTTATAAAAGCTGTTTTTTACACTGCATGCTCTCACTTTCCTGTATTTAACTCCATATTTCTGATTTTTATTTATGCATTTTTAAAAAAATATGAATTAAGTTGTTCTTCCCACATGATGTGTACTATGAAGTACTGTGAAGGACGTCTGGAAGTAGTATGAAAACAACATATTTTGCTTATTCATAAAGATGAGCTCTAAAGAGAAATCTAAATAAAATATTGCAATAAAAGTTCGTTTTTTCTTTTCTTTTTCTCTTCTTTTGTAAGACTTTTAACTGCTCCAGTTTAGAATGAAATATGGGTATAACTCATCTACTGACCTTTAGTTCTCAGTACATTTATTTATTTATTTATTATTTTATTTTTATCCCACAATTCCTCCCAGCAGGAGCCTAGGGCAGCAAACAAAAGTGCTAAAAACACAACAAAACTTCATAAAAACAGATCTTAAAATACATTAAAACAACTTTAAAAACATATTTTTTTAAAAAAAGCTTTAAAAATATATTTAACAAAGAGTCAAAAACATATTGGTTAAAATAAATTAAAAAATATTAAAAGCAATTCCAACACAGACGCAGACTGGGATAGGTCTCAACTTAAAAGGCTTGTTGAAAGAGGAAATTCTTCAAAAGGCGCCAAAAAGATAACAGAGATGGCGCCTGCCTAATATTTAAGGGGAGGGAATTCCACAGGATAGGTGCCGCCACACTAAAGGTCCATTTCCTATGTTGTGCAGAACAGACCTCCTGATAAGATGGTATCTGCAGGAGCTCCTCACCTGCAGAGCGCAGTGATCGACTGGGTATATAAGGGGTAAGACGGTCTTTCAGGTATACTGGTCCCAAGCTGTATAGGGCTTTGTACACCAAAACTAGAACCTTGAACTTGGCCTGGTAGCAAATGTGCAGCCAGTGCAATTCTTTCAGCAGTGGGATGACATGTTGGCAATACCCTGCCCCAGTGAGCAGTCTCGCCGCTGCATTTTGCACCAGCTGCAGCTTCCGGACCAACCTCAAGGGCAGCCCCACATAGAGCTCATTACAGTAATCCAGCCTCGAGGTTACCAGTGCGTGGACAACAGTGGTCAGGCTATCCCTGTCCAGAAAAGGCCACAGCTGTCTTACCAGCCGAAGCTGGTAAAAGGCCATGGAGGTCACCTGGGCCTCTAGTGACAAAGATGGATCCAGGAGCACCCCAAGACTACGGACCTGCTCTTTCAGAGGGAGTACGACCCCATCCAAAGCAGGCAACTGACCAATTATCCGAACTCGGGAACCACCAACCCACAGCACCTCCATCTTGCTAGGATTCAGACTCAGTTTATTGGCCCTCTTCCAGCCCACCACTGAGTACAGGCAGCAGTCCAAGGCTTGCACGGCCTCTCCCGATTCAGATGTTACGGAGAAATACAGCTGGGTATTGTCAGCATACTGCTGACACCTTGCCCCAAATCTCCTGATGACCACTCCCAAGGGCTTCATATAGATGTTAAACAGCATGGGGGACAAGATGGTACCCTGCGGCAACCCACAGCACAACTGCCAGGGGGCCAAAAGACAGTCACCCAATGCTAATTTCTGAGAGCGACCCTGGAGATAGGATCGGAACCACTGTAAAACAGTGCTTCCAATACCCATCTCACCAAGTCCGCCCAGAAGGATACCATGGTTAATGGTGTCAAAAGCCGATAAGAAATCAAGTAAGAATAACAGGGTCGCACTCCCCCTGTCCTCCTCCCAATAAAAGTCATCCATCAGGGTGACCAAGGCCGATTCAGTCGCATAACCAGGCCTGAACCCAGACTGGGATGGGTCAAGATAATCTGCTGCGCCACAACCCTCTCGATCACCTTCCCTAAAAAGGGGGTATTTGCGACCGGTTGGTAGTTGTCAGAAACCAATGGGTCCAGTGTGGGCTTTTTCAGGAGTAGTCGGATTATTGCCTCTTTCAAGGTGGCTGGGACCACTCCCTCCCACAATGATGCATTGACCACACCCTGGATCCACTTGGTCAACCCCCCTTGGCAAGCCTTAATAAGCCAAGAAGGGCAAGGGTCGAGACGACACATTGCTGGCTGCATCGTCGCAAGCACCTTGTCTACGTCATCAGGCCGCATCAACTGAAACCGTTCCCAAGAAGTTGCAGCAGACATTGCACTGGACACCTCATTGGGGACTACAGTAGATGTAGATAGGCCATCAAGACTGCTGATGCGGTGAGCAACTTTACCCTTAAAGTGCCTTGCAAACAATTCACAGTGGGCCTCCGAAGGGTCTAAAACTCCATTTCCTGGAGTTGATGTCAACAGACTCCTGACAATACAGAAAAGCTCCACTGGACGGCTACTTGAGGATGCGATGGAGGCAGAGAAGTGGGCTTTCTTTGCCGCCCTCACTGCCACACAGGAGGCACGGTTATGATGTTTACTCGTGCCCGATCAGCCTCACAGCACATCTTTTGCCTCTTGTGCTCTAGCCGTAATCCAGCCTGTTTCATTACCCTTAGCTCACTGGTGTACCTAGTGCAGATCGGGCTCCACAATGCCGGAGAGGGCACTTGGGGGCAACCATGTCAAGAGCCCGACACGTCTCACTGTTCCACAGTGTGACAAGGGCTTCAACAAGATCACCTGCTCTATCTACTGGGAACTCCCGCAGGGCACTCAGGAATCCTATGGATTCCATTAGGCTCCAGGGGTGAACCATCTTAATCTGTCCATGTGATATACAGTTTTGCATGTCCACAAGTTTAAATCAGCTGTAACCATTTGGTTCATTGTACAGCTCCCAGTTAGCCTCTTCTGGACAAGTTGCCTTCCTCTGTCCTACAGAAGGGTGACAGGAATTAGCCCACGAGTGTAACATTTAATTCTCCCCACAGATTCTTAAGAAAACTTTCTCATCCATGCAATAGGACCACTCCCTGAATATTGAATGTGCAGGGGCAGCGAATGATGAGATCTGGGAGCCAAATGAAGCCCTCCAGCCTTCTGTCACTCATCAGGCCACATCCCCTCCCCACGCCACACACTCCACTGGCCCTATTCCATGCTCTTCCCAAGTGCTTTTGCTTGAGTACAATGTATCCTGGAACTGTAATTATGCTTCTTGCTTGGCTGGATGGAGAAAGGGGTATGTGCAGAAACCTATTACTTTTGCATGGGTGTGATGTACTCCATTGCACAAAAAGGTGAGAGTCACATTCATTGGTCTGCCTACCTTTGTGTCTGGTCCTGCCCATTATTGGCATGGTGCCTCCAGGAAGTCCCCCACAAGGAAGTGTTGCCCTCAATGTGAAAAAGCTCCCCCCCCACACACACGCATACAGCAAGAAGACTGGGCAGTGCTGAGCTGGATCCTTTATGAGAGATGTCTATATCTACTTTCAAATGTTGCATCTTACTACTATCAGAGTATTCACAAATACCTTTTAGCGTTTAATTATTTCACTAGTTTTGAGGTTTCTTCATACATCCTCTAAATCTGACGGTAATGGCTTGCTTCCCTTGATCATTTTGACTGATAGGGAAGAATGTGTGTAGGAAGGTAAAATAGGAAATCAGTTAATATCCTGTGTAAGCAGACGTGGTAGGACAGAAAGGGCTTCAACAATAGAAAAAGAAAAGCTACATGCTCTTGTTTTTTCTTTGTGGGAGCTACCATTTCCACGGAATAAAGATAATGTCTGAATGCATCCTGAGAAGCAAGTCAGAAAACCCATTCATTGTGAGGATTGTGCTAATAAATCCATTTTGCACTGAATGGGAAAACTGTTTGTCTTGCATTATTTTGGCAAACTATGAAAAATAATAAAGATCAGATCAGACATTGCTGGTAAATGCGTGGATACAGCTTTTACATGCTGCTAACATCCTTTTGTAAGGATATATGGAAAAGGAAGAGGGGAAAAGACATAAAAAGCAATTCACAGTGTCCAAACAATTCTGCAACAGTCTCTGTAGAGCCATTACCCAAACGCAGAACAGTTCTTGTCAAGATGGGGGACGAAAGGTTCTCTTGGTCCTTCAGCAACAATCTGTTGGATTTTTAAAAAAATCCCTTAACTTCTGGTTGATCTCAGTTAGGATCCTTGTGAATAATGCACAAAAATGTTTATTTTTTTAAGGCTTGTTGCCAGATGGCTCTTGCCATCTTAAATGGTTCTACCTTGGTTTGGAAAATGTTCATATTTAACATGTAGCTACTTACACAAGATATTTAACATGTAGCTACTTAACAAGATAAAACCTCAGTTGGTTCCTAAAACAGAGATAAAAGTCTGTTGCTTGGACATGCCACTTTCTGAGGATTTCTTTTTCCCAATACTACTTTCATGCACTAATCTTTTTGACTCAAATTACATGTTGCCTCTTTATGGGGAGACAAGAAAGGGAATGAGGTGAGTGACCCTGAGGCTGAATTAGAGTAAGGGCTTCCCCGCACCCTTCCATTTAATCACTCTGGATGCTTGAGTTGACTGCGATGAGAGTGAATCAGACCTGTTTCACTTTAAAAATGATACAGTGTATAAAAAGAATTAGAACTTAAAACATGAAAGCCACCCAACACTGGATTGTCTTCTGACCTGTGCTCTGCAAACACCAGAGAAATAGAAACATTTTGCAGCCCTGAAATGTTGATCTCAATGAAATTCCTTTATGTCAATCTCTTGTTTCATCTGCTGAGTTCCCTGCCATTCCTAGTGCAGCTTGGTAGCATTGTTCGCCAACTCTACGCTGGAAAACTCCTTTTGCCAACTTCCTAAAAATCTTATTCCAGCCCTGTCCATTGGCAAACTGGAAAATGCCTCTTAATAGCTTTTTCTCATTTACTCACTTTCCCACTTTTGGACTGATTTTGTGGTAGTCATGTCAAGCATGAATGGCTGAGCACTAGTTACATAGATCAAAGACTGCTATGGCTAATAAGAGCTCTCTATCAATCAAACGTCATACAGGTACATCAAGGGACTAATAGCGTTCTATCATCTAAAATCCCAGTATATAGGGGAGTAAAACAAGGGTGTTTGCTGGCCCCTTTTTTATTTAATTTTTTTATTAATGATATGGTGGAGTCCCTATCATCGCCTGATTTCCCCCCCCTCAATTAACACACAAAAAATATCAATGCTTTTATATGCCGACGATCTTGCTCTATGCTCATTAACAAAAATAGGACTTAAACAAATGCTCCTAAAATTGGAAGATTATTGCCACTCCCAGAAGCTAAGAATCAATCAAGCCAAATCTAAAATCATGGTATGTGGCAAATTTAGGAATTCAAAGAATAGCTGGTCAATAAATGGGGCCCCATTGGAACAAGTCTCAAATTTTAAATACCTGGGTATACATTTGTCAAATAGACTCTCCTGGACAACCCAGATCAAGGCTATGTCCTTAACCGGTTCCCAAGTCCTTGGTTTAATGAAAAAAATTTTCTATACAAAGGGAGGCCAACTTGTCCCCCCAATGTTAAAAATATTAAAAACTAAAATACTACCGAAGATCCTGTACGGATCAGAATTATGGGGGGCTACAGCAAAAACTCAATTAGACACTATTCAAAATAGCTTTATGAAACAAGTGTTAGGCCTCCCTCCAGGAACAACGGCTACCCACCTCAGAGCAGAACTGGGGATTCCTTCAGTCGGGGCACGTATTGACTTGGCATTTCTAAGATACTGGATCCGAATCCTAAAAACGGAGGATTCAACCCTAGTGAAACACTGCTGGTATGAACAAATGCAAGTGGGAGGTTGGGCAAAGATCTATCTGACGATTCTAGCTAAATATAACCTCCCCCTGGAAAAGTTAATGGAATTAAACAATATTGCACTCCGTAACTGGATTTTTGATAAGGATGCTGAGCAGAATCGTCTACATATAGAAGCGGCTGCTTACTCAATTTGGTTCCCATCTTTCAAACTTAACCATTATATGTCTAACTATTTAGACACCCTCGACTCCGCCCCCATCAGAAGAGCTTTTACATCCCTCCGATTCCAAACTATGCCCACGGCCTATATAGAGGGTAGGTACAGCGGTATACCAGTGGCTCAACGTCAATGCGTCTATGGATGTAAGGCAATAGAAGATTTAGTCCACTACCTACTTTACTGCCCTCCACACGAAAACCCCAGAGGGAAATTTTTATCCGTAATTTTAGCCCTTTTAACCTGCCATACAGACGAAGAGAAGGTCAATTTTCTTTTATGTGATAATAACAATTCAGTGACCCTGGCAGTCGCCGCCTTGGCGGCCCAAAAACTGAGGAAAATTTTTGTAAAAGGGCCAACGCCCTGAAAAGCTAACCCATTTATTTTAGCAAGACACTGATTTTAAAAATACTTCTATCTTTTGTTATTCTATGTACATTTGTAACCTTGCACATGGCCTATGGCTTAGTCTGCAATAAAGTTTGTTGCTGTTGCTAGTTACATAGCAAAAATCTGGAATGAACCAACACGTGACAAATCTAGAGCAACCCAGTGTCTGTATTTGCACATTGTGCTGGCCCATGGTCTAGTGTGATGTGCAGAATGCCCAGGTGAGCTTCAGGCTCTTGCACTCCATGCTACTCTCTTAAACTATGGCTTATGACTAGATTTGGTTATCTCTGGTCTGAACAACACAGCAAGGTGAGATTCAGGAAAACAAGACTAAAAACTGCCAAGTGATCCTTGCAGAAGGAATGGGTAGGGGAATCCCACCAGCCTAATGCTCACTTGCCTCTGTCCAGCTAATGCATAATTTAGCATGATGTGTGAACACGGCTCATGTTGTTCCTTACTGTATTTACATAACATATGTGCCACAAGTTCAGCCTCAGTTGCATTTCTGGGTTAAAGGACAAATTACCTTTCTGTCACATCTTCCAGCTGTCTGACCCATATGCTTTACTTCTACTTGGCAGCAATCATACAGAGCTAATTGACACAACTATTTTGAAGTCTTCATAAGTTGAAGGGTGGTGTGGAGTTTTTGCTATGATAAACTGTGTTTTCAAATACACTGGCATTTTAAGATTTATCTCTTCTTGAGGAATAATAATTAAAGAAAGGATTAAGCCAGGATTTCTTGAGCCACTATTTGAACCCATGTTAGGCCTTTGAAAAGACCAGCCATTGCACAAAAATCACCTCACAATTCAGTGTGTTGACTCCACCACATTTTTAAAAGGGCCATTTAAATATGTCCATGATAACAAACACATTTTTCTTGCCACTCTCTCTTCTGAAATAGAGAAGTCAGTTTATTTATTTATTTATTAGATTTATATTTATATTTATAGATTTATATCCCAGTAGGAGCCAGGGTGGCATTGTCTCATTGTCATAGTATGTACACTGGTGACAAATGTGAAGATGGCCACCATTCCTGTGTCACATTATAAGGGAACAGCTACCATATTCTAACATTCCAAGAGGCTTGGGGCTTGCAGTCAAATATATTCTGGAAGGCCAAGTCAGGCTGAATCAGGTCATATTAAGTCAGGTCACATCTCTTTCAGCACCAATCAAGGAAGTCGGAACCATGGACAGCTCCCTGGGGCTTCTTCTGGCTAGAGTTCTTCCTTTTGCAGCGATTGAAATATGTTGTCTCAGCAGAAAGCTAAGGTTGACAAGGTTTAAAATAGTGGAGGTGGCTACATCTTTTAAAGGGTCCTTGGTTGGTTTTGTATCTGTTGGCTTCTGCGAGGTCAAAGAAATGGAGGTGTTGTGGGGACTCATATTCTGAATCTGAGGATAATGGTTGGACTGTTCCATCAGCAGGGAGGGCATGGGAGAAAATATCAAATGTTGTCCTCTGGGTGCAGAATTATTTGTTTATTTATTTATTTACATTTGTATACCGCCTCATAGCTGAAGCTGTCTGGGCGGTTTACAATAATTAAAAACATTAAAAACAAATATACATATTTAAAGCTGCCTCCTTAGAGTATTGCTGATCCCTGGTGTTGGAGGTAATGATGCATATATTGGGAGTTCCTTGGAATTATACAGGAGTTCCACATTGAAATAATATAGTCCCATGTATAGGTTTCTGATTTGTCTGGGACCCTAGAAACTCATACTTATTCCACCCTGATCATGTAGCTGCTCTTAACCTGGCCTAAGAAGTTTGAAATTACAGCACAATCATCTGGACAGTTCAAATCTCTGGACTTCATATTATTTGAGCAGTGCTTAGTATTTCATAAGCCATGGTTTTATTCACAGGACATAGTTTTAGTTTGATTCTAGAAAGGGTGTTTGACACCAGAAGAAATCTGTGCAGAAAGCAGTATGTTTTGATCCAAAGTAGGGTTCCCCAAATTCTAGCCATGATATTTTCTTTCTTTCTTGTAGATGTTTGATTGGATCAGTCACAACAAAGAGTTGTTCCTGCAAAGTCATACTGAAATTGGAGTGAACTACCAACATGCCCTTGATTTACAGACACAGCATAACCACTTTGCTATGAATTCTATGGTGAGTACCTAAAGATTTTCTCTAAGGATGTGTGTGGAACAGAGATGAAAAGTTAAGGAAGAATCACCAGTTAAAAGAGGAGGAACAGCTCTGGAGGTTTGATGAGCCAAATGGTCAGGTTGAACATCTGGCAGCAATACTACATTTTCTGAGGTGTAGTTTATTCTGTCTTGACACAGTACATGACCTTAAAAAAATAAATACAAGGCTGGCTTTAAAATGAGGGCTGGCACAATATAATATTTTGCCATGTTCCTGACATCCCTTAAAAGAAAGTCAGTAAAAGGAGAGTTTAGTACTGTGATAATTTACACTTTTTCATATGGCCAGGATTTATTTTCCATCTTTGATCAATTGGTCATTTAAACTTCTGACGTTGATATATGAATTCCATATAATAAACTATAACCCTTATTTGCAACCTCAAGCTGCAGCCATCTGCATGGAATGCAGGTCCCTTTTGTTATGTGCTCATAGCAGTGTTGAAGTCATTTCCCTCTGATATGCTCCCATACTACTCAGGAGTCACAGTCTCCTTTTCCACCAAGTAACTGTTTGACCAGCAGAGAGGGCAAATATTGGGTAAGAAAGACCCATGTCCACTGTCCTCTTATTGTATGAACCCACACTATTCATATACACTGCTGCATGTGCATGGGAATGGTGCCTCAGAGTAGTGTTGATGAAGGTTCTTTCTATTAAGAGTGCCAAACCATTAATGTTTTATGTGAATCAAAACGACCTTGTGGCCATTCTTCATCCTCCCACTTCAAACTAGCTGCTTTAGGATGTGCAGCCACACTTTGCACTTGACTACAATCTCACCCCGTTATTTGAAATTATTTCCAAATGTTGGAAATTATGAAACAATTGTTTATTTGCTGAAATCATGTGACAACTTCTAAAGTATATAAAAATTGCAATCTCAAAAAAATAGCAGAGGTTAAGGTATAAGAATCTTCCTGACAAGATGCAGGTGTCTACTTATGTGGCTTAAAATGTTCAAAGGTCAAAAACTCATTGAGCAGTTAGAATGTACTACTGTCATTGGCTTCTAGGGAAATGTAAAACAAGTTGCTTGGGGGTTTGGGGTCATTAAAAATCACATGTCATGTTTCATAAAACTGGAAGTGATAAACTTAATGTTCTAGCAAAATACTAGCTCTGGTGATTATAATCCACTGACCCAAATTCCACTGGTTTCGTGGGACACTCACAATCAGGTTCTAGTTGAATTTGTAGCCAATAAATTCAACACAGCTAAATGCACAACACAGCTAGGATGCACAACTTAATGTGGTGAGGGGGTTTGAGAGTGTTGAAGAAGCTGAGAGCAATGCCATCAGGAGTCTAGACCAAGAGGCTCCCAAGGCAGAATGGTCAAAGCTGAGACACCAGACTAAGATGCATCCAAATTCAGAGGAAGGCAATGGTAAACCTCTAAATACCTCTTACCACGAAAACCTTATAAACAGAGCATCCAAAATGCAACACGGGATAGTGCTGGAAGATGAGACCCCCCGAGTCAGAAGGCACTCAGCAAGCTACCGGGGAAGAACAAAGGACAAGTATGAGTAGTGCTGTGACTAATGACGCAGCTGGGTCCAGAGTTGTACGACGCACACAATAGGAACGTGGAATGTGAGAAGCATGAACCAGGGAAAGCTAGAAATTGTCGTGCAAGAAATAGAACATATCAACATTATTTGGCATGAGTGAAATAAAATGGACAGGAATGGGACATTTTCATTCAGGCAACTACAAAATATTTTATACAGGAAATGAGAAATTAAGAAGAAATGGGGTTGCTTTAATAGTGAGAAGTGATGTAGCAAAAGCAATCAGGAGCTACAACACAAGTTCTGAGTGAGTGATATCAATGAGATTAAATGGCAAACCTATTATCATAACCATCCAAGTCTATGCTCCAACGGCAAACACAGAAGAAGAGGAACTGGAGAGATTTTACGCAGAGGTGCAGGAAGAAATTGATCACACACCAAAACAAGATGTGCTGATAATCATGGGGATGCAAAAGTAGGGAACAGAGAAGAACTAGAAATTGTGGGGAAATTGGGTTTAGGAGACAGAAATGAAGCAGAAGAAAGACTTACTGAATTCTGTGAAGACAATAATTTGTTTCTTGCAAACACATATTTTGAGCAACCTAAAAGACTACTGTACACGTGGACATCATCAAATGGTCAATATAGGAATATAATTGGTAGCAAAAGAGGGAGATGTTCCATACTTTCTGTGAAAACAAGACCAGACTGCAGTATAGATCATGAACTGGTCATATCGAAAATCAGAGTAAAGCTAAAGGAGAACAACAAAGCAATCATAATGCCAAAATAACATCCCAGAAGAATGTAAAGATCAAATAAGGAACAGATTTGAGGCTTTAAACTTAGCTGACAGAGAACCAGAAGAACTATGGACTCAAGTCAGAGACATTATCAGGGAAGAATGCAAAAAGACAATACCTCTAGTTAAAAAGAGACAAAGACCTCAATGGATGACTGAAGAAACTCTTAAAATGGTTGAAGAGAGAAGGAAAGCAAAAGCAAAAGGAGATAAAACACAGTCAGAACTCTAAATGCAACAATACAGTGACTAGTATGTAAGGACAAAGAGAACTATTACAATAGTTATTGTATAGAACTAGAAGAGGACAACAAAAAGGGAAGAACAAGAGCCCTATTCGAAAAGATTAGAGTAATGAAAGGGAAATTTAAACCAAGAGTAGAGATGTTGAATAATCAACAGGGGAATACACTGACTGACCGAGATGAAATAAAAGGAAGATGGAAGCAATACACTGAAGAACTCTATAAAAGAGATGCCAGGATGACATTCATGGAAGAACCATATGATGAAGAACCAGAAATTTTAGAATGTGAGGTGAAAGCTGCTCTTAAAATACTTGGAAGAAACAAATCACCAGGAACAGATGACATACCAATAGAGTTGCTACAAATTACTGAGACTGAATCTGTCCAAATTTTGAAAACAAATTGTTAAGAAATATGGAAAACTAAACAATGGCCCACAGACTAGAAGTGTTCAATATATATCCCAATTCCAAAGAAAGGGGATCCCAGGGAATGCAGTAATTATCAAACTATTGCCTTAATATCCCATGCAAGTAAAGTAATGCTCAATATTCTACAACAAAGGCTCTTACCATATATGGAGCGAGAAATGCCAGACGTCCAAGCTTGATGTAGAAAGGGAAGAAGCACCAGACATCATATCGCAAATATACATTGGATAATGGAACAGACCAAGGAATTTCAGAAGAAAATCATCCTGTGCTTTATAGTTTACAGCAAAGCCTTTGATTGTGTAGATCATGAAAAGCTATGGAATGCTTTAAAAGAAATGTGGGTGCCACAGGATCTGATTGTCCTGATGCGCAACCTATATTCTGGACAAGAGGCTACTGTAAGGACAGAATATGGAGAAACCGATTGGTTCAGAATCGGAAAGGGTGTGAGACGGGTGTATTTCATCACCTTATTTGTTTAATCTATATGGAGAACATATCATACAGGAAGCAGGATTGGACCAAGATGAAGGAGACATGAAAATTGGAGGGAGAAATATCAATAATTTAAGATGTACAGACGATACCATACTACTAGCAGAAACCAGTAATGAAATGAATGCTGATGAACGTTAAAGAGGAAAGCACAAAAGCAGGACTACAGCTGAACATCAAAAAGACTAAAGTAAAGAGAACAGAAGATTTATGTAACTTTAAAGTTGACAGTGAGGACATTGAACCTCGGCACAGTCATTAACAAAATGGAGACAATAGTCAAGAAATCAGAAGAAGGCTAGGACTGGGGAGGGCAGCATTAAGAAAAATAGAAAAGGTCCTCGAAAGCAAAGATGTATCACTGAACACTAAATTCAGGATCATTCAGACCATGGTATTCCTGATCTCTGTGTATGGATGTGAAAGTTGGACAGTGAAATAAGCGGACTCATAGGGTCACCATAAGTCGTTATCGATTTGAAGGCACATAATAACAACAAAAAATCAAAGCAGAAAAAGTCATCTGTTAGCTGGTAGATATCCACCGTCACATGTTGTTGTTGTTGTTATGTGCCTTCAAGTAGATTACGACTTATGGCGACCCTATGAATGAGTGACCTCCAAGAGCATCTGTCATGAACCACCCTGTTCAGATCTTGTAAGTTCAGGTCTGTGGCTTCCTTTATGGAATCAATCCAACTCTTGTTTGGCCTTCTTCTCTTTCTACTCCCTTCTGTTTTTTCCCAGCATTATGGTCTTTTCTGGTGAATCATGTCTTCTCATTATGTGTCCAAAGTATGATAACCTCAGTTTCATCATTTTAGCTTCTAGTGACAGTTCTGGTTTAATTTGTTCTAACACCCAATTATTTGTCTTTTTTGCAGTCCATGGTATGCACAAAGCTCTCCTCCAACACCCCATTTCAAATGAGTTGATTTTTCTCTTATCTGCTTTTTTCACTGTCCAACTTTCACATCCATACATAGAGATCGGGAATACCATGGTCTGAATGATCCTGACTTTAGTGTTCAGTGATACATCTTTGCATTTGAGGACCTTTTCTAGTTATCTCATAGCTGCCCTCCCCAGTCCTAGCCTTCTTCTGATTTCTTCTATGGTCTCCATGTTGGTTAATGACTGTGCCGAGGTAGTGATAATCCTTGACAATTTCAATGTCCTCATTGTCAACTTTGACGTTACATAACTCTTCTGTTGTCATTACTTTAGTCTTTTTGACGTTCAGCTGTAGTACTGCTTTTGTGCTTTCCTCTTTAAATTTCATCAGTATTCGTTTCAAATCATTACTGGTTTCTGCTAGTAGTATGGTATCGTCTGCGTATCTTCAATTATTCATTGCTTTTTATGTTGGTACTAGAATTCTCTGACCATCTTCAATTATTAATATTTCTCCCTCCAATTTTCACACCTCCTTCATCTTGGTCCAATCCTGCTTTCTGTATATGTTCTGCATATAGATTAAACAAATGGGGTGATAAAATACATCCCTGTCTCACACCCTTTCCGATTGGAAACCAATCAGTTTCTCCATATTCTGTCCATACAGTAGCCTCTTGTCCAGAGTATAGGTTGCACATCAGGACAATCAGATGCTGAGGTACCCCAATCTCTCTGCCCATAAAGTTTTCTGTATTAGAAATCTGTTTGTTTGAAAAGGTTAATTATTCCCTTTAAGTGTATGGATGTTGTCTAGTTTATGTCCATTCATCTGTACTGGTTGCTGGGATTGCTTGTTCTGCCAAACTGAGATAAACTTTGACAGGGACTCCCTATGCAAGTGATTTCAGAACACTGTCCTCTAAGATGCCATATTGTAGCTTTATTAAGAAAGTAACACCAGATATGTTACATGCACCTTCCTTTTGATGTACAATGTGGCTGGAGATGTGGTACTCCTGTCTCATCTAGGTAAACTGGCTTATCTCCTCAATACTTTTCTTTTGAAAATGCAGAGAATCAGCATATCCAGAGAGGAACCATTAAGGATTGGAACAGAGAGTTTGATAGCAAAGGGTCTTTATGTGTGAGACTCTTCATAGCCATAATATTATTCTATGGTTCATGAAGCAGAAACTGAGCCTCTTTGAACGTTTAATGACAGAGTTTCATAGGGGACTGTCACTAGCTGTACACTGATGAATAATGCCTAGCTTTACATTACTAGCATGTGTGCTAGTAATGTCCATGACTGAGCCCCAGTCCCTGTGGGGTCTTATTCCAATTACCTCTCCTTTTGCTGTAACAAAATGGGGGGGGGGACTGCTTAAATAAAATGTCATTATATGCAGTTCTTTAACCATTTTCTCCTACTCCTTATTCTCAGCACACTTTTTTTTCAAACGCACTTCTTTTCCATCAGCTTTACCATAGACTATACATATTGGGTCCAACTGTCCGTTTCATTGCCATCACTGTTTAATATAAACTCCTAGCACATAGCTACAAGTTTTTCTTTTCTCCTTTCAAATAGCTGGTGTCATAAAATCTGGTAGTTAAGGCAAAATTATTACAATAATAAAAATCATAGGAAATATGTACTATTAATTGTGTGGTGTCGGGTTTAGACCTCCTGGAACCAGAAAACCTCAGATTTAATCCCCCCCCCTTTAAGGTAACAATCTTCATGGCTGCAAAGATGTTAAAAACACACTAAAATAAAAAGTGTGTTACTTTATGTATTAAATATATGTGATGCATGTGGCAAAAATAAGAAAAAAAGAGGAATGTTTAAATCCAAATTCATTAGAGGTTTTAAATCTCAAAATTTCAGTGTACTTGCACATCTGATGAAATGGGATGTGGTCAACAAAAGTTTATGCCATAATACATTTGTTAGCCTTTAAGCTGTCACAAAACTGTTGCTTTTTGCGCGAGCTGATGCTTTCTACATTTTGTCATTCAGAATAAGAATTTATCAAGAAGTCACTGAATACATGCTATAGGTATGCTAGATGGTGCATCCTGAAGTAGATATAAAAGTAAACAAATAATAGTTTCTCCAATTGGGACTATTTGTTTCTTAGATTTAACCCAAGTAGCTCACTTGTACATGAGCTCCCTTGATACATCAGCACACACACAGTTATGGGTTAACAACAGTCACCTCCCTGTTCCCCATCTCCCTCCTGATAAGTGCCAGTGGCAGCTAGTGTTGCAGTATCTCTCCACTGTATGAGGGGCTTTTTGGCCATCTGCAGCTTATGATATATTTCCAATGTTGTCCAGGAGATTGGCCAGTTGTCTTTCTGGATGGGGTTGCACTTCCTCTGAAAGAGAAGGTTCAGAGTTTGGTGATGCTCCTGGATCCATCTTTGTCACAGGAGACTCAGATAACCTCAGTGGTTAGGAGTGCTTTTTACCAGCTACCAGTCTGGCCACGGGGATTCATGCATTGGTAACCTTAAGAGTCGATTATTGCAATGTGCTCTACGTGGGGCTACCCTTGGGCTTGGTCCCCAGCTGATGCAAAATGCCGTGGCTAGACTGTTCATGGGACAGACTATTGCCAGCACATAAGTTGTGCTTGCAAGCTAGCACTGGCTGCCCATACACTACCAGATCAGATTTAAGGTTCTTGTATTAATTTACAAGGCCCTTAACAACTTGGGTCCAGAATATCTCAAGGACTACCTGATTGCTTATATCCCTACCTGATTACTGAAGCCTTTAGGGGAATCGCTGTTAGTGGTTCCCCATATCTCAGATGCACTGCTCATATCCACCAGGAGCTATGTGTTCACTATTGTGGGCCCAATTATATGAAATTCCCTTCCAGTTGAGGTCAGACAGGCCGCCCTCCCTGTTGAACCTCTGGTGCTTACTGAAGACTTTTTTCCTTTTCCTTTTTTTTCTGGATAGTCCCTCAAAGTAATAAAATCTGGAGAGCACAAGACTAATGTCTTAATCCCATAACTTTTTAAGTGGTATAGAAGCTTGGAGGAAAGGGCACAAGTATTAAAGATCTGTGTCCTCTTTCTCCCTAAGATTCTCCCAGAGGTTGACAGCATTGTGATGGGTTCCTTCTGAGTGACAGAAGAAGGGACCTCTTGGCCTTTCTCCTTTCCTAATAATGGAGCTTCTTCAGAACTGTTTTTCTATGGGGAAGCACCAAGTGTACCCCCATTCATACGCCAATAAAGGATGTTTATGAAATTCTCCCCACTGGGATTTCAGCGTTTTGACTTGCCCAATATTGTTTCCATAGTGCCACCAATGATCTGTCATTCTTCCAGTTTTGGATTTTCAGACAGCTGTGTGTCCGCTGTTTTCTGCAATTTTCAGTTTTTGGTATCTTTCCTCCTTCATCCCCCTCACAGGTTACCGTTATGCATCAGTACACGTGCATTGATTAAATCACAGTGGGAGAGGGGAAGATAATTCTGATCACATCAACATTCTTTTTTGTGCTGTGTTTTATTCAACATGCATAGGCAGTGGTGGTCGTCAGTAATCTGCATGGAATGAAAAGAATAAAACTGTGTATGTGCTGATTCCAAAATTAATTTTAGAAAATTTCCACATTAAACTAGAAGACATATGAAGCAGAGCAGAACAAGACCACGGAATGTGAATAGGATGAGGGAAGACAGCTCATTCCTAACCCTAAACACCTGTGCTAAGTGCATAGTCTGCATTGTTGAATGGTGGGCTGTTTCCACCTGGCACAGTCTGTTGCATACTTGCTGCATCAGATCCAAAATGTGGATTGCTGTTGCTAAATTGGGGCAACTGATTTCAAATCCCAGCTGAACTCATTCAGAGCTTTCAGTGTCACTGCCAGATCCCCATTGGTAAAATAAGCATAGTGAGAAAATATATTTCCTCTGGCTGTTGTGATAAATTAGCTAAATATTGTATAGTACTGTTTACAATAAGAAGTGCAATTTTTTTATAGAACAGTGTTGGTATTCTTTAAAAAAATGGAATTGTTCTTTTATTAAACCTGTGCAGTATTTATGCCTATATATTAATATTTCTCATTAAAACTGAAAACTGGCTTTAAAGTATATTCGGTGATCTTATTAATCTAATTACTTTTCTAAACCAAGCTGCATTGCCCTTTTTAAATGGGTACAAATCACACTGATTGCTGATCTATATTTGAATATCTCAGTGCACATGCTGATTATTCTAATTGAAGCTATTCATAACTGCTTCACCAAATTTGGTTTATACTTTGTATGTGACCCCTTCAAAGGGTGAGTCATGACTTCAGAGAAATATGCAAAATTGTTTTCCATCATGGCTCCATCAGCCCACCCGTTGTCAAGGAACTAATTGTCGAAAACAAGGGCAAGTTGCACTCTCTCCCTAGTGTTATAATGCATAGGAAACACATTACCCTCTAATGACATCTTTCTGAAATAATATCTTACCATTTGTCATTTCCATACACTGTACTCTTTATTTTATGCCAAGACAATATGCACTTAAATTAAAGTCTGCATCGGGCCACATGCAGTTACTTAGTTAAAGACACTGCCAAGGGAATCAGGGTCTTGAAGAGATCATATGAGAACAAGTGGTTGTTCTTCATTAGAGTTTCTACAATTGCTGGGTACAGTTTAAAGACTGCAACATCAAAACATAAAAGGGTTTCTGCAGAAAAACATGGCCTCATGCTAATGTTTTTCAAAACTTCACGGAGTCTTCTGCTTCTCCAACTTAGATGGATTGGTTGTGTGTGTGTGTGTGTGTGTGTGTGTGCGCACGCGCGTGCATGTACACAAGCACACACACACACACACCTCTCCGGTAGTGATCCTTTGTCGTAAGAACTTCAGAAGAGATCTGATTGTTCAGACCAGAAACCCATCTAGTCCAACATCCTGTTCCTGCACATAGATGCTTACAGGAAGCCCCAAAACAGGACATGAGCCCAGTAGCACTCTCCCATCCATGATCCCCAGCAACTGGTATTCAGAGGAATTCTGCCTCTGATACTGGAGGTAATATATAGCCCTTGTTACTAGTAGCCATTGATAGCCTTAGCCACCAGGATTTTATCTAATCCCTTTTTAAAACTATTAAAGTTGGTGGCCATCATTACATCATCTGCAGAATGAAGTGGTACAATCCAGAAATAAGAACAGCACCATATGATTCTGTTAATAACTTGGCTTGGTTCTCAGATCCTCTGAAATGCTGCTTGTTCTCTCTCCTACCCTTCCTAATCCTTTTTAAAATATATATATTATAAGGTTGTAAAGAAGTAATTCCTACTTTATATATTTTTTCTCCTCAGAATGCCTACGTGAATATAAATCGCATCATGTCAGTTGCATCCAGGCTTTCAGAGGCTGGCCATTATGCATCACAACAAATTAAACAGATCTCTACCCAGCTAGATCAAGAATGGAAGAGCTTTGCTGCAGCACTGGATGAGCGCAGCACCATACTGGCCATGTCTGCTGTGTTTCACCAGAAGGCTGAACAGGTGTGTAATTTTAAATCAGTCACTTGAATCTCTTGCTTCTGGGTTGCTTTGAGGGTTTTTTACCGGTTTAGATCATTATCAATGCCATTAATACAATACAATTGGTATATCTTGGCTCTTTTCTTGCTGACTTACTACAAATAGGCATTGATGATGAGTTCGGTAATGAGGTATTGCAGCCTGCAACTTGTCCCTGGTTGAATAAATTTTAGAAAGTTAAAATTGGTCACACAAAAGCCTACCTATTGGGTTGGTAGGGTTTTGAATAATAGAGAATACTGACTAGGAGTCTCTATAGAAGAGGGAGTGAGATTTGCCTCCCATGTTCTGATTACATGGGAATTAGCACAAAATTTCCAAAAGATACATTCCTTTCCATTGTACTATGTGACCAGAATTAATTTTCTAAATTAATGCCCCTTCAATTAAGAAAAAGTCTGTGCATGTGCTTTGAGAAAGGATTGTTTTCCCTAGAACTCATTGAGTGTCCTGCCCGAGCAACCTGAAGTCAGTCACAAATGAGGAACTGTGTTTTTCTTTAATAGGTTTATTAAAAGATTTCTATTTAGAGCGCTTCATGAATCAGCTTATAGGTTACACAGGGTTCAGCATCATCACTAGTCTAGATTAGACATTACTACACTGCACTCAAAAGTTGTTGCAGCAACTAGACATGCCCCATCACCCAGCTTGGTGATGTATTTGGTGATGGGTAGAGGAGGTGTGTCAGGTGGGGTGGCAACTGTTTGACTGGGCTGAGCCTCCTTGTGGGTACCTGGAGCTTCAGGGGCGGAACTGTCATTGTCCGGAGTGAGAGAGTTTTCAGAGTCCTGTGCTGCTGGCAGCTCAACATAGGAAGCATCAGTCCATTCAAAGTCCTCCTCCTCCTCTGACGTCTCGCTGCTCCACCCCCAGTCTGCCGGCTCATGACATTGAGTTTGCAATAAAAACTAATTTGTAGCACCTACAGTTTCTTACTTCCTCTTTCCCCCCCAATAGCTATTGATTGACCTGTCCACAAATGTGTCTAAATGTATTTTAAAGCTGTCTAAACCCTAAAGATGCAGTACAACCATTTATATGGGTGATCCCAAGTTTTTATCATGTTTTATTGTACATAGGGTTGGGGAGAATTCCAGTGCCATCCCATTTCACTTGCTCATAACCATGCATCAATAGCAGATTAAGCCACGTAATCAACAAAATGAACTGTGCATGGAACTGTACTGTATTACAAGTAGGGATGTATGAATATGCCTCGATCCATTCTGATATTCATTTGCACTGTTATTTTGCATTCCACTGCAATTGGTTTATTTTGCACAAATCTTTGTTCCATTTGTCATTCGCTGATGTGGAAATGTTTGTGGGTTTTTTACATACACATTTTTACATAGCATGCAATAGACATGCATATCTTAGCCATCAGCAGATATAGTCAAATCATTTACCTTCTCTGTATGCTCCCTTTCAAAATTATAAACTTTCAGAAGGATAAGCCTGTTAGTCTTTTGCAGCAAAACCAACAAAGAGCCTTGTAACACCTTAAAGACAAAATTAATGAAGTGGCTAATGATCCATCACAAAGCAATCTATTGATGCAAACCTAACCATATCTGTTCAGAAGTAAGTCCTATTTAATTCAGTGGGGCTTACTCTCAGTTAAATGGTGCTGGGATTACAGTGTCACATTACCTTGATTTCACAGTTCAGTATAAATTGTCCTATATCATTTCCCTCACTGCTTAAATTGCCAGGGAGGGACATTTTGGTTATAAATGGGGAGAAAAGGAATTTTAATTTTAAAACAAGGATTTAGGGTGATCAAAAATAGGCAGTCAAATACAAGTCATTTTCTCCATGAACCCAAAGAGGCTAGGACTTCGTATAAGGAGCAGACATAAAATCCCCGGGTAACAAAAGATATCACTTCTCCCTATGTGAACAATAATGAGTGATGCATTGCATTGGTTTTTAAAATTCATAACAGGGAGCAAAATAAAGCTGAAATCCTAACTCCAGAAATGCAAACAACACTCCAGAAACATGAAAAAACAAGACACACCTTAAAAACAAGACATACCTATATACATAAATTAATATGTAAATAGTGTATATTGCAAAGCAATTTGTGTATCTATTTGCATATAATATGTGCATGTTCATTGTAGAAAATTAAGCCAAATAGCTTTCACAGCAAGAGACAGTCGAATGAGTAGACAGAGTAAAATCCTCTTGATATTTTTGACCGATTCCTTGGCATTCCTGCCTGTGAGGTGGTCCAAGGGCTGCCTCTTTCTTCTTTTAAACTGCTTAGAGCAGCTCTGTGGCCGTGTGGTAAAGTATCTGTTTTAAAATGCACCCAGGAAGTGGCTATATGCCATCACGTGCAGTCACTTTCTGGGGAATCATATGAAGAATTGTACTTATAGGGGCTGTCATCTTTTTTTCTGTACAATGTCCCTGATAGCCTTAACAAGGACATTGTACAGAAATGTCTCTGGGTACTTTTTTATTGTTGTTCCTTGTTCTTTTTCTTTATATTCCTTGCACTTATCCTTTAAAAAATTTCTTCAGATGTACCTATTCTGTTTTGTTGGTAATTAATTATGGATTGTTATGATTGATTTTAAAAAATAAAATAAACAGAAAACAACCAGACAATAGCTGTTTCCGTTCCTTCTGTACTCTGGTTTTTTTAAATGCTTCTTTTAAATGCTTTAAGGGATTTGTACTTTTTGACTAATGTCTCTTTATTTCACAATATTATGTTCAGATATTCATTTTTGTCTAGCTTATCTGATTGGGCCAAGCATTCTCTATTCTTTTTCTGTTTCATTTTTGTAGCATATAATGTGTATTAGTTGTTTCTGGTAGTCTAAGAAAAGTTTGGCAGTCTTTTATTCTAAAAAATCCTTGTTGATGTTTTCTGGCATTCTCATTTGTGTTGTTTTGGGCCCATTCTATTCTTGGATGAACCTTTACAACTAGCATTCAAGATTGAGTTCTAGGGCCAAAGTAAATGGACAAAGTAATTATTTGCATGAAACCTCACAGCTTTAGACTGAATTCTTCAACTATTTAGCCTGCAAAATCTTAAGAAGTCAAGTGCTGCATAAATCTACTCTGTTACCATCCTCCTTACCACATTATAGTTCAAACTTAAAATGCACTAATTACTGTGCTACATAAATGTTATGTAGAGCCATGCCTCTTCATATAATTTTTTTGTTTTCATATAAAGAAGCTTTTATTTGTTAACAAGGGGGATTAATTAATGGACCTTTAGTCTGGCTCAGCAGGGCAGTTTTACTATTCTTATCTTGTATTCTTATCTTGTATTACACTAAGGCTGCCGCCCTATGCATTCTTATTTGGGAGTTAATCTAATTGAAATCAGGATATACTACTAAGTGATCATGCATAGGTTCAGACTGCACTTTAAATAAACAAACTAATAAAGGTCAAATGTTCTAGCTAGGATTCTTTAGGATAAAGTCTGGCTTCTGGAACTTGGTCTCAACAATAAAGTTCATTGCACTTCTGAAAGCTGTTCAGGATCAGACTCTCATATGGCCCCAAAGTGCAATGAGTCTGTACTTTATAGCTGGCCCTTGAAACCCACTTAAAATTACTCCACATCCTGGTTATTCCCATGTGATAACCCATTTCTAGGGGGCAGTTCCACATGCAGTTTGATTGTGCTAGCACAGAAATCTTGTGGCTTTTTCTCTACTGCAATTTGTATTACCCTTTTAGACTACTTTCCATTATTTCTGGAGTATTGTGTTAGAATGGATTATAACCCTTGTTGTTTGCCACCTTGAGCACATTAGGAGGAGGATAAACAATAATAATGAACAAATAAATTTTGTTAAAATAAAGTTATGTATTGGCAAGGAGAATATATTGCCAAATGTCATGGAAATACATTCTATGGATATAGCATATCGCCGCTTATTTAAAGCAGCTTCCACAGGCCAGCTGTAATAGCGCAATTATGTTCAAAATCCACACTGTGTTTGTCTTCATATCTGCCGGTCTCATCCCCATATGCATTGTGTGTGGTAATTTCAAAGCTTGCACAGTGGGTGCAGTCCCTCATCACTTAATCCGTACTTGTTAAGTGGCAGTTTCATGGGCTTCTGTTTCTAGTGAGTCATGGGCAGAGATGTTGGGTTCAGGCACTTTCCTGGACATCAGATGGAAATACAAAGAGGGGAAGGCCCAAACTGTTTTAAGCATTGAGAGGTCAGCTGTATTAAGGAATCAGCCAAATTAGCATGACTAGTTTTTAAAGCTTCCTTTCACTTGTGAAAGAAAGCAGCAGAAAAGCACAATATCTGTTTGTCAGAAGAAAGACTGATGGACAGTTATCAGAGTCTTCTAGGACAGGGATTAGAGTGGATAGGGGAATTTGAGTGGAATTTGCTACTCATTTGGATTAAGAGAGGCATGAGTGGGAAGAGAGCACTGGTATGGAGCCAGTAAACTCTCAGTGCCTGGGTGGGGTGGGGTGTAATTATGTGACTGGGCTTGCAGTTAATCAGCTGGAAGCCTGGAACCAGTCTGCTCTGGTTCTTCTAGCTAGTGACATATCCTGTTGACTCATTGTCTTATAATTTAGAAAATAGAATTCCCTAGTGTACTATGAAAATTAAGGCAGGAGCTAAACAGTAATTCCCAGGAAATGGTTTCCGTAAAATAGAGTTTTTGTTAAACTTTTATACTGTGTTCCTAAGCATGTTTACTCAGAAGTAAGTCCAACTGAGCTCAACGAGACTTACTTTCTGTTTAAGTATGCTTATAATTGCAGTCTTGGTATTGTGAATGTCTTAATCCCATTATGTTACGTCCCTTTCTCTGTTAATGAAATTATCTTCTGTATTTCACTTATGCTTTTTTCTCATGTGTTTTTGAACCTCCATCCCTGACTTCTTTCTTTCACCCAGGAACCTTTGTGGAATACTCATTTCTAACTCTTGCTAAGATGGTTCATATTTTAAAACCTACAACGTATCTTACAGGGCCTGATGTTTGCAAACACACAAATAGCATTTACAAACTGTCTCACCTACAATTATCTGAGTCAGAAGTAGGCAGACTGAACCCTTGGGAAGCCCTTCATAAAGATTCTTCATTCTTCTTTATGGTCATAGCTGAAAAAAGGTTGCTTTAAAGTCATCCCCAAAGAAAAATTATTTTGAATGCCGAAAACAAAGTTCTTTTGAATGCACTGCCTTCTGACTGACATGCAATGATTTGGAAACAAACAAATAAACAAATCAGAGTTTTTGCTTTGCAGGGGGCTAAATATATGGATATGTACTGGCTGGTTTTTCCTGTGGAAGATGAAAAATATTCTTGCTCAAGCAACAGAAAATTTATGAACATGCTTTATACTGAGCCGGACAGTTCTATCTAGCTCAGTATTGTCTGCTTGTATTGGCAGCAACCGTCCAATGATTCTGATGGAAAGTCCTTTTAAGATCCTTTTAAGATGAAGATGTGGAGCAGGGTATGGTTAACGCATCATTGTGGAAGGAAGTAGTTCCAGCCACCTTGAAAGAGGCTGTGATTTGACCGCTCCTGAAAAAACCCACCCTGGACCCATTAGTTTGTGACAACTACCGACCGGTCACAAATACCCCCTTTTTAGGGAAGGTGATCGAGAGGGTTGTGGTGCAGCAATTGCAAGTACACTTGGATGAAACAGATTATCTTGACCCATCCCAGTCTGGGTTCAGGCCTGGTTATGCGACTGAATCGGCCTTGGTCATCCTGATGGATGACCTTTATCAGGAGAAGGACAGGGGGAGTGCGACCCTGTTATTCTTACTTGATCTCTCATTGGCTTTTGATACCATTGACCATGGTATCCTTCTGGGCGGACTTGGTGAGATGGGTATTGGAGGCACTGTTTTACGGTGGTTCCGATCCTATCTCCAGAGTTGTACTCAGAGAATAGCATTGTGACTGTCTTTTGCCCCTCTGGCAGTTGCGCTGTGGGTTGCCGCAGGGTACCATCTTGTCCCCCATGCTGTTTATCATCTATATAAAGCCCTTGGGAGTGGTTATCAGGAGCTTTGGGGTGAGGTGTCAGCAGTATGCTGATGATACCCAGCTCTACTTCTCTGTTACATCTGAACCGGGAGAGGCTGTGCTGCACTGGACTTGGTGGTGGGCTGGATGAGGGCCAATAAACTGAGTCTGAATCCTAGCAAGACAGAGACACTGTGGGTTGGTGGTTCCTGAGTTCGGATGATTGGTCAGTTGCCTGCTTTGGATGGGGTCGTACTCCCTCTGAAAGAGCAGGTCCGTAGTCTGGGGGTGCTCCTGGATGTATCTTTGTCGCTAGAGGCCCAGGTGACCTCCATGGCTAGGAGTGCCTTTTACCAGCTTCAGCTGGTAAGACAGCTGCGGCTGTTTCTGGACCGGGATAGCCTGAACATTGTTGTCCACACCCTGGTAACCTCCAGGCTGAATTACTGTAATGCGCTCTATGTGGGGATGCCCTTGAGTTTGGTCCGGACATTGCAGCTGGTGTAAAATGCGGCAGTGCCACTGCTCACTGGGGCAGGGTATCACCAACATGTCATCCCGCTGCTGAAATAATTGCACTGGATGCCCATTTGCTACCAGGCCAAGTTCAAAGTTCTAGTTCTGGTGTACAAAGCCCTATACAGCTCGGGACCAGGATACCTAAAAGACCGTCTTACCCCTTATATACCCAGTTGATCACTGTGCTCTGTAGGTGAGGGCCTCCTGCAGATACCATCTTATCAGGAGGTCTGTTCTGCACAACATTGGAAATGGACCTCTAGTCTGGTGGCACCTATCCTGTGGAATTCCCTCCCCTTAAATATTAGACAGGCACCATCTCTGTTATCTTTTTGGCACCTATTGAAGACCTTCCTCTTTCAACAAGCCTTTTAAGTTGAGACCTTATCCCAGTCTATGTCTGTGCTGGAATTGCTTTTTTAAATGTTTTAAAAACTTTTTTTAAAACCAATGTTTTTAACCTTTTTTTAAAAAAAGCCTTGAAAGCTTTTTTAAAAAAAGTTTTTAAATGTGTTTTGTTTTAATGTATTTTAAAGTCTGTTTTTATGATGTTTAAAGTGTTTTTAGTGTTTTTGTTTGCTACCCTGGGCTCCTGCTGGGAGGAAGGGCGGGATAATAATCAAATGATAAATATATAAATAAATAAACAAACTGAAATTGGGATTTTCTTCATATGCATGATGTGCTCTGAAACTGAGCTGCTGACTCTCCCTATCAAGGAGCATCAAGGAACCACTAAATTAATCTTCCAAAAGAGGGCAAGGTAATCATCCTGTAGCAGTTTCCCCCCAGTGGGCATCTTGGCTTTACTTTGCTTCCTGTAAGGACCACAATTGTTATCAGCTATGTTTTGTCCTCTGCAAAATTTGTCAGATAAAAAATGTGAGGGAGTGTAATTGGGAATAGAAATAAGGATGTCCCCTCACTTGATTGTATTTGTACTTCTGGTTGTGAATCTGAGTAGAAAACATTTTTGTTACACTATAATACTTATTAATAAATTGTTTTCTTTTTAAAGAAGGTATAAGAATATCCAAATGAGAGGGCCCAGGTTTCTTTGTCTTTTTATATGTAATTTTTAGAGTCCAGCTTCTTCTGCATTACCTCATTAATTAGGCTGCAAGATTTTTGGGAATAGGGATTCATCTCTCATACATCAATCCGGGTACCAAACAATAATAAACAGGTGTACTGGCTATACATAACATGAGACTGCAGCTCCCAAAGGGTTTATAGAGCTAGTTGTGCAGAAAAAGTCATAGACATGGGTTCTGGTGACTGACATGGAAAATTTACTATCTCGATATATTATTTCACTGACACACATTGTGCCAAATGCAGTTCCCTTTTGCATCCTCTGCACCCCTTTTTGCACACACTGCTTTGGATGCAGGAGTTTCCTGTTACTGCTCACTCTCTCCCCATTGGGAACCCTACCGTGAGTGGAAAGCATATTTGCCTCAGCCAGGATTGTATCCTAGGAGAGAATTTATGCTGCTGGCACTTTCTCCTAAACTTTCTCTGTTCTCTCTTTCAAATTGTCTTGCCATCAGAGGTGATCTTCCCTGATCCACACAATCGTTAGCATACACACACTTCTGCTTATGAAGCTAAGGAGACACACAGCAAGCACTGATGCAAGAGTGAACCCCAGAGTGAACCCTTCACCCCAGCCACTGGGACCATCCCTAAGGGTCTGGGGCAAATCCCATTGTGTAGGCCCTTCATTACCTTCATCTATTCTTTGCCTTCTCTTCATAGTGATGGTGGTTGCAGTGGTGGGCACTTCTACCCCCCCCGCTTACTTTTTGTTGTTGTCTTCCTGCCACTTTCACAGTAGCAGCCTCTCTGTGCTGGGTTACATTTTTTCCCTTTTCCTGCTCCTTTAGCAGCAGCCATGCCGACAAGGCCCTCAGCCTCTTTCCTCACTGTCTTGTTTTAGGAGGAGAAGAAGTGGAGAGACTCTTTGTGTCTGGCCAGGTAGTGGAGTTCTGGACCCCAATACCAGGCACAAGCCAACCCCCAAAGCATCCACCCTTATTCACCACCCATGATGGCTCTGCCTAGCCCCACACTTTAAAGCAGCCCTGCTTCTCAGAACACCAGGAGATTAGGGAGTTGCTCTTTATCAGCCTTTAAAAATTTGAAAAGGCCTGGAAGGCTCCCAGGCTGATCTCTCTGATTCTATGGTGGGACAGTAGAGTTCGTAGGCCTGCTCAGTGCACTGAGGAGAAGGGGAATTAAATGTTATAGTGCAACACGTTTGCAATAAAAATTAAGCCAAAATGTGGTGTGGAGTGGAGAAGAGTGGAGAAAAAAAGTAAAGATGTCAGATGTTTTCCCTCCAAGAGTAATTCTCCCCTTCCTCCCAGGTTGCTTCTTTCTCTTGGCTCCTCAGAAGCACCAAGCAGTTTTCTTTGCTGAAAAAGGCAATTGTTGTTGTTTACAAGGAGTTGTTGTTTTTACATGTGGAAGTACTCCTCAAAAACGAATAGTAGCAGTAAGACCCAACCATATCTCGTGGTGATTGCTCTGCTGTCCTGTCTTTTCTATGCCCAAAATCTGAAGGGTTTTTTGAGTCCAAAGTGAAATGGAAGCAGCATCGGGAAACATAGTACAAGGGCTGTTTTTGGTGATGTTGTGTAGATGCCCTGTAAAAAAGCGAGTGAATGGAGTGTGGCTATTGCAGAGTAAATATCTCATCTGGAAACACCCTTTGCAGGTATAGCTAGAGAGCATGCATTGTTCTAACACCTCGAAGGACAAATGCTTTGTGCTGCAGGAGTGTCAAGAAACTGTGGTTTCCCCCTACCCATTTTGTCCTTTGGCTTAACTGCCAGAATCCTTAGACACCCAAGTTTGGAAATCCCATGGGCAAATACTGAGAAGCATGCAATGTAAAACTGTTCTTTTGGTGATCAGTAGGTGGGGATCCTTTCCAGGATGTGAAATGCAAAATTTTAGTGGGCAAACCCCATTGATGTCATAGGTTTTGGTTTACATCTTTTATCCATGTTATCTCAAACATTGTGGCCTCTTAAAATCATCCGCGGAAGAATGTGAAAATATAATTAACTGTGGGTGGCAGTCTGGCCTACCATTTCAAATTGTATTTAAAAGCCTTTTTATATCTTCAAAAGGAATAGTTCCAGTTAACAGAATAAATAGATATATAGGCAAATATTTTGAATGGCACTCTGTATCCATCAACAGTTGCAGCATTCATAACTGCCATTCCATAATACTTGTGAATTCTTTATGTACGGTTGGAGGTTTTTAAAGAGTTAATAAAGAGGCAAAACCACCAGATCATGTGTTTATCCCTATATTGCTGTACAGTACTATAATGATAAGCTTTTAAATATCTGGCATTTTAGTAACAGTAGTTATTAACTGTATCTGGCCTGCCTTCTGGGTATACACCCTAAAAGGTGGGTGACCCAATTCTATTAATCTCTATTAATTCTGCAGTCTTGTTTACATAGCAAAGAAAACAAGGAACCATTAGGCTTCTAGCTTCTTGCATAGCAAATACTTCTCATGTTCTCCTACCTGCTGTGATGTCAGGGCACAGCTATGCTGTCCTCAGTGCTGCAATTCACCCTTTTTAAAAGGATCTAGAAATTGGTGTTGGTTTTAAAGGTCTACATGTTATTATGGGCTATTCCTAGAAATTATGTTTTGCAGTGTTAGGTATGCTGAATTAAGTATACCGGCACACTACACAGGGACAGCACTCGTTGCTGAATTGCTGCTAGTCCAAATGAATAGCAGTTATTAGTATGACTGCCTATAGCACCAACCTCCTTTTAGGCACCTTTTCTGGAGGCACAGTTCTTCCCAGTTCTGGTTTGATACCATCACCACTGGTCCCTGAGGAAAGTGCATGTTGGAAATCAAACCCTTTAAAAAAATTATTTTACAGTAGTATTTGTACAAGTATTGCTAAAACCGACCTCTGTATATGGTGTTTATTGATCTGACTAAGGCCTTTGATACTGTAAATCGAACTGCTCCCTGGACCATCCTTCTGAAAATTGGATGCCCTGATAAATTTGTGAATATTTTGGAACTCCTCCATGACAACATGACGGCAACAATTTTGGATAACAATGGCTCTCAAAGTGGGATCAGGCATCAAACAGAGATGTGTCATTGCTCAGACCTTATTTGCTACTTTCATCGCCATGATTCTACACCTTGTTGAGGGGAAACTTCCCACTGGTGTGGAAAACATAACGAACGCTTTTTAATCTCAGTAGGCTGAAAGCAAAAAGTAAGGTAATTACAACCTCTGTCATAGAACTTCAATATGCTGATGATAATGTAGTCTCCGCACATTCAGAGGAAGATCTTCAAACTATCCTAAATGTCTTTGCAGAAGCATATGAAAAGCTTGGCCTCTCGCTTAACATCAAAACCCCCAAAGTGCTTCATTAGCAAGTGCAAACCAATCCCTCTGTAGCACCATCAATCCAGCTTAATGGTGTGATGCTGGAGAATGTCGATCACTTTCCTTATATTGGCAGCCATCTCTCTGTGAAAGCTGACATCGACACTGAAATTCAGCATCGTCTGAGCTCTGCGAGTGCCGCATTCTCCCGAATGAAGCGTAGAGTGTTCAAGGATCGGGATATTCTCAGGGAGACCAAAATGCTTATTTACAAAGCCATTGTACTACCGACCTTACTGTACGTCTGTGGAACATGGACCATCTATAAATGCCACTCCCAACTTCTTGAAAGATTCCACCAACGCTGCCTCTGGAAAATTCTGCAAATTACTTGGGAAGATAGGCGGACTAATGTTAGCGTATTGGAAGAAGCAAAGACCACCAGTGTTGAAACAATGATCCTCCAACGTCAGCTTCGCTGGACCGGCCATGTTGTTTGAATGCCTGATCACCGTCTTCCAAAGCAGCTCCTTTACTCCCAACCTAAGGATGGAAAATGGAATATCGGTGGACAGCAAAAGAGGTTTAAAGATGTTCTCAAAGCTAATCTAAAAAAATGTACGTGAGCATCGAGAACTGGGAAGTCTTGGCCCATGAGTGTCCCAATTGGAGGTTGGCCATTATCAATGGTGCTATGGACTTTGAAGAAGCACGAGTACAGGGCGAAGGGGACAAACGAGCTAAGCGGAAGGCATGTCATGCAAATCCTCATTGCGACCATCTTCCATCTGGAAACCTATGTCTTCACTGTGGGAGGCTGTGTGGATCCAGAATTGGCCTCCACAGTCACTTACAGACCCACTGTTAAAGACCTTACCCTGGAAGACCATCTTACTCAGCCACGAGTGATCGCCAATGAATGAATGTTGTGCTAAAGTGGTTTCTTATCCTAAAGCGAATGTGGCATGACACAGGCGGAGCTATGCTTATGACTTGCTATAATTGTCTTAAAATGTGCTAATGAGTTTATGTTGGGGAGGACTTTGCCCTAATGTGGGGCTGATATGTGGTTAGCCATAGTGGCCTTCATGTCATTTCCAGGCCCCTCATTCATTTCCAGGCCCCTCATTTTATGACTTTCTTGATACAAATAGCAAACTTAACAGGTAAGTTTGTGACAGGAACTCTTCAACTAGTAATGGGTGTGACACTTAGAGGAAACATTCCCTCAGCAAGTATAGGTGGAACACTTCGAAGGTGGATAAAAAGCTGGGGATACTGAGAGGTTTTTGTATTACTCAAATGAGGTGGTGTAGCTAGTGTATACTTAGCTGTTTTTTTTATCTGATGGATTTTTATTCTCCTTAAGCACAGCAGAATGAGTAAGAGAAAGGGGAAAATTAGAAGGGAGTAATGAGGTGGTATTAAGTGTGCACAGAATTAGCCAAAGGTGTGGCATGTGAGTGTGTTAAAAGGTACATCAGTGTGTCATGTTCAATTTGAACAAACCAAACAGCAAACAAGAGTACTTTGTCTTCAGAGAAGGCAAGGGCAGGATAAGCTTAGTAAGCTTTCCAAAGGTATGCAGGCAGCATGGACTTGGAATTTGCAAGCCAACTGAGCGATTTCAACTTATTAGCATTTACTAATTAGCAGCCTTTTCACCAAAACTCGTAACTCTTTCAGTGAAAACTCTAATCAAATTTCCACCACAAATGTTAGCATCTGGGCATCCCCAATTCATTAAGAGGGTATAAATAGTTTATGTGTAGACTTTACATCATTTGTGTTTGATAACTTGCCTGTGGGTGATCTGAGAAGCTCAGGGATTGTACAGTTTCCTTATTCTCAAGGGTCTTGAATTTCTCTGGGCTTACCCACTTTCCTATGGAGTCAAATAGTCACCCTTTTGGGGTGTTTGCTTAGCGCTGTATGAGTTCAATAAAGTGTCCATCATGTGGATAAAGATGGATAGATAGAATGTAAAGCCTTTTGAAATTGAAATAGTAGTATGATTGTATTAAGCCATGCCCCCCCAATAGCCATAAAGTGCTATGCCTCCCCATGGCAGCTCCCCCACCCCAATATTATGAGAGCTCTTGGAGAAAAAGTAAATGTTCGTGGTGGCTAATTCAATTCCAGACCAAGCTGTGGAGAGATTTCCGATCACTAAGATGTTTTTGGAAACCAGAGGGTGGCTTAGCCTTGCTGCTTTAATTATGGTCTAGGGTGACCATATGCAAAGCTGGGCAGAGCTGTGGTATCTTTAATAGCTGTGGTTCATCATAGAATGATGAGGAAAACTGAATCTTTTGGGTTTTCCCCCTTTACACTGCTTTTAAAGGGAGCTGCTGTTGCTTATTGCTGCTGAAGTGGTTGTTTGGCCTTGATTTAGGATAGTAGTTCTAAGATGTAGCACAGCTCACAGTCCATTTCAAGATGTAAAGTACTCTGCATATCACCCTGCTCGTTGTGTGAAGTTAGTGGATCATAGGTTTATCACTCTAGTTCAGGGGTTACCAACCTGGCACCCTCCGGAACCATAGCACTTGTGAAGACCTTCATTGGCACCTCCAGGGGAAGGGGGAAGAAGAATCAGCAGTGACTGTACTCTCTCTAATTTTGTGTTATGCCACGATCCCCACAACAGCCATGAAGTATGCCACCCCATGGCAGCCATTTGTGTTATACCACACCCCCATGACAGCCATTTTGTGACTGGCACTGTCTGCACTCTCTCAACATTCCAGATGTGCCCACTGGTCCAAAAAAGTTGGCGTCCTGCTGTAGTTCTTAAAGCATTTGTATTCAGTTTAGCCTAACACTTCTATTCGGTGCTATCATAGGCTCTAAAAAGGTACTATAGGCATGCTCAAGGAGTTACAGCACATGTGCTCAAGTTGGCTATACAGCTTTCTTTTCTTAAAAAAACAGCCACCTCTATTCTGTTACTTTTGATACTTAGGGAGCTATCCCAAACCACTGCAGCACTGGCAGATCAGACAGTTGCTGACTGATGATCATAAGCACAGAGCCCTCTTGAGTACAGAAATTCTGTGTATCCTGGTTTCTTGTTTTGTTTGTTTGTCTGTCTCACTCTATTTTTGATGTGCTATGATGTATAGTACTTCTTCATGGCTCACCTGATTATTATTATTTTTAAGTCCCCTCTTGCTGCTAGCTTTCTGTTTGTTGCATTCCTGTAACATCACTTTTTGGAATTTCAGTTCCTTTCTGGTGTAGATGCCTGGTGCAAAATGTGCAGTGAAGGAGGCCTTCCATCAGAAATGCAAGACCTTGAACTGGCCATCCATCATCATCAATCCCTTTATGAACAGGTCACCCAAGCCTACACAGAGGTGAGTGTTTCCAGAGCAGACTTTAATAACCACTAGCAGATTAGACAGTGAAAATTAATAAAGATTGTTGGATATGCATTTGTGGTGCAGAGGTGTTATTAGCTGAATAATCTGTACGACACATTTATCTGGCTTTTCATTTCCATGCTGATGTGACTGCTTAAGCAGCTTAACTAATGAATCTTTTGTAAGCAGACTAACAGTGCAGTTCTCTACAGTCCAATCCAGAATTGTCTACACATTGTCTTTCTCCCTAGAAAGTGTTTTATACGATTGCAGCTTGAGCATAATTATTAGGGAGTAAGCCCACTGTAAACAATGGAACCGAGTTAACATGCTTAGGATTGTACTGTAAATTAAGTACCAAGGTTTGGGATTCTAACAGCAATTAAGTGAACCTGAGGTAGGATCACAGCACAGCATGACAGTTAGCATGTCACAAACAGATAGCATAAAATAAAGGCCAGACTAGATGTGATGTTTGTTATATAGTTCACCCTTGCATAGCTTTTTTAAAAAAAATAAATACCCTGGGTGTGGTGGGGGAGTCAGATCAGGATAATGGGTTGGGGGGAGGAGAGTTTTGCCTTTGTTTTGGTCCTGATCAGAATCCCCACCCCCACCCCAGACACACACACACTGCTATTCATATCAGGGGAGAGCAGGATGTGGGGGGCAGAATTTGGTGAATTCCAATCAGAACTGTGATAGGGGCAAAAAGGTTAAAGCCCCCACAGTCTTGATCTGGCTCATCCCACACTGGCTGTTTCTTTTTTTAAAAAATATACAAAAAGATGAACTATGAGACAAACATAATGTCTGCTTTAAGTCACATCTGAAATAGTCCTCAACGTTCGCTGGTCCATCACTTCCTAAGATATTATGGACAACGTCACACCACTGATGGCTGACCACCCCTTCTTTCATTATTGAAGTGAGGATTATTCTACAGTTTTCTTGTTTGTTACATTGCTTGGTGAGTTTGAATAATGTGCAAGCAGAGGGAGGTAGAATTCCCAGATGATCATGCATATTAACTCCTGTTTCCTTAATTACTCTGCTAGTGCTGTGTATGTTTGACCAACTCTTATGGTCTTTTCTCAATATAATGAGTGAACATCTTGTAACTCTATGTAGGTTGTATTAATCTTAGGGAAAGAAACAAAGGACTTCTCAATATGTATGTAATACAATATAAATCAAATTGATTGGTATGGTGCACAGGAATTTCCCATGGCCTGCTTGAAGTTCAACCCTTGCTGGAATTTAGTGAAGGCTGAGTAAATTGGTTTCTTCTGACGCAGTCACCTAACCCATGTATTATCATGGTGATCCTAGCTGCCTGCAATGCTGGATCACACAGTAAGAGAAACTGTGAGCTGTTAGAGGGCTGCCACTGTTGTATTCTGTTGTAAATATAATCCATAGCTAGAACTGTATGTGACCTATCCAGAAAGAAAACTCCAAACTGTATTTTGCTGAAGTCCAAATACCATGCTGAGAATAATTTGCACAGAATTGATGGAATGAAAGATGAGGGAGATACTAATTTGGTTGGTGAGAGTTGAGGGAGCAGAAAGTATTAGTCATGTCAAGGGACAGGAAAGTACTCCCTGATCTCTGAAAAGCCCAGACCAACACACTTCCATGTTTCTTTCATCTCCATGAGGGCTAGAAAAATGGTTTTGTGTTTAGAGAGAGTGCATAGAAAGTTGGGTACAAGTATAACTGCAACTTCTTGTGTCACAACTTCCAATAAATCTTAAACCATCAACCTGTGGATGTCAGACTGGATTTGCTTTTATTTGGGGGGAAAAACCCTATACTGCCAACATCTTTAAAATATGGTGATGAATCAATCATAAAATAACATCAATGAAACAAATACAGAACACATCATAAATCAATAGATCAGATTAGTATGTCATAGTACATCAATAAAGCTAGATCACCACTTGAGGAAGGCCTGGGTGAACAAGTAAGTTTTAAGTAGCGGCCTAAATGCCAATAATTATTGCCTGTGGAGGTGCCTCCCTCATGTTTATTGGAAGCACATTCCTAAGAGCAGGTGCTGCCATATTAAAGGCCCTAGCCTTAGTGGACATAGGATGAGACTTGGGAGGGTATGGCACTACCAGGAGTGTCTCTCCTAAGGATCAAAGTGACCAGGCAGGGGTATACAAAGCAAGATGTTGTCTGAGGTAATCTGGGCCCAAGTTGTTCCGGGCTTTATATGTCCATAGCAAGACCTTACATTTGGCCTGGTAGCATATTGGCAGCCAGTACAGTTATTTCAGCACAGGTGTTACATGCTGTCGACAGGGCACTATCAACCTGGCTGCTGTATTCTGCACTAGCTGCAGCTTCCAGACCAACCTTAAGGGCACATTGCACTAATCCAATCTGCAGTTTCCCAGTGCCTAAATTGCTGTAGCTAAGCTGTCCTGATCCAGGAACAGCCATGGCTGTTGCACCCGCTGAAGCAGGCAGAAGGTGTTCCTAGCCTCTGGGCCCCCAGGAACAGAGAGGGCTCCAGGAGCACCCCCAAGCAATGTATCTGCTCCTTCAGAGCAAAAAGGGCACCTGTCCAATTTCTTGGATATAGGAACTGCTCATCCAGAGAGCCTCCATCTCTGTACAGTGTATGAGCCCTCATCCAGACTCCCACTGTGCCCAGGCACCAGTCCAGTTCCTGCACAACCACAGATGTTAGAGAGAAAGAGTTGGGTGACATCAGTGTACAGATGACACTGTGCTCCAAATTCGCTAATGACCACTCCCAACAGCTTCACAGAGATGTTAAATAGCATTGGGGATACAGTTATGTCCTATGGAACCCCATAGCATAACTGCTAGAGGGCTGAGCCAGAGCACTCTCCACTGCTTCTGTCTGGAACTCACCCTTCAGCTAGGAATGGAACTACTTGAAAACAGTGTCCCAATCCAAAACTGGCCCAGGAGGATACTATGGTCAAGGATGTCAAAAGTTGCATACAGATCAGGAGCAAGGTCACATTCATGTTGTCTCTTTCATGTTGATAAAGATCACCCATCTGGATGACCAAGGCTCATTCAGTCCTGAATCCTGTGCACTGCTACCCAGAGCTCTACAGGGAGACTAGCTACACCAACAATAAAGCCACTTTAGCTGATTATTGTAAAGTTGACAATGTTGTACTTTGACCTAAGCAACTTGGATTCTACTCCTTCTTGTCTGTGCTGGCAATGAATGAGCATCAGGTTACTCCAGTACTGCTTCTGCCTTGCCTCACCCCATCCTCAATTTACTAGGAGCTGGGTCAGATGTTCCTTTGTGAAGAAGTAAATAGAAATGCATGACTTGCCTTTTAAAATATACTCATTTACCTCTTCTCTTTCAGTGCTTTTTCAGAATGTGCTAGAATCAGTCATAAGCAGTGATATGCCATCAAAGTTTGTTAATTTACCCAATTTGCAGCATATGAGTGTATTTTGAGACAAGCCCTCTTCCTTCTGAACATGGCCGATCACAATTTAAATTGTGATTGTTAAAACCTTATGTGCATATTTTGTGTGTGTGTAGTCTGTATTCCTCAGTCTAGGTTTATTCATCAGTCTAGGCTATAAAGAAGGCAGCTGCTGTGTTGGTGGTGGCTCAGTGCATCTTAGTTTATTCTGGAAATTAGGAAAGTCTTTTTAAATGGGTATATAATTTATAGAGCATAATTTCTCACTTATGCCCCAAGTGCAGGGATATATCTTATACATGCAGGTTTTACCAAACCAAACCATGAGTTGACTGCTGAAAAAACAAAACAAAATTAATAAAAGGCATTATATGAATTTTCAAAATAAAATAAACAATCTCTAAGCAAAAGCACATGAGCGTTCCCTAGAGTGAACCAATTTAGAATTTCTGGGTAAAAGTAAACTCTTTTCAGTGTTCACTGATGATAATTTGTAAATTAGCAACACAGTTACAATTTGAACTGAGGGAAGGGAGCCTGAGTTGTATAGTTCCTTTTTGAACTTATGATATGATGCACACTGCAAAGCTGCTCTGTAAGTGTATTTGACCTTGAACAATCCTTGACAAATGCAAAGCATTCACACAAAAGAGATTTATTTTTAATTCCTAAAGGGAGCACTGGAAGTCTTAAGCGGCAGCTAGCTGCTTACTTTTTTAAACAATTTATTTCTTTCAGAACCCATTTATTCCTTGAGAGAGACATTGAGGACTCAGATAATTCATTTTTTTTCTTGGTGTTTCTATAATACCTATAATAAAAACATAATCAGGACAAAATTTTCCTTAAACTGAAGAAAAGCTATTAAACCAAGTTTAGGTTCCCATGTAGTTGTTCAAAATAAAGTAGTAAATACTATGTGGAGTAAAATACTAAGGGAAGTTCTAATTTCCTAGCATATTTTCACAACAGGCTTGAAGGAAAATATTTTACATATACTCTTGGGTGCAATCCTGCTCTATTGCATTGATGTAAACTAAAGGCAATTCCATTTTTCCACATACAATTTTCACCAACATTACAGCTGAGAACATCCCCTTTTATAGACAAATAAAGAACAAAATTGTAACACTGAAAAGCATTCATCTTTGTTTTCCTAAGATAAAAGTGAAGTTTGTGAATTGCATGTCTGAATCTCAGCAATAAAATATCCAGTTATCTTCTGAGTCTGCAGTTCCTGCTGAATTTCACATGGAAAGCAAAAAAACTAAAATGCCCCCATTGAATTATGTTTGCATTTTAAAAGGATGCATAGAACAAAATTATCTGGACAATTTTATAATATCCATGCTTGATAGGCTTTCTCTCTTTTAATCTTATAGGTAAGCCAGGACGGAAAGGCTTTGCTGGATGTCCTACAGCGTCCCTTGAGTCCTGGGAACTCAGAATCTCTCACTGCCACAGCTAATTATTCCAAGGCTGTTCATCAGGTGTTGGATGTGGTCCATGAAGTCTTACATCACCAACGGCGCTTGGAGAGCATCTGGCAGCACAGGAAGGTCCGGTTACATCAGAGGCTTCAACTTTGTGTTTTCCAGCAAGATGTTCAGCAGGTAATGTCATTTCTTAGGCATGTGAAACTGAAGATTAGGCCATTGTAGCCCGAAAGTTGGCTTGGAGGCTGTTCTGGAAAACTTCAGAAAATAATCTTTCTGTTGCCTTATGCTGTTTAGGCTGGTGTACTGAAATATAAAATAACTTTCATAGACTCTATCATATAAGGTGATACCACTGATTACATAACTATTGTAGGAAAACCTTTAAAATTATTTTGGAGTTTGTGAGCAGGTAATTAGCGCTCAGACAGACCACTGTGTGTACCTTACAGAGAGTTAATAGAAAAAAGTAACAGCAAGAATAAAATAAATGATATCCCTAGGTTATTATCTAGATGATTTCAGCTTTGTATGGTCATAAGTGGTGTGCAGAAAGTGTACTAGAAATAGTTGTTTACCTTTCTCCAGAATATGAGAACAAATACAGGCACAGCTGTTGAAATTAGCAGGGAACAAATCCAAAATTAACTAAACAAATTATAGTGCAGTTGTTGGGCTGGTTCAGACATAACATGCCTGGCTTAATAACCCTTTGTGGAGTGGATGGGTTGGTGGAGTCTGAGGATAAGTGGAAAAGTATCTCCTCGTTCAAGCAGAACTGCCTTTCTGCTCATGCATGATATCTCTGGGTCTAACATATAATACAAGCTTCTTGCTTGAAATAGTTTGAATAGTTCTAGACAATTGTGTGGTAAGAAAGTGAAGGTGCTCCCTCTGGGAAGATATAGATACTCCAGATACAGAATCAGTACATGCCTATGGGGGGAGATATATGAGGCCTACCTTTGAATGTTGTAAGCATGGGAAGGGAAAGCACAACTTTCTGAATCCACTCTCAGAGTGGGTCCTCTCACTCCACAGTTATTATTTGGATGGAGGTGATTATTGCAATGCTTACCAAAACACTCCACAACCCCCCAGTTTCCATAGGGACAATCGTACTAGTCTGTTGCAGTAAAACCAACAAAATCACGTGGTACATTAAAGACTAATAACTCCATTAAGACATAATCTTTTGTAGACTACAGTCCACTTCATCAAATGCATGAAGTGTTACATACACATGGTTGGGTAGGGGCTAGCAATTATAAGAACATATGAAGATCCTGCTGGATTAGACCATCTAGTCCAGCATCCCGTTTTTACAGTGGCCAAAAAGATACCTGTGGGAAGCTCAAAAGCAGGAGTTGGAGGCAGTGTAAACAATGAGATCAGAGGGAAATTAAATGCACAAAGTACAGAGACAGATAATTACATAATTAACGGTGGCCATCCATAAAATAGACATCTTAGCATTGGTAAGCCAATTAACACATGATTTAAAAAAAATACCTTTGTCCTGATTTACTCAAGAAGTAATAGCACTGAACTTCTTGATTAACTGTAAATCAGTGTTTTCACATTGCAGTCTCCCCTTGAAGTTCCTTTGACCATGGTTAGCCACTTTAAGATCAGTTAAAGTGTTGTGGGAGGCTGAAATGTTCCCTCTGTGTTTTTTCTATATTGCCATTTCTGATATCAGATTTGTTGCACTGCAAAGCCCTGAAGGCATGGATCAGTCATGCATGCATGGTATGTCCAGGGAAGCTGCAGTGCCTCTAAAATCGTCTATCAAATTTTGCTCTGGATTTTGGAGTTCCAAATTACCTGGTCTTGTTTCCCAAGTGGAACCAATTAATTAGCAATATTATTCCACTCCCCCCCCGCAAATGTACAGCAGATAGATATGCAATGAAAGGAACAGCCAACACATTTTGACAATGGGGCACATGGCTCCTTTTTTCAACCCCCTTTCCTCATTCTCACGTCTTGGAGTATAGTGAAGTAACATAGATGCAAAGCTGCAAATGAGGGAATGCCCTGGTGGTCCTAGACAAGCCATAGTTTCTCAGCCTCAACCCCCTCCCCCATTTGTGAGATTTCAATATGGATATTACAATACTTACAGGATTGTTGTAATGATTATGACAAGATAAAGTTTGTGGAGTATGTGAATATTCACTAATAGGCAAAAAACCTTGCGGTTTAAGAACATACCTATAGCCGACAGCTATTCCATCAAACTTTAAAAAGCAGGGAAATTGGGCAGCTATAGTGAATGCATCAGGGGAGCAGGAGACCTGATCTCCTCTCTGAGATATTGTACTGCCCTACAAATTGGTCAAAATGCAAACACCATTTGGGTTGGTCTTTCACAGTCCAATCCACTTCCTGTGTAGCTTGGAATAATTTGGTAACAATATCAAATTCAATACCTCAGAGAGGAGTTCAGGTCTCCTGCTCCCCTGGTGCATTCACTATAGCTGCCCAATTTCCCTGCTTTTTAAAGTTTGATAGAATAGCTGTGGGCTATAGGTACATTCTTAAACCGCAAGGTTTTTTGCCTATTAGTGAATTTCCCTGCTTTTTAATCCGGGAGGTAAGAAATGGGATCCTGTGCAGGTTTGCTGAGAATGGATTGATCATTTGCATGCTTATTGAGTTCAATGGGATTTACTCCCCTGCAATCATGCTTAGGATAGGTGAAACTGACCACAGAGGATAGGGAGGGGAGGAGGAGGAGGAGGGAGGGGAGGAAATGCAGAGGGGAGGACTGGGAGGGGAAGAGGCAGGATGGAGAGGAGAGGAGGACAGGTTTGATCATTTGCATGTTTATTAAATTCAGTGCGATTTACTCTCATGCAGTCATGCTTAGGATAGGTAAAACTGACCGGGGGAAGGAGGGAGGGAGGGCTGGAGTGGGCAGGGGAGAAGGAAGGGAGAGGAGAGGAGAGGGGAAAAGCAGGTCTGATCATTTGCATGCTTATTTTCAATGGGATTTACTCCTATGCAATCTTGGATGGGATAGGAAACACTAACCATGGGGGAGTAGGAGTAGGAGTGGGAAGGAGCGTATTGGAGGGGGGCAAAAGAAGGTGGAGGGGAGAGCAGGTTTGATCATTTGCATGCTTATAGAGTTCAATGGTATTTACTTCCGTGCAATCATGTTTAAGATAGGTAAAACTGACCATGGGGAGGAGGAAGGGGAGGAGGGGGAAGGGGAAAGAGGGGATTGGAAGGGGATGGGGAGTGAGGGGCAAAGAAAGGGGGAGGGAAGGGGCAAGAGGAGGGGATAGGAGGAAAGAGAAGGGAGGGTGGGTTTGATCATTTGCATATTTTTTTAGTTCAGTGGGATTTATTTCTATGCAATCATGTTTGAAAATGAAAATGGACTGCCTTCAAGTCAATCCCCACCTATTGCGACCCTTTGAATAGGGTTTTCATGGTAAACGGTATTCAGAGGTGATTTCATCATTGCCTTCCTCTGAGGCTAAGAGGCAGTGACTGGCCCAAGGTCACCCAGTCAGCTTCATGGCTGTGTGGGGATTCGAACCCTGGTCTCCCAGGTCATAGTCCAACACTGACCCAGGGAAGGGGCAGGGGGTTGGAGGGGAGGAGATTGGGTGGGTGGGCACTGGGCAGAAGGGAAGCCCCTTTCCTTTCCAAAAGGAAAAAAATTGTAAACAGAATCATTCTTTTTCAGGCTTTCCCCCACCTTTTTATTCTACAGTAGACACATGTAGCCTCCCACCCCAATTTAAACCAAAGCTTTCCCTGGCCACATCCACACCAGGCCTTTATTTCACTTTGGACAGTCATGGCTTCTCTCAAAGAATCCTGGGAAGTGTAGTTAGTGAAAGGTGCTGAGAGTTGCTAGGAGATGCCCTGTTCCCCTCACAGACCTTCAATCAGAGTGGCTGACCGTTAAACCATTCTCTCAGGGGAATAGGAGTCTCTTAGCACCCTTCACAAACTACACTTCCCAGGATTCTTTGAGGGAAGCCATGACTGTCTCACATGAAATCAAAGTCTGGTGTGGGTGTGGCCCTCTGATTAGGCAAGCCCAGCAGCTGTGAGGCTTTTAGAACTCTGACAGTTGGTTCTTACTGAGCATGCTCTGCGCTATCATTGGGTCCCAGCCAAAATTTATTAAATTAATTAAAAATCAGCCAGGCATTTTTTAAACTTTTAAACTGCAGCAGATGAAGGTCAGAGTATGGGGCAAGGTCAGTATTAGGATTACAGGTACTCTGTGAACATGGCTGATTTTTAATGAATGACAACAGATTATAACTCTCAGAGAAAAAAGTCCAAAAGGGCTCTGAGGTTTTTCTCTCTCTTTTTACACTTTGAACTGTCTATTCCCTCTGACTGTTTTGTGTATTGCCATGAAAATTGACAGGGTTGTTAAGCAAGCGTTTCTGAGTTCAGGACTATAAGTTATGTAAGGTTTTGTTTTGAAATGAGCTTATGGGAAGCATCAGAATGGCATGGGGGTATTTTCAATTTAACATTGCGGAATGTGAAAAATCCCCGCTGGCTATAGTATACAGCCACTCTCGTGGCGGTATAATTCAAAAGCACAGTTAAATTTTTATCATCATGATCATCACTCTTAAATGGGCCGCCCGTTATCTCCACATCTTTTCTTCTTTAAAATATCACTGCTGCTTCTAATACCTCCTTCCCCTTTCCCCAACATTCCTCCCCATTAGCAAATAAGACGTTCACATTTGGGAGTTATTGTGCAGATCCAATATGTACAAGAAACACAGAAACCAGTATTGATTCAACAAACCTGGCAAATGTGCCTGTAATCCTTTCTAAATACAGTAGAAAGGAAATACCTTTTGTTTTGCCAGAATGCAGAGGCAGATGTTTGTTTCAATTACTATATTGATTCAGTTCTGAAACCTTTACACTAATCTTGAAATAAGATATGCATGTCTTTGAGAAGACATAAATGTCACAATGCATTTATCTCTACGTACACTGCTACAAAATAGCTGCCAGTGGCTTAGCTTCTATGCCTATACAAATTTCTACACAAGTAGAAGTTGTAAGAGCAGTGAGGGTAGATCCATACATGCCAGTCGTTTCCATGACATTGTATCCCCATGTTACCAGTAATTACCAGAAATGACCACATATGAACCATGATTATTTATTCATTTTATGACCCTTTTTGAAGGCAGTGCAAAAGTACATGAAATCCATCAATAAAATTTAAAACATGTAAAAATAAGTCCAAACACATAATCATGAAGCCACAGAACTAAAGAGCACATTTTTGTGTGATAGAAAGTTTTAGAGGGAAGATTAGGGTCACCTCCCCAAGCTTCTGAAAGAGGATAGTGAAGTAGCCAGACAGACTTAGGCAGAGGGTTCTACGTAATGGGGCATAAGAAGCTGCCTCAGTGTCAGTATACTGGTTTCAATTTAGAATTCTTAATTATTAGAATTATTAATTACTAATGTTAGAATTAGTATCACAAACAGAAATCAGAGATGGATTAATCGATATGTTTATTTGGACTATGGTTATGACAATAAGATTATTATTATTATTAACGAGATGGATTAATCGACGTGTTTATTTGGAGAAAAATTGATAGATATATTTCTTAAAGAATTGAAACCTCTCTTTGACTTTTTGTGGAAAGAATAAAGTAATGTTTATGAGATTTGATGATTAATTAAGATAACTACTGGAGGAAAGTGATTTTATAATATAATTTAAGAGACAGGATTGTTATATATTGTAGACCTACAACTGATTTGATCTGCGACAAATGGGAAGTCAACATTTTATTTTTTTGTTGAATCATTTTTGTTTTGTTTTGTTTTTTGTCTTTGAATGTTTTATGATTTTGTTTTGTATGTTTTATGAAAATTTGAATAAAAATTATTGTAAAAAAACAAACAAACAAACAGAAATCAGTGGACTCTTGGTGAATGTGTACTTATAGTATCTCTTGGAGGTTGAAAATTGTTGCAGCATCTTTAGTCATAATCTGTACTAAATGAGCACTTATTGGTTCCAATCCCTCCTTTGAAACGGTGACTGGAAAAAGCCATCTTGTCAATTTAGGACGCTTCTAGTACCCGGGAATAAAGGTGTGGAGGTGGGTGATGAGAATCTGTGAGTGATATACATTTATTTAATCTGCCATTCAGAATACAGTAGTGTTTGCCAGAACTGCTTAAGGAGTCAGTGATACAAATGGGACCTGCAACAAAATATTGCCCTATATCCTCATCCCCTAATAGAAGTGTTCCTGTTCAAGATTCTGGCTAGCCAGCCACATCTTCCTTTGGGATGCTATATGATATTAGTGTCTCAAGGAAGCAAGTTCACTTTTCGTCTCCCTACTGCAGTTTTCGCTTGTGTTTTCTAGTTGATACTCAACATACATTCCTTGAAAGGTGGATTTAAAAAAATGTCTTTTAAAAAATGTCTACACTTAGTATCAAAAGGAATGTTCCAAGGCATTGGTCCAAGAATATCTTACAGGTGACTATTGATGTCAGGCTGAGCAGTTAATAAGCTTTACATTATCCACAGCTTGCATTGAAACGGAAGAAAATTATTCTAAACTTCAAGCAATGATGCTTAAATACAGCAGTATAATGCTACAACACCCTGTTTTTAAATATTTTCATTTTCATGCAACGATATTTCCTTAGGATATTCTGTAGGGCTCATTCTTTAACTATGCCTTGTCATTTGCATAATTTGATTTGAACTTTCATTTGAAAATACGTTTGAACTGTAATAATTTTCTTTTCCCTGGAGTTCCTAATCAGAACAGATTACTCTACTTGTGCTTTAAAATGGTTCTGATTAGAGAGTTGTCATTACCTTTACAATTTTTTCAATATCTATGTGTTAGTGATCCTGTATTTTTTTTAAGATATATTATTTATATATACCAGGAACAATATCTGATGGTCCTTCCAGGGAACAGAATCTGAAGATCTTAGAATGGATTAAGGCTGATCTCTAAACCAAATGTAATACAAATGAGCACCCAAAGTGAAACCCTTTGGAATCCTACTGATTTCATGGGGGCAGGGACTTGTGACTGTGTGTAACTCTTCTATTAAAATCAGTAGTAATATAATGTTCTTACCTTTTGATGGATCATGCCAAATACTTTGAAAAGTAACAAAGCCTCCAGGGTGGTTTAACAATCAATCCCTCTTCACATGGAACTCTGGGAATCCTATCTCTGTGAGAGGATTATGGGCTCCTCACAACTCTCAGCATCATTAACAAACTACAGTTCCCAGGATACTTTGGGGAAAGCCACGGCCGTTTAAAGTGGTATAATACTACTTCAAATGTATTGTGCAGATTGAGCCACAGTGTGCAACAGCTGTGAGAAAGGCAAATTCCATGTTATAGATTATTAGGCCCCCTCTAGGATGCACACCTTAATGTGGTGAGGGGGTTTGAGAGTGTTGAAGAAGCTAAGAGCAATGCTGTCAGGAGTCTAGACCAAGAATCTAGACTCCTAGCAGGGGCACCCGAGGTGGAATGGTCAAAGCTGAAACACCAGACTAAGATGCATCCAAACTCAGAGGAAGGCAATGGTAAACCACCTCTGAATATCTCTTACCACGGAAACCCTATGAACAGAGTATCCAAAATGCAACACGAGATAGTGCTGGAAGATGAGACCCCCAGGTCAGAAGGCACTCACCTAGCTACTGGGGAAGAACAAAAGACAAGTACGAATAGTGCTGTGACTAATGACGCAACTGGGTCAAAGCCAAAAGGAAGCCCAGAGGCTGATGCACACAGATGCGAAAGGAGAGTCCAGAGCTGTACGACACACACAATAAGAACATGGAATGTGAGAAGCATGAACCAGGGAAAGTTAGAAATTGTCAAGCAAGAAATGGAACGCATCAACATTACAATACTTAGTGTGAGTGAACTAAAATGGACGGGAATGGGACATTTTCAATCAGGCAACTACAAAATATTTTATGCAGGAAATGAGAAATTAAGAAGAAATGGAGTTGCTTTAATAGTGAGAAGTGATGTAGAAAAAGCAATTAGGAGCTATAGCGCAAGGTCTGAGAGAGTGATATCAATGAGATTAAACGGGAAACCTATCAACTGTCATCCAAGTCTACACTCCAATGGCAAACACAGAAGAAGAGGAATTGGAGAGATTTTACGGAGAAGTACAGGAAGAAATTGATCACACACCAGAACAAGATGTGCTGAAAATCATGGGGGACTGGTATGCAAAAGTAGGGAACAGAAAAGAACTAGAAATTTTGGAAAAATGGGGCTTAGAAGATAGAAATGAAGCAGGAGAGAGACTAATTGAATTCTGTGAAGCCAATAATTTGTTTCTTGCAAACACATTTTTTGAGCAACCGAAAAAATGAATGTACACGTGGACATCACCAAATGGTCAATATAGGAATCAAATTGATCATATAATTGGTAGCAGAAGAAGGAGAAGTTCCATACTTTCTGTGGAAACAAAGCCAGGAGCAGACTGTGGTAATGTCAACAATCAGAGTAAAACTAAAGAAGAAGAATAAAGCAATCATAATACCAAAATACAATTCAAGTAACATCCCAGAAGAATATAAAGATCAAATAAGTAACAGATTTGAGGCTTTAAAATTAGTTGATAGAGAACCAGAAGAACTATGGCTTGAAGTCAGAGACATATCAGCGAAGAGTGCAAGAACAACTAAGGTTGGCCAAAGTAAGATGGCTCAGCCCGAAGGAATTGTGGGAATATTATGTATAGGTTCCTGGGATGATCTGAGCTGGGAAAAATTAGGGCATCTCATACCATCCAGCTGCAACTTGTTGTTCTAACAGGAAGGCAGCTAAATATTATCTGTAGTGCCTGGTACCAAAGTCAGGAGGCCTGAGTAGCTGTAAATTAGTAGGCCTGCCCTTGTGGTGAACTTTTAGGCTATTCCATCATCAAGAGGTGTCATGATTGGTTAATTGGCCCTCTAGTTTTGGCTGGGGAAATTCCCATAAAAAGAGGGGCTACCCTTCAGGTAGTTCTCCCGTCGCATTGTATCCTGACTTACCAATGTGATGTCCAGTGGTATAAGGAGCCACGTGGGGACCAGCTCTTATACTTTCCTGTTGTATTTAGCTTAGGCTAAGTAAGTTTTGTTATGTTATGGCTGTGTGTACCTCTCACTGTATTTTGTATGGATGTTGACTACACCTAGCCATGTTTAAGGGCGTTCGGGTTTAAAGGAATTTGTATGCTGCTCTTTTATGTGCACTTTTATTATATTTAATTATTATTTTGCTGTGGTCTATAAGAGTTTCATCTCACTCACCAAGCACTATGTCCATGCAGTTACTGGCCTGGAGTGTTTGCACCTTGTGCTGGGCCAGAGGGACAGGCTGGGAATCCTTTTGGTGTGCCACCCACCTTGCTGCCCAATGGCTTCCCTAACTGAGCTGACGGAAGTGGTCTCGGAGGTATTGCTGAGATCCCCCAGACTATTAGTACTGAGGGATGTCAACATCCATGCCGAGGCTACTTTGTCTGGGGCAGCTCAGGACTTCATGGCTTCCATGACAACCATGGGGCTGTCTCAATATGTTAGTGGCCCAACACATATGTCGGGGCACACTCTAGACCTTATCTTTGCTACTGGACATGGGGATAGTGATCTGGATGTGGGGAATCTTACATCTTTCCCTTTGTCATGGACAGATCACTGCTTGTTGAAGTTTAGACTTTCAGTAGCCTTTCCCCTTTGCAAGGGTGGGGGACCTATTAAATTGGTCCGCCCCCGGAGACTAATGAATCCTGAAGGTTTTCAAAGGGCTCTGGGGGATTTTCTGGCTGATAGGACTGGCGCTCCTGTTGAAGCCCTGGCTGATCTGTGGAATGTGGAGATGACCCGTGCTGTTGACACGATCGCTCCTGCGCGCCCTCTCCTATGTAGAGCTCATACAGCTCCTTGGTACACACCAGAGCTGAGAGCGATGAAACAAAATAGGAGGCGGCTTGAGCGGAGATGGAGATGAACTCCCGACGGATGCAATCATGCGCTGGTTAGTGCTTTTACCAAGCTGTATGTAGGAGCGGTGAGGGCGGCGAAAAAACAACATTTTGCTGCCACTATTAAGTCATCTCTTTGCCGCCCAGCGGAGCTTTTTAGAGTTGTCTGAGGGCTACTCCATTCTGGCCTTCAGGACACGGTAGAATCATCGGTGGCCCGCTGTAATGAGTTTGCTGAGCACTTTCAGCGTAAGATCTCATGCATCCGCCGGGACTTAGACTCCCAATTTATAGCAGCTGATCCTAATGAGGTGTCCGGAGCACAGTCTTGTTATGTTTTATTGGATGAGTTCCAGTTGGTTCAGCTCAAGGACATGGACAAGGTGCTTGGACAGGTACGTGCAACCACTTCGGTACTGGATCCTTGCCCCTCCTGGCTAATAAAAACTAGCAGGAATGGAACAGTTGGCTGGGCCAAGGAAGTGATAAACGCCTCTTTATGAGAGGGAGTGGTCCCTGGCTGTCTGAAAGAGGCAGTGGTGAGACCACTTCTGAAAAAACCTTCCTTGGACCCAGAAAATTTCAACAGCTACAGACCGGTAGCGAATGTTCCATTCCTGGGCAAGATCTTGGAACGAGTGGTTGCTGGCCAGCTCCAGGCGCTATTGGATGAAACCGATTATCTAGATCCATTTCAATCGGGTTTTAGGCCCGGTTTTGGCACTGAGACGGCCTTGGTCACCCTGTTTGATGACCTATGTCGGGAGAGGGACAGAGGGAGTGTAACTCTGTTGATTCTCCTTGATCTCTCAGCAGCTTTTGATACCATCGACCATGGTATCCTTTTGGAGAGGCTCGCGGAGTTGCGAGTTGGAGGTACTGCTTAGCAGTGGTTCCGCTCCTACTTGGCGGGCCGTCTCCAGAAGGTAGTGCTTGGGGAACATTGTTCGACACCGTGGGCTATCCAATGTGGGGTCCCGCAGGGTTCGGTTTTGTCTCCCATGCTTTTCAACATCTACATGAAGCCGTTGGGTGCGGTCATCAGGAGTTTTGGGGTGCGTTGTCATCAGTATGCTGATGACACGCAGCTCTACTTCTCCTTTTCATCCTCTTCAGGTGAGGCTGTCGATGTGTTGAACCGTTGCCTGGCCGCGACAATGGACTGGATGAGAGCTAACAAACTGAGGCTCAATCCTGACAAGACTGAGATGCTGTTGGTGGATGGTTTCTCTGATCGGATGGTGGATATATACCCTGTCCTGGATGGGGTTACACTCCCCCTAAAGGAGCAGGTTCGTAGTCTGGGAGTCTTCTTAGACTCTTCCCTTTCACTTGAGGCTCAAGTAGCCTCGGTGGCACGGAATGCGTTCTACCAACTTCGGTTGGTAGCCCAGCTACGTCCCTATTTGAGCAAGGAGGACCTTACAGCAGTTGTACATGCTCTGGTAACCTCGCGTTTGGATTACTGCAATGCGCTCTACGTAAGGCTGCCTTTGAAGACAGTTCGGAAGCTACAGCTAGTGCAAAATGCGGTGGCCAGATTGTTAACAAGGACCAAGCGGTCCGAGCACATAACACCTGTTCTGGCTCGCCTGCACTGGCTACCAATATGCTTCCGGGCCAGATTCAAAGTGTTGGTATTAACCTATAAAGCCCTATATGGCGCGGGACCATGATACCTTACGGAATGCCTCTCCCGATACGAACCGGCCCGTACACTATGTTCTACTACGAAGGCCCTCCTCCGGGTTCTGACTCATCGAGATGCCCGGAGGGTGATGACAAGATCTAGGGCCTTCTCAGTGGTGGCCCCTGAACTCTGGAACAGTCTCCCCGAGGAGGTGTGCTTGGTGCCGACATTGTTATCCTTTCGGCGCCAAGTTAAAACCTTCCTCTTTTCCGAGGCATTTTAATTTTAATTTTAATTTAAGATAACCTAATTTTAAATCTGTTGTAATTGATTTTAGATTGTTTTATTTTTATATGTCCTTGTTGTATTCTACTGTGTATTTTATTGTATTTCTTGTGTTCACCGCCCAGAGAGCTATTGCTAGTCGGGCGGTATAAAAGTCTAATAAATAAATAAATAAATAAATAAAATTTTATTATATTTAATAAACTACCTCATATTACTTGGTGTGTGTTACTTGGGGCTTTGGCTCTGAAACCAGTTCTTTGACTATAAAGCTACTGACTACTGATTTGGGTTTGGGTGAGAGCAGAGTGTAACATTTGGCTCTTGCTCTTTGGAATCTCTATCAGTCTATTGGTGCCCTTGACTCGGGACAATTGCCCTGGGGTTAGGGGGTTGGACCAGGGTCATTTGAGAAAGACGATATAGCATATTTAGGGAAATGTTGAAAGGAGGCTGTGATGTTAGCGGCGAAGACAACCATACCTGATGACTGCATGAGAACATGTGTGCCAAAGAAAATGGCTGAAGGAGAAGAAGATGAACAAAGGATGCACAGAGACTCTGAACCCTTGCTGAAGCAAGAGGAAGCAGAAGCTCAGAGGAACTGCAAGGAAGAAAAAGAACATGTGTGAGAGTGTCCTCAGATGAAAGCCTTAGTGAATGTACCACCATATTATCCTGAATTTAGTGAGTGAAGAGAAGCATGAGAAGTGATGTAGCAAGAGCAATTAGGAGCTACAATGCAAGGTCTGAGCGAGTGATATCAATGAGATTAAATGGGAAACCTATCAACATAACCATCATCCAAGTCTATCCTCCAATGGCAAATGCAGAAAAAGAGGAATTGGAGAGATTTTACGCAGAAGTACAGGAGGAAATTGATCACACACCAAAACAAGATGTGCTGATAATCATGGGAGATTGGAATGCAAAAGTAGGGAACAGAGAACAATTAGGAATTGTGGGGAAATGCGGCCTAGGAGACAGAAATGAAGCAGGAGAAAGACTTCTTGAATTCTGTGAAGCCAATAATTTGTTTCTTGCGAACACATTTTTTGAGCAACTGAAAAGACGACTGTACACATGGACATCACCAAATGGTCAGTATAGGAATCAAATCGATTATATAATTGGTAGCAGAAGATGGAGAAGTTCCATACTTTCTGCGAAAACAAGACCAGGAGCAGACTGCGGTACAGATCATGAACTGGTCATATCAAAAATCAGAATAAAGCTAAACAAGACCAACAAAGCAATCATAATGCCAAAATACAATTTAAATAACATCCCAGAAGAATATAAAGATCAAATAAGGAACAGGTTTGAGGCTTTAAACTTAGTTGACAGAGAACCAGAAGAACTATGGAATGAAGTCAGAGATGTTATCAGGGAAGAATGCAAAAAGACAATACCTCTCGTTAAAAAGAGAGAAAGACCTCAGTGGATGACTGAAGACACTCTTAAATAGTTCAAGAGAGAAGGAAAGCAAAAGGAGATAGAAACACAGTTAGAACCCTAAATGCAACAATACAGCGATGAGTACGAAGGGACTAAGAGAACTGTTACAATAGTTACTGTATAGAAATAGAAGAGGACAACAAAAGGGGTTGAACAAGAGCCCTGTTCCAAAAGATTAGAGAAATTAAAGGGAAATTTAAACCAAGAGTAGGAATGTTGAATAATCAACAGGGAAACACACTAACTGACCGAGATGAAATAAAAGGAAGATGGAAGCAATACACTGAAGAACTCTATAAAAGAGATGCCAGGATGACAGATTAATTCACGGAGGAACCGTATGATGAACAACCAGAAATTTTAGAATGCGAGGTGAAAGCTGCTCTTAAAATACTTGGAAGAAACAAATCACCAGGAACAGATGGCATACCAATAGAGTTGCTACAAGCTACTGAGACTGAATCTGTCCAGATTTTGACAAAAATTTGTCAACAAATAATGGCCCACAGACTGGGCAATATCCCATGCAAGTAAAGTAATGCTCAATATTCTACAACAAAGGCTCTTACCATATTTGGAGCAAGAAATGCTAGATGTCCAAGGTGGATTTAGAAAGGGAAGAGGCACCAGAGATCGTATTGCAAACATACATTGGATAATGGAACGGACCAAGGAATTTCAGAAGAAAATCACCCTGTGCTTTATAGATTACAGCAAAGCCTTTGATTGTGTAGATCATGAAAAACTATGGAATGCTTTAAAAGAAATGGGGGTGCCACAGCATCTGATTGTCCTGATGCACAACATATACTCTGGACAAGAGGCTACTGTAAGGACAGAATATGGAGAAACCGATTGGTTCCCCATCGGAAAGGGTGTGAGACAGGGGTGTATTTTATCACCCTATTTATTTAATCTATATGCAGAACATATCATATGGAAAGCAGGATTGGACCAAGATGAAGGAGGTGTGAAAATTGGAGGGAGAAATACCAATAATTTAAGATATGCAGACGATACCATATTAATAGCAGAAACCAGTAATGATTTGAAATGAATGCTGATGAAAGTTAAAGAGGAAAGCACAAAAGCAGGACTACATCTGAACGTCAAGAAGACTAAAGTAATGACAACAGAAGATTTATGTAACGTCAAAGTTGACAATGAGGACATTGAACTTAAGGATTATCAATACCTCGGCACAGTCATTAACCAAAATGGAGATCATAGTCAAGAAATCAGAAGAAGGCTAGGAGTGGGTAGGGTAGCTGTGAGAGAGCTAGAAAAGGTCCTCAAATGCAAAGATGTGTCACTGAACACTAAAGTCAGGATCATTCAGATCATGGTATTCCCGATCTCTGTGTATGGATGTGAAAGTTGGACAGTGAAAAAAGTGGATAAGAGAAAAATCAACTCATTTGAAATGTGGTGCTGGAGGAGACCTTTGCAGATACCATGGACTGCAAAAAAGACAAATAATTGGGTGTTAGAACAAATTAAACCAGAACTATCACTAGAAGCTAAAATGATGAAACTGAGGTTATCATACTTTGGACACATAATGAGAAGACATGATTCATTAGAAACAATAATAATGCTGGGGAAAACAGAAGGGAGTAGAAAAAGAGGAAAGCCAAACATAAAGGAAGCCACAGACCTGAACTTACTAGATCTGAACAGGGTGGTTCAGGACAGATGCTCTTGGAGGTCGCTGATTCATAGGGTCATCATAAGTCGTAGTCGACTTGGAGGCACATAACAAAGATTATTAGGAACGGGACTGAAGATAAAACTGATAATATCATAATGACATTATACAGATCCATGGTGAGACCACCCTTGGAATGCTGTGTACAATTCTGGTTGCTCAGAAATGGATATTGTAGAAGTAGAAAAGGTTCAGAAAAAGGCAATGGAAATGATCAAGGAATTGTTGCAACTCCCCTATGAGCAAAGGTTACCACATTTGGGCCTTTTTGGTTTAGGGAAAAAAAGGCAAGGGGGGACATGATGGGGGTTCATAAAGCTACAAATGATGTAGAGGAAATGTATGGGAAGACGTTTTTACTCTCACTCTCATAATACAGTGCTAGAACTCAGGCATTCTATAAAGCTGAATGCTGAAAGAGTCAGGACAGATAAAAGAAAGTATTTCTTCACACAGCACATAGTTAAACTATGAAATGTGATTCCACAAGATGTAGTGATGCCACCAACTTGGATGGCTTTAAAAGAGGGTTAGACAAATTCATTGAGAGTAAGACTATCAGTGGCTACTAGCCATGATGGCTGTGTTCTAATTCCACAGATCCCCCTTCTTCTTTAAATGTGAATGAGAACATAAATTCATCGCATCCAGCACCCTGTTTCTCACTGTGGTCAACCAGAGGTATCTGGAACTTGGAAGTTAAATTATCATGATGACTAGCAGTCATTGACAAACTTTCTCTCCACAAATTTATCTGTTTAAGCCAATGGCTATCTTGACAAATTATGGCAGCAAGTTCCATAAATCAGTTACATGCTGTGTGAAGAAATACATCTTTATATCTGTCTTGAATTTCCTTCCAGTCAAGCGCATCGGACCAGCCTGAGTTCTGGTATTCTGAGAGAGGAAGAAAAACATCTACTTTTCTACACTACTCATAATTTTATAAACCTCTGTCATGTCACTCCTTAGTCTCCTTCTTTCTAAATTAAAAGGTAATCTTTCCTTGTATGGAAGGTGGTCCAACCCCCTGATAATTTTAGTTACCGTGTTTGCACATTTTTGAGTTCTAACATTGTCCTTTTTGGAGATGCAAGACGTAAATGTAGATAAAATACCCGTGGCTTCCCCATCATCACATACAATTTAGATTATTGTTAGGCTGGGTGAAGTGCAATATTTAATGGATAAAATTAGGCTTGTGCTAAATGTTCTCCATTTGGGGGATGGTAGGGAGGAGGAGGGAGAAAAACTGTCCTCCAGAAATCAAGAGGGGTATGGGGTGAAAAGTTCAGGGGGGTGTCCAAGGGTTTCTTTTTTTAAAAAAAGCCACTTTAAAGCTGCGTTACTCCAAAATTTCCCACCTACCATGTCCTTTGAAAATTGCTGGGTGAACATTCCCTTCTTTGCAGATGACACTGTGTGATGTTGTGTCATTGCTATGTCATTGTATAACAAAAAGAAGGCTGGCCCTACCATCACACAACATTGTGCCTAGGGAAGGGAATATTCATCTGGCAATTTCAAGCGCATAGCAGCCTAAACACTTGGCATTTTAAATGTTTTTTAAAAAGAAAAGAAAAGGAACTTTCAGACCCCTCATCTAATTGTAAGTAAATGACTCCCCCCTTCATCCACCAACAAAGGAATCAGAACTACTCCATTCAAATTTCATGGGAAACAAAACTGTTGTGAAGGTGATGATGGGGACCTGGGCCCATTTTGACAGACTTCTATTGACAAGGAATATTGACAAAGCCTGGTCCAACATTACTTTTCCCTGTTCATATCATTAAGGAGCAAATACAGAAGCAAGGGGGGGAAGGGCAGAATTTGACTTCATTATGTCAAAAGGGTCAGAGGCTAATCTAAAATGGAACTTTCAGAGCAACCTATGCTGATTCACCAGTACTCTCCACTGGACTCATGTCTTGCTTGTTCCAACATTCTAAAGCAGCCTTTCCCAACCAGTGTGCCTCCAGATGTTGTTGGACCACAACTCCCATCAGCCTCAGCCAGCATTGCCAATGGTCAGGAAAGATGGGAATTGTGGTCCAACAACATCTGGAGGCACACTGGTTGGGAAAGGCTGTTCTAAAGGCTTATGTCTTCCATTGAGGAGCCATTTTAACCCCAGCACTCTACTTCCATCTTTAAGATAAATAACATTGCAATTGGCTGACAGTGACTTTGATCAACAACAAGTTTTAGATAATAGCAACTTAGTTAAATCAGAGTTTCTCTGCATTACATTTTAAAGAGAACAGCTGTTTTTATGCTACATCGTGATATCTCATGTTAATTGTTATATGAGGTTATTTGAACATTTGGAGTTGGCATCTTGGCCAGTGGGTGGAAAGTAGGTCTAATCTTTCTGCAGTCTTGGAAAACAGAAGAGCAAAGGAGCAAACGTGACAAGTTTTTTGAACTAAGAGTTCTGAGCCTTTCAGCAATACCAGCGACTGGCCTATTTTAAGCCATTATAGGAACTGTAAAGCAAACCAAAAACAATTTTCTGTAGAGTACACTTGCTTCTTCCTTGCAGGGCAGCACAGTATTATTACATGCTGTAAGAGATAACACATTTTCTGTCTTTCAGTGCAGGAACATGCACAGATTCAGTTATTTATAGCCCATTCAAACACAGCTTGGAAATACTGCTCTACAAGAAGCAAGTTGTTAGCATTTAAAAAAAGAAAAAGATTATTCCCTTCTCAACTAATAGTTTATTTATTTATTTATTTATTTATTTATTTATTTATTTATTGAATTTCTTAGTGGCCCATCTGGCTGGCTATCCAGCCACTCTGGGCAACGTACAAAATAAGCATACAGATACAATAAACATTAAAAATCTGGACACAAAGATAATAAAATCTTTGATACTCCTCTCCATTCCTGCAATTTCTTAAGACATAATTGTAAGAGCTAGAATATTTTTAATAGCATCATTGGTGACATTTCTCATATTAAATACTTAATCAACAAAGTAAGAACTTACCAAGGGGAAAATATGGTATGTCAGCAGGGAGAAGGGGTCAAAATGATTCATTGAATTGGCTCATGATAGTAAAAGAGCAAGCATTCAAGCTACACAAAACAGTCCAAATTATCAAGAAAACAAACTGGTCTTTTATTATTATTTTAATGGATTTTATGTCTACCTTTTAGGGTATATACTCTCCTAATGTGGCTTATGGCAATGCAATGCAATGCAATGCAGCATTAAAATTCCAAACTTTTAAAAATTGTAGTAAAAATTAACATAATACTTTATAGTAGCAGTCAAATTTAGCTAGATCATGTACCAAATGCTACTGTCCATTTATTCATGAGAGATGATGAGTGGGTGGTAGTCAGCTTCTAGCCAAGGATGGTGTGGGTAGGGATGTGGGTAAGATGAATAGGAGAAGGAATAGGTGGGGGACAGCTGCGGTGGTGCAATGCTGAGAACAGGCATGGTGCATCTGATCCCACATCCTCTGTGAAAAGCCCGCGCCACTTGTCGGGACCAAGTTCGAACTGCCCGCTTGGCAAGAGCGGTGGCACAGGAGGTGGAGGAGTAGTAGCCGGAGCCTCGTTGCACTTGCAGACCCCAGCACAAGTATGGCTGTGGCGGTGGGGAGACTCTCGGTGCGGTGCATGGCTGGCGTTTTGGTGGCTGTTGGCCAGAACCGGCTGCAACCTCGTCATGTAGAGGAGCCCTTGGAGACCAGAGACCTGATGGCTTATCCCCGGAACACCATTGTGCTGCCAGATGGCCTCTTTCTCAAGGAGGAGGAGTATTGCAAAGTCATCTTGGAGACTGAAACAACAGAAGCGGAAGGGTAGCCTCGTTGAATGCACCATGGATTACAACAGGACTCTCTTCCAAGTTGTTGGAACAGAGCGGGGCAGGGGATAAGTGAGGAAGTGTGATGGAATTTGCTGTGTTCGTATATTTATTTGTTAATAATTTGTATTAAGTATGAGTGTATTTGCATTATGGCTTCATTGTGTACTTTTTATAATACTTCTTGTGTTCTTTTTTTCTTGTACACCACTTAGAGATATTTTTATATATTAAGCGGTATAGAAATAGTCTAAATAAATAAATAAAATAAAGAAACAGTGGGCGGGGGAAAGGATTCTTTCTCCTTTCTTTTCTCTTCTCCCTCCCTTCTCTATTCCCTGGCTGCATGAGGGAACTGTACGTTGAACACTTGGATCACCTCATAGTTTTGAGGCAGTGCAGTGTGTTTTGAGCCATTGTGCTGCTGTTAAGTAATTTTAGACATATCCAAACTAATCACCAGCCCCATTTCTTCTAGCAGAAATTCATACTTTGAAACATCCATTTACAAACTCATCCCTTTCCTATTTGTCTCATATAAGCCCTCACTAAGGACTTGTTCTCGCTTGATACAGATGACCCTAGGGATCTAAGTCTTCTTAAAGCGTAGAGCCCAAGCCATTTAGACTGTGTACATGCACTTGTAGTTTGTATGATGAGGCTACTGTGGATCTGCACTCACCTCTTTTTGGTCAGATGTACAACCTTCCTTGGACTATTGAGCTCAGAAGCAAGTGGTTCTTCCTGTTTCTAGGAGAAGCCAGTGTGTAAAGTACTGATTCATTGGCCCTTGTGGCAATCATGAAGCCACTTCCCCACTCCACTTCCTGCCCTGAACATGTTTCAGGTAAAAAGATAAGATTTTTAGAAAGAGGTGCCAAATAATTTTTTAACCAGATAAGTTGAATTGAACAAAACAAAACCCTAAAGTCTGCCTGACACATATTTAGAGGGGCAAAGATCAGAACAGGATTTGGAGGTGATATGTGTGTCATTAGAGGAATCAATGTATTCTTTATGGGATGGTGATCATAAAAAAATGAGTTCATAATTCAGAAGTTTCATTTTATAATAGAAAGATGATTTATATAAGAATGGACATGCTACTTACATGCTGACTTTAAGGGATTTTTTCAGCATAATGTTGGCCTGAGAATAAAGAAAGAAAGAGTTGCAATTGCCTCTGCACTTAATTTTCTTCATTAATTTAGTTGTGCTGAAGAAAAGAATATTGATAGGTCTGCAAGGTTGCTCTTCCTTTCAAGGAGAAATCAGATTGCATGTTATTTTCCAAGTTTTGGATGATTATATATGGGAGGTAGGCCTCTAAACACTGTGGCATGGGAAGAAGGAGAGAAACAGGATTTGATTAGAAAATTATTCATAATAGCTCCTGGATTATCTCCCAGACTTTCTAGAAAGAGTTGTTTGCAGTCCACTGCATGCATATTTTTGGAGACGTTGCTGTGCAGAGAAAAGGCCACATAAACTGTGAGGGACTTTGTAAAGATTTTTCAGTGTTATGATCCATTCCAGTAAGCTGTGCTTGCATGTATAAGTATTGCTGTGGTGTGTATATTTTCTGAGGCAGAGAGATTCTCCAGATGTAGTATATGGAAATAATAATCCCATATCTGATAATGGCTCTGAATTTAGGGCAGGGTACAGCCATTTCACTTCAATGCTCTCTACTGTCATGTGTTTGTTGTGATTGTAGGTTAAACAGATTCTACTGATTGTTAGACGCACCTAAGACTTCTCCGATATTAAACTGGACTCTGAACTGAGTTCTAGAGAAGATTCAGCCCCTGCTGCAGCATTCCCATTTTGGGGTCTTACTGGAGACTATGGGGGATGGCAGAAATGACTCCTCAAAATGCCATGACAGGAACTGAGGTCTGAATGCTACTGCACATGTTTACACTTGATTCTAAGAATGTTATGAGACATGAGAAATACACTCCCATTTTGTGGCTAACTTGTGTTCATGTCCCTGCTGTAGCATTCCTTAGAGTCTTCCTTTGTACTCTCCCCACAACCCTGCTTCCAGTAAGTTGCTAGAAATGATGACAGTGGTATAGAGAGTTCCAAGAACACAATCTGTTGCAGGTAATGTGGCTATTTTCATATCCATTGCTCATTGGACCAGGAGAGTGTAGGGTCCGATCCAAAATAGACTCAGGGGAGCATGCCCACTTTATCTCAGAGCTTACTGAATCTCTCTAATACATTTGTTGCTTCACAAGTCACTTGAGCTTAAGGAGCAGGTAGGGGGAAGTTGTTTGCTCTTGTTGATTTTACCTAGAATTACCAGATTAATTGCAGAGAATATTGTTCCTGGTTACATGGATGAAAATCCAGACCCGACGTCAGTATAGTGGGACATTTGATGGAGCCTACACACCCAGGCACTGGATCCACTGCCATCTTTTGCTGCCACTTTCGGCCCATCAGTAATGCAGGCGCTGCTGGTCCTGGCAATGATTCGGTTGTCAGCCAGCCAGGCTGCAACCTGAGCAGTCTAATCTGGTGACTGCAATGGCTGGGGGCTGAGTGGATGCTGGATTCTTATTGGTGAGAATCCTGATGAGCCCCATATCTTACCTCCCACAATGTTGTGGTAGGTAAAATATGGTGCCTGCCAGCCAGCCATTTGACCTCAGCAGCTGCTTGCCTCCCAGCCAATTAGAGAACTACCACTGGGTAACACCGCACACTCACAAGGAAGAGGCTGATAGACACAGCAGCACTACCAGTGAGGGGGTAAGTGGTGGTGGGTGCTGGGCTTTCCTAAATCTGGAGCCTGAGAAAATCTCATATGTATAGTCTTACTTATCCTTGTAGTACTATTAAAAAGTTCTCTTTTGTGATTTTTGAAAAAAGAAAAAGTTTTCACTGTTAAGCTCTTACAAAAGGATAGTGCTTCCTCACAAAAATCCACCTCAGAAAATAAAGCATTTCAGCAGATTATAACCACTAAATGTCTCAAATTTTTGAAGACATACATATGTCAGACATATTAAGATACAACTGGTCCTGTCTCTGTCTTGTTCAAGTTATCTTAATTTCTTAATAAATACAAATTACAAGCATGCAATTGTTCACAGCAGAGAAATCCTTTCCTTTGATGGAATCATGCAAATGTAATCCCCTGCTCCCTCATTGCAAGAACTGTTTAGTGATCCCAGTTGTTGTTGTTGTAATTTGCTTTCACCAAATTTCTTAGTTTGCTGGAGCTGGAGCCCCATTTATTTTTAACTCTGTATCTGCAATGAAATTGTCAGGGGCATGGGCACACTGGTGGGAATAAACCCCAGGCTGCACATGATCACCAATCACAGATAGGGCTGAAAGCACTAATAAGGTGAGAAAAGGCCAGCCTGAAGCTTGCTCCTTACAAGTAGCAGAATGAGTATGAACGGGATGGGATTTGTTGGTTGGTGCAAATGTTTCCTTCTAAAGGAGTAGGTTACTGTCAGGACCGCTCCTGTGGTCTCCACCCTGTCTCGATCCCACCTCAGGGTCCTGGTCGCTTAACGGTTCTCTCACTGGCCCTAGAAGAAATCTCTCAAGATCCCACTGCTATGCACCACAACCTGACACTCTTTGTCAACAATATTGCCTTGAAACTGTGCGTTAGTCTCCTCCTGGCCTATTGCTACGTTGTGTCTGGGTGCACTTGCAGGCCATAACCCCCCCTGTATCTTTGTGCCTATAAAGATTACAGCCTTGGGTTGTTTTGGATACCTGATGGTATCTCTTCACCACTGCCACCATTGATACTGTTTCCCAAACTTGGTATATGTCCTGCCCACCCTTCTGGTCTGTGAAACCTAGCCAAGGATCAGGCATTTTGGTAAACCAAGAAACATTTATTTATTTACACAGGGAATAACAAGATTACTTAAAGGTTCAGTCAACAAGCGTGTGGTTTCATAAGATGCGTTACTGTTTATATTTCTTAGTCATGGATAACCTGCCTCACTACCCGCCTAAATCCACCCAACAACCCTCTCCAAAAACCACCCTCAGAACTCCAACCACCTCACAACTGTCATCCTCCCATTTATACCCTCAGACACCCAGACGCTCAGCCAGTCATCATACAACACTTATCAACATTCCAACCCATGTACTCCCCCCTCTCACTCAGTCTACTTACCACATATACTCTAATAAACCCGCACTTACCATATTTACAATAATTACATGTACAGGGGCATCACTGTTACATGTGGCTGTAATTACCTTTTCTTCATTGATGGCCCTTAAGGGTGGCTGAATTACATAGCTTAGGGCTGAAACTATTTGGAAGTGATAGATTTGGTACTAGCAAGCTAGTCATTTATGCTAAAATGGACAGGAATCCTGTGGGCTGATGTTTAATTGTTTTCAACTGTCTATAGAGCAGGCTGTATTTTCCCGACATGACCATTTATCTGCAGTTTGAGCTTCTACTGCAGTTCTAACCAATACTGTCTGTTCTGTTCTTGAGGACAGAAGGATCAATTATATTCTGTCCTGTCCTTGTAAACAGTGGCAGTGTAAAACATGAGCTATCTGACAATATTACAGAAGTTAACATTTTGAATTCTGTGCCTAAGTTTTTAAAACTTATTGCAGGGAATGGTGGCTCTACCAAGTATTAATATGGTCTCATCAGTGCCTGGATGGGAGACCGCCTGGGAACCATATGTAAGCCACCTTGGGTTACTATCATGAGAAGAAAGGCGGGGTATAAATAAAATAAACAAACATGTTTCAGTTTTTTATGTTTCTTACAAACATTTCCCAATATAAAACCAATGTCACCTAAATAATTGATTTTGAGTTTCAGTGTTTCAAAATAAAATATCATACAGAACGAAATTACAATGTACTATTTGTAATTCAGTAATATGAGAGCATTGGTCAAGGGTCTGATTACTTTTGCAAGGCACTATGTGTGTGTGTCTGTGTGTGTATATATATTTATATATTTATAAGTATATATATATATATATATATGAACGTAATTGTGATTAACCAAACAGAGGTTTTTATTGTATTAACAAAACGTTTCAGCTTCCGCCTTCATCAGCTGCTAACATACAAATGCTGTTACCAAGGTGGCAGTTGCAAAGCATTTTAACATCGAGGGTCACAGCCTGTTGGACTTTTCCATTACAGCGATAGAGATGCCAGCAGATCCAGCAGCATTGACTAAAAGGGAGAACTTTTGGATTTACTCTCTGGACACATTGGCACCACATGGCCTGAACCTGGAGGACAGTACCACCACTACTTAGCTTCTGCAAATGAAGCGCCTCTGAGCATTCCATCCTCAAAGCTCTATAACTGCCACCTTGGTAACAGCATTTGTTTTTTTTTACAATAATTTTTATTCAAATTTTCATAAAACAAACAAAACAAAATCATAAAACATTCAAAGACAAAAAACAAAACAAAACAAAAATGATTAAACAAAAAAATAAAATGTTGACTTCCCATTTGTCGCAGATCAGTTATAGGTCTACAATATATAACAATCCTGTCTCTTAAATTATATTATAAAATCACTTTCCTCCAGTAGTTATCTTAATTAATCATCAAATCTCATAAACATTACTTTATTCTTTCCACAAAAAGTCAAAGAGAGGTTTCAATTCTTTAAGAAATATATCTATCAATTTTTCTCCAAATAAACATGTCGATTAATCCATCTCGTTAATAATAATAATAATCTTATTGTCATAACCATAGTCCAAATAAACATATCGATTAATCCATCTCATCAAAATCTGTTAGGTCCAATAATTTCAATAGCCATTATTCCATTATCCATATTAATTCCATCTTCCATCTTCAATAGTCCTGTTAAATCCAGTAATTTCAGTGTCCAATCTTCCATTATCAGTATTCCATAATAATCTTGCTGTCATAGCCATAGTCATATAATAAGAGTCTGATGGGAATTTCCTCTATCCCAAATATTTTCTTGCCATCGATTCTGAATAAGTTGCTGAAATATTGTTGTAAAGTCATATCTCTGTTCTTCTTTTTTACAAAATGCACTGGCTCATCTCTTGAGAGTTTTTCCATTGTCACATGGCTGCAGTTAATTCCATAGATTTTCTCTATATCAAGCTCCATCACGTCATTCCAGTCCAGAAAATTATCCAAGCCATTGATAACTTTATCTCTAATATCTTCATTAATTTCTTCAGAGATAACGTTAAATTCCAAACAGTAGATTTTATTTCTAATATCCATAAACTCCAGAGTTTATGGTAACAGCATTTGTATGTTAGCAGCTGATGAAGGTGGAAGCTGAAACGTTTTGTTAATACAATAAAAACCTCTGTTTGGTTAATCACAATTACGTTCATATATATTTTTAGGTGATTAACGGAATCCTTATAGGGATCCAGAGCAAGCTTGAATGAAGTTCTGTTTGTTGCTTTCAAAACTGTCTTATATATATTAGATTCCATCCTTCTAATAACAGTTTCTATTTTTTATTTAAAAGATTATAGGTTACCTTTAAAGGCAAAGGCCTCTCAAAGCAATTTACAAGATAAAATAGAATATAACAAAATACAATAAGTAAAACCAGCAATGAGCAATAAATCAACAATTTTGATATGACTAAAACCATCAATCCAACAAGTGCACCTCAAGAGAAGGCCAAACAGATGTGTCTTCAGAAATAGGAAGGCAGGTCTGGTTGTGCTGATGGTTGAAAAATCTTGTTTTTTTTGTGTACTGTATCTTTGGCATTATTTTTTTTTTATTAAACTGGATCTAAATATCTGGTCATATCTTTATCTTATTTCTGTCACCAAGTAAGTATATTGATTTATATATTGTATTTTGCATTGCTGTAAGTCGCCTAGAGTGTTTGTTAGCTCGGACAGATAGGCGACTCACAAATAAACTTTTATTATTATTTATTATATTATTATTATTTCACAGAATCTCTAGTGAAAATAATGTGAAGATTCACTTACTGTCTTTGTTCTGGAATAGAGAAATTGCTGCACAAAACCAAATCAAGAATCCTTGTGTTTTTAAAAGGGTTCTAAGTAGGGTTACCAGGTCTCGCTTTTTGGCCGAAGTCTCTGGTTTTTGGGGCCCCCCTCTGGTTCTCTGGCTAGCACCCCTTAATCTCCAGACTCTCAGCTTCAATTTTTTTAAAAAAGTAAGTTTCTAGGTGGTCTGGTTCCCGAGATATACACCAAAACGTCAAACGACCCCCCCGCACGACTGTTAAATCTGTTTTACAGATCTTTATAACAGCTCCTAGCTCTAACTACAACTCCCATCAGCCCAGTCCAGTGGCCATGCTGGCTGGGGCTGATGGGAGTTGTAGTTTTTAAAAAAGTAACTTTTCCAAGCTTTGGCTCTAACCCCGCCCTTTCAGGATTGTAGCCAATAAATGAAGCCAGGGTTGTGACTTGTTGATCCAGGCATGCCTAGGCTTAATTTCAACGTCAGAAAATGGTGGCTTTGAGATTTTGCAGTTTGCATAAGTAATATGGCTTAATGTTTTTTTTCCTCTTGTGTGCAAGAGTCAGACCCTGGGCTATGAAATATGAAAGTATTTAATCCAATACTTGCTTTCCATGTACCTGGAGTAAACCCCATTGAACTCCATTAGGACTTACTTTTGAGTAGACATGGTTAGAATTGTGCTGTAAATTAATGGGACTTTTGAGTAAACATAGCACAGACTTGTGTTTGTGTTGTAAATCTTTATCTCCCTCTCCAATCCTATTTTTAAAGCCACAGGCAGGGTTTACCTAGGTATCACAGTTCTTATTATGTAGGAAACTAATACTGAAGTTTTAAAAATATGTTCCTCAATGACCAACTGGTTTGACAAGAAACTATTATATGGGGTGTATTTGCACACCAGAGAGAGAGAGAGAGAGGGAGAGAGAGAGTGTGTGTGTGCGTGTGGAGCTTTTCCAACAACCATGTGAGGTAGGGTTGATTGGAAACCAAGGCAGCTCACAATAAAAAATAAATCCCTTTAAAAACCAATAACCATAAAACAAGTATAATCAGTTGCAAAACAGCTTAAAGTGGCATGATTCCAAATTTTGGGTTGGGTGAATGAAGTTTATTTATTTTTATTTATTTATTATTTGATTTATATCCCACCCTTCCTCCCAGTAGGAGCCCAGGGCGGCAAACAAAAGCACTAAAAACACTTTAAAAATCATAAAAACAGACTTTAAAATATATTAAAACAAAACATCTTTAAAAACATTTTTAAAAGCTTTAAAAACATTGTTTTTAAAGAAAAGGTTTAAAACCATATTAAAAAGCAATTCCAACACAGACACAGACTGGGATAAGGTCTCAACTTAAAAGGCTTGTTAAAAGAACAAGTTCCTTATCCCTTGAGTATACAGTTTTCCCTGGTTGAGTAAGCCCCATTGAATGCATTGGGACTTGCTTCTGAGTAAACAAACATATGATTGCACTATAAATATCTTTACAGGTTGTGTAAATAATGAACATATTTGATAGTCATGCTTATATCAATATTTTGTCATACTGTGTCTCAATAAGTATCCGATTTCACACTATGGTTGTACAACACTTCCTCTACATTTTAAGTATGCCTTGGGGTGATCATGGTTCTCCATTGTTTTCATCCTGAGGGGCAGATAGGCTGAGAGATGGTGAGTAGCCCATGGTCACCCACTACAGTTTATAGCTCATTTCCATTTTGAAAAATTAATTAAAACAATTTACATGCAGGCAAAATTTATTAAGTGGATTCACACAATATGTTTAAAGCACATCCAACTCACATTTAAAGCGCATGACTTCCCCTAAAGAATCCTGGGAAGTGTCATTTCCCCCTCACAGTTATAGTTCTCACCACTCTTAACAAACTGCAGTTCCCATTATTCTGTGGTGGGATTCATGTGCTTCAAATGGGTGTTGAATGTGCTTTAAATGAATGGTGTGGATCTGCCCTAGGTATGATGTGCATTCAAGAGTGAATTGAAAAGAACAATTTTAAAAGATACTTCTTACTCTTACTCATTTCTCAGACCTCTTTCTGAAGTGAAGGGACAAATCTGTAAAGATGTTTGGAGCAGCCACATTAAAAGATAAGGCCAGGGCATACCAGGCAGGGGGTTGCCAACCCTGCTTGTAGATGGATGTCTTTGCAGAGGATCCCTAGTCAAGGTTTACCAACAGCACAATCCAGACTATATCTACTCAGAAGTCAGTCCTGTTGAGTTCTATGGGGCTTAATCCCTTAGTAAGTGTGTTTAGAATTGTAGCCTTCAGGAGCATCCATCTTTACTCCCCAATGCTCCCATCTAACATCTCCACAACACTAGGCTCCTTTGTCCCTACAGTGGCCTTCTGGTGACTGGCCTGGCCTGAAGGCACTTAAACCCTTGTTGCTGAAAGCAAGTAGGCTAGATTAAATGTTCCCTACCCAGGCTCCATCTTTTAGCTAAGATTTCTATTTTAATTTCCAATCAGATATTTTTTTAGTTGTATGCTCCAAGCAACTGTGATTGATGCTTAATGTATCATGCTTAATGACATCATTCGGGCCCACCTCAACATCATTCGGGCCCACCCCATGATATCACTAGGGCCCGCCTCCATGACATCACTAGGGCCCACCCCTCAAATCTCAGGTTTTGAGATGCTTCTGACCTGGCAACCCTAGTTCTAAGTAGCAATAAGAACAGCTTAGTTTGTCTCTGACTCAGCCATTAAAGTCATTAACAATGGCAGAAAAAGCCAGAGGATAAATTCCTTTGTGTGTTTTTCACTTTCTAATAGACCTTTATTTGACATTACCCTGCTGTGATAAACGGGAAGAAGGGAGGGAAGAATCTATTTCAAGCCCTGGCTTTTAACACAACAAAGGGAGAATTTTGTTTTAATTAAATTGGACTTGATGAGCATTATTGTCAATTATGCAGGATTAGGATTCAGTAAGCCTCCTTAATTTTTTTCTTTTGACTGTTTTTATTTATTTATTTATTTTGTTATTACCATTGCTGACATCTAGGTCCCTCCAAAAGTGAAAGATTTGTATATGCAACATTTACAGTGCTGGATTGCCAAGTAGAACCCACTATTTTCCCTAAAAGGCAGAGGAGTTTAGAACATCTATTTATTGAGGGGAACACCCTTTGCCCCCTCTATATTTTCATTCTGTATTCTAGTTGCACAGTAGATTTCAGCTACCAATTCTTGCCTCTTCTTTTTTATGGACAGAGGTGAAGCTTGCTTCACGTAGCAGAATTAGGATGCTTCCTTGCTTTGCGCCACTAGTGATGGCACTGGGAAGTCTGAAAGCACAGCAAGAAGTACTGAGGCCTCTGGGGCAAGCAAATTCAGGGACAGCATCGTCGTCTAAAGACCGGGCAACTTCTTTCACTGTGTCCTTGCTGGGGAGAACATAGTTTTTAAGCCAAGAGAAAGCTTTCCCAGGCTTGTTCTTTTAAGGGCTCACATGGGAGCTATATAGTTCTTGCAAATGAGTAATGGTATAGACCTCTCCAGGTATGTCTCTTTAGGGTTCACTTGGTGATTGTATAGCCCCAATGAAAACTAATGAAAATTTCTTGTGGTGGTGGTGGTGGTAGTAGTAGCGTACACACACACAAGCCCAGAAAAAGTTTTTAATGCAAAACTAACTGAAACTGAAACTGTATAAATGGTTTTGGCTCAGTTGTGCAGTAACAATGGTGTACTGGAAGCACCCTCTGCTGGTTATAATTAGAACAAATCAATTGTGCTTCCCAAAATTGTGTAAACATTAAGGGGAAATGGAGATTCTTACAGTATATTTTGTGAAGAAGGGGAGAGTTCGGTTGGAGGCATCACTCTTTCCAGTGGTCATCTCACACTGAGCATTCTCTCCTAATTACTGATGAATGAAAATTGATAATACATTATCTTAAAGGTATGAGATGAAAGACATCTCAGTGGGGAGGTGGATACATTGTATACCACCTTGAGCTACTTGGATAAAAGGTGGGATGTAAATGTAATAAATAATCACAGTGTTCAGAGTTTCTAATGAAAGACATAAAGTAGTGATGTGATATACTGCTCACATTACCTCTTCTGCAAAGAAAGAAACCAAGAATGAAACATCAGAGAGAGATATGTTAAAAATATATATCCCTACACAGAAACACAGGAAGATGAGCTTGGTAGCTCCACCGAGAGTATCTGGATTAAAATTAATGGAGCAAGTAATAAAAGGAATGTGGTGCTTGGAGTCTACTACCGACCACCCAATCAAGGAGAAGACGAGAATGTCATTTTTGAAAAGCAAATTGCCAATGTTTCGAGGAGGCGTGATGTAGTAGTAATGGGGGACTTCAATTATCCTGATATCTATTGGGAGACAAATTCTGCCAAACACACCCCCTCCAAGAAATTTCTGACTTGTGTTGGAGATAACTTTCTCCTACAGAAAGTGGAGGAAGCAACCAGAGGATCAGCTATCCTTGACTTGATTCTAACCAATAGAGATGATTTGGTGGATGAAGTGGCAGTTACAGGAACTCTGGGGGAAAGTGACCACACCATACTTGAATTCTTGATTTTAACAGAAGCAAAAGCTGAGAGTAGCCATATGCTCACCTTGGACTTCAGGAAAGCTGACTTTAATAAACTCAGAACAATTGTAAGTACGGTTCCATGGCAAGCGAACCTTAGGAGAAAAGGAGCTCAAGATGCGTGGGATATTCTAAAAGTGCAATGGCAAGCAATTCCAATAAGGAAAAAAGGGGGGAAATAGCAGAAGAAGCCAATGTGGCTTTACAAAAAGCTTAAAGCTGACCTGAAGACGAAAAAGGATACATACAGGAAATGGAAAGAAGGCCAGGCCACAAAGGAAGAGTACAGGCAGGTATCACAGAATTGCCTGGATGGTGTCAGGAAGGCTAAAGCTGAGAATGGGCTGAGGCTAGCGAGGGATGCTAAAAGCAACAAAAAAGCTTTCTTCGGGTACATCCATAGTAAAAGACAGAGAAAAGAAACGGTGGCACAGCTACTGAATGAGGATGGCAAAATGATAACAGATGACAAAGAAAAGGCAGAAGCGCTCAATTCCTTCTTTGGCTCACTCTTTTCCCAAAAAAGGGTCTATGACCCTCCTAGGAAACATGAAGTAGAAGGGGTAGGATTGGAGCTTGAGATTGATAGACAAACGGTCAAGGAATACCTAGTCACGTTGAACGAGTTCAAATTGGCAGGGCCTGATAAACTGCATCCTAGAGTATTGAAGGAACTGGCTGAAGAACTCTCAGAACTGCTGTCTATTATCTTTGTGAAATCATGACGGACTGGTGAAGTGCTGGATGACTGGAGCTAATGTTGTCCTTATCTGCAAAAAGGGCAAAAAGGAGGAACCGGGGAACTACAGACCAGTCAGCCTAACATCAATCCCTGGAATAACTCTGGAGCAGATTATAAAGCAGTCAATCTGTAAGCACATTGAAAACAATGCAGTGATTACTAGGAGCCAACATGGATTTATGAAGAACAAATCCTGCCAAACTAATCTAATCTCATTTTTCGATCAGGTAACCTTCCTTGTAGACTGTGGGAATGCTGTGGACATAATATATCTCGACTTCAGCAAAGCTTTTGACAAAGTGCCCCATGATATTCTGATTAGCAAGCTAGCTAATTGTGGGTTGGATGGAACAACTATCCGGTGGATCCACAATTGGCTCCAGAATTGTACTCAAAGAGTGCTTATCAATGCTTTCTTCTCAAACTGGGTGGAAGTAATGAGTGGAGTACCACAGGGGTCAGTCCTGGGCCCAGTGCTCTTCAACATTTTTATTAACGGCTTGGATGAGGAGATACAGAGCATGCTTATCAAATTTGCAGATGATACAAAATTGGGGGGCAAAGCTAATACCACGGAAGACAGAAACATAATTCAAAGGGACCTTGATAGGCTGGAGCATTGGGCTGAAAACAACAGAATGAAATTCAACAGGGATAAATGCAAAGTTCTACACTTAGGAAAAAGAAACCAAATGCACAGTTATAAGATGGGGGATACTTGGTTCAGCAATATGACATGTGAGAAGGATCTTGGAATTGTTGTTGATCACAAGCTGAATATGAGCCAACAGTGCGATGTGGCTGCAAAAAAGGCAAATGCTATATTAGGCTGCATTAGCAGAAGTATAGTTTCCAAATCGCATGAAGTATTAGTTCCCTCTATTCAGCACTGGTTAGGCCTCATCTTGAGTACTGCATCCAGTTCTGGTCTCCACACTTCAAGAAGGATGCAGACAAACTGGAACAGGTTCAGAGGAGGGCAGCAAGGATGATCAAACAAGGCCCTATGAGGAGAGACTGAAAGAACTGGGCAAGTTTAGCCTGGAGAAGAGAAGACTGAGGGGAGATATGATAACACTCTTGAAGTACATGAAATGTTGTCACACAGAGGAGGGCTGGGATCTCTTCTCGATCGTCCCAGAGTACAGGACACGGAATAATGGGCTCAAGTTGCAGGAAGCCAGATTTCGACTGGACATCAGGAAAAACTTCCTAACTGTTAGAGCCATACGACAATGGAACCAATTACCTAGAGAGGTAGTGGGCTCTCCAACCCTGGAGGCATTCAAGAGGCAGCTGGACAGCCATCTGTTGGGAATGCTTTGATTTGGATTCCTACATTGAGTAGGGGGTTGGACTTGATGGCCTTATAGGCCCCTTCCAACTCTACCATTCTATGATTCTATTCTATGATTCTATGAAACTCTATTTTGGCTAAGAATACGATTTTTCCCTTCAATGAAAATATTGTATGTATTTTGTCTTTCATTCAAAACATGCAAGAAAATTGCACTGTTTCCTTGTGAATATTGACAGGGGAAGGTAATTTGGTTTTCTCTTTATAATAAGCATATTTGAGGTCATTAAACATTCCCTGCTTTCAAATAATGTGGCCTTGCTTTCAACCTCAAGTTTTTGCTTAAACTGGATTATAATAGAAGGTGTAAAGACTTCCTGATGATGGGAAAGGATGTTAACGGAAGTATTAATAGATTCAATAATGGTAGATCTAGCTAGCAACTCTTTCATCATTGCTGTTATTACAACCCATGTACAAATACTAGATCAAAGGCATATTAGAAGCAAATGCCTGTTAACATTCTTCAAAAAATATTTGGGGTTCTTTACTGGTGAGAGTTCATCCTAAGAGGGAAACTAAGATGGCAGTTTCCTCTCACAAAGCCCATATAATATTTGCTTATCCATCAAACAGCAGCTATCACATTATCCCAGCATTAAGTAGGATAGTGAACCCTTTCCTTTTTTTTTTTTGATCTGTATATGAACTGTGTTACAAAATTACTAAACATTATTATACTACACATTTACACCTACCAAAGAATTATGGCAATATTTATAAAAATTGCAAGTTTTGTAGAAGATCCTGTTCTGTGAAATATATTTGGCAACCAAAATGATCAAGGGGGTGTGCCAACTCTCCTATGAGGAAAGTTTATAACATTTGGGGCTTTTTAGTTTAGAGCAGCCTTTCCCAACCAGTGTGCCTCCAGATGTTCTTGGACCACAACTCCCATCAGCCTCAGCTAGGATTGCCAGGCACACTGGTTGGGAAAGGCTGTTTTAGAGAAAAGCCAAGTAAGAGGTGATATGATAGAAGTGTATCGAATTATACATGGCTTGGATATGGAGCCTTTCCCCCCCTCTCTCATATGAAACTAGAACTTATGAACATCCAGTGAAGCTAAATGTCTTCAGGAAAGACAAAAAAAAGTCCTTCACACAGATGACAGTGAAACTGGAATTCCCATGCAGTGATAGCCACCAACTTGGATGGCCTTAAAAGAGGATTAGACAAATACATGGAGGATAAGGCTATCAGTGGCTACTAGCTATGATGGCTATGCTCTGCCCTGTGGTTGGAGGCAGCATGCTTCTGAACCCCAGTTGCTAGACACCACAGGACAGGAGAGTGCTCTCGTGCTCAGGTCCTTCTTGCGAGCTACCCATAGGCATCTGGTTGGCCACTGTGAGAACAGGATGCTGGACTCGATGGGCCATTGGCCTGATCCAGCAGGCTCTTCTTGTGTTCATATATGCAGCTTTATCCTGTGCATCTTTACCCCGGAGTAAATACAAGTCAGAAGGAGACCTAAATATGTCATTTACGGGGTGCTTAACAACCAAACTAAGTATTCAGGCATCCTGGGAAAATTACATTTCCCAAGTCCCTAGTATTTGGTGTTCCACTATTTCAGCATCTCCTGTGTCTTGGAGGGAAGGAAAAGCAACTTATTTTATGATCTGAACCACAAACCACTTCTTGGGGAAAATGTTGCTGTACTTGGAATACAAATAAACAGTACAAATTGGACATTGCTTTTATTCTGAACTTCGTAATGACAAATTACAGTGACTAGTACTCTTTTTCCTTAGCAATACCTAAACAGAACCCACTTTTCCAGTTTTATATAGCATAGGCAGGGAAACTTCAAACATTTTATAAATCATCAACAATAGAAAGAGTGTAGGCAAGATGACTGAAGTGATGCACCCTGATGCATAGAGTATTTCAACATACCTGGATCCTAGAAGCTAAAAACCAGTGCAGGAAATTGGTGTGCAGAGCCAGCACCAGACACGACTGGGCGCTTGGGCACCAGGCTGCCCCGGGCCTGTGGCACTGTAGCCCAACCCTCCCACACGTCCCACCTACCTCTCCTGTCCCTGTGAATGACATGTGTGCTGTGTGCACGCCTAACACCAACCAAGACGGCGGCACGGAAATCAGCCCCTTAGGGAAGCCCCCACTGCCATCTTAGTTGATGGTAGTGTGGAAGGAAAATAACTTCACAAATCAAATTTTAAGAGAAGCAGTCAATTGGACAAGTTTATTGCAATAAAGAAAGCACTGATGTACATCCGGAGAGAGAGTCAGAGAGTCTCCCTCACGAATCATGGACACACAAGCTTATATAGTTGTACATGCGTCACACAGAATATTTCAGGTCTTATTCCATGTATGGCAAGCGACCTAACACATAAGGTGGAGTTTGCTATACACCTAATGTATCCTTTTCAGCTGACACGAATCATCCCAGTCATACCTGACACCGGTTTTATCCCTCAAAAGTACAAAGAAAGATTTGAAACCTTTCTTCAACCTGCAACTTCCCTTTTTCAAGAGCTAGCTGGCACAGCTTGCCACTTCCTCATTTCCTTTGTAGCTTAACAAATGTACCTTCAATATGTGAGCTTAAAAAACCTCTTAGCTTTATAGACAGATAAAAGCATATTGATGAAATCCCTCTGTGAGCAAAGGTGAGAGAGTTCAGCTTTCTTTCTCAATCGCCCCTTTGAGACTACCAGTCTCACCAAGCTGAACTCTCTCCCAGTATGTTTCAGATTTTTGTGGGAGGGCATCTCAGCGGTTCCAGATTCAGGTATTCAATTGCTTCAATACCGGATGTATGCTGTGTGGTGTGAATGAGATTGGTGTGTGTATGTATGTGAGTTGTTGCTTGTTTTAACTATACTTTAATTGTATTTTATTGTATTTTAATGCTATTTAATTATTTGTTCTGTTGAGTTTGCTATTTATTTCTATGTTTTTGTATTTTATGTTGCTGTTTTACTCTTATGTACACCGCCCAGAGAGCCTTTTGGCTTTGGGCGGTATAGAAATTAAATTAAATAAATAAATAAATAAATATTTATTCATTTGGTGGAATCCATTTTTACTCACACTCTGCATAGAGCTTCCAGAGCTTCCAGATATTGTCACATCTCATTGCCTTCTGTATTTAAGTATTTTTCCTGCTTTTCTACTCATTTCCTTTCAAGCGGCATTTTAGATATAGCAGAGAAACAATTATAAAGCAAAGCAATTCATAAGCACTAGTGAAACTGTTGACCTTAATTGTATTGATGCTTATACAGCCTTATAGAAACAGTCTCAACAAGGTGATAATAACATTAATTTAGAGCCCAATAAATCAAATACATTTCCAGTTATGTAGATACATTTAACAGAGGAAATACTCATATTTCCAAAAGCAATACCCAGATGCCTAGTGAGATCACACCAACCAAACAATATAGATCTTACTCTTAGAAGTGCAGAGGATGACCACAAAATTCAATTTTACAAAAATTTTCAAAGTTCAATTTTCCTGCAGTTTCGGAACTCCTTCCTTTTCTGGGCTACCTCCTGCTTTGCACAATGAAGACCAGAAGGATTGTTAAGATTGAAAAGTCCATCTACTGTTTCTGGTAAGGCAAGTTGTCCTGATGGTTTGAAGGGTGATGATTGGCCTCGTGGCATCTGAGATCCTGTGGGGCTTCCTTGCTATCAGGAAACTTTTGGGTGCCCACTAGCACTTGGCTTACCATGGGTCTTTCATGGGCATTATTATGGCCCTTTTCCCCTTGGTGGGGATGAGACTGAAGCCATTGAACTGTCACAGACTTTCAAACTTGATACAACATGTGCCTGCACCATCTCCAAATCACAATCAAAGATGAGTTCAAGCCTCTTTGCAGACAAGTATTTGTAGCCTGCTGTACAGACCCCCTTGGATGGAGAGCAGGTGGAGGCCCCCCAGCTGCCGGATGGGATGGGATGGTTCTCATTGCTTTCCCCAGGCATAGATGGCTTGTGTCTCAGCAAGGTGCAATAATGGAATGAATACATGAAGTGAAGGCAAAAGAAGAACCTTGGTATTTTGCAGGAGAAATTGCAGTTTGCCAGATACTGCAACACCGCCTCTGATGAAAGTGGTCGAATTCTTTGATGATACAATCTCTCCCCCCCCCTTTTTGATTTCATAGGAGAAGGAAAGCAACATTCATTATAAAGATGGTCAAAAACCCCATGTTCTTTGCAGAAATCTCAAACATAGGCAGTTAGCTAACTAATTTATATGTTAACATCCTCCAGCTCATCTAGTTAAGCATTCCCAGAAGCCCAAAACTACAGCAACAGCAGAAAATGATAAAACCAGAAGAAAAAGTCTTGCAATGGCAATCAGCTCCTTTTATCCTGACCAGCACTACAAACCCAACCAATTCCCTAATATAAGATCAGCTGAACCGAAGAAAAAGAGTATAACTAAGGGACTGTTTCACACAATCTCAATTAATTGGAATGTATTCAGGTTTGGCAATAACAATACAATTTAACAAAAAGGCATTCTACTGGATTCCTTTGCCAATATTTCACTTCCTGCAAATTAATACTCAATTTTAGAATTTCATGATTTCAATTCAAAATCCAAATCAATTCAGTTAAGCTTAGTTAAATTATATGGTAAGCTAATTATTGAATAAGATAGAAAACCTCTTTCACACAAGGCTAGTTCCCATAGGGGTATAATAACTGCTCAGCTTTTGGTGACTTCCCCTTCATTGTGACAAATTCCACAATGAATTTAGGTGTAAACTAAGATATAACTATGTCTTCCATTATTTCCTTTCTTTTGTATGAGGCCTAATTCTGTAATTTATCCAAATTCTCTATGTCAGCCACTGGCCTCTGATCAAAAACAAACATTAAACCAGGATGTTGAATGGTTTGAACTGTACTGCCACCTTTGCAGCCAGAGCATTTCCTTTTGGACCATTATGTTAACCCCTAGTGTGCTTCTCATTTTATCACCTCTATGATTTCTCGGACACTGACTTCTGCAACACTGTTTTAAGCCATGAAACCGTCCAAGTGAAACTGTAACCCCCCTTTTCATAGCAAAACAGCGTTGAAAAGACCTTCAAATTAAAGAGCTTTCCCTTTAAATACAGGCAACTAATTTATTTATTTATTTATTTATTTATTAAATTTATATACCGCCCGACTAGCAATAGCTCTCTGGGCGGTGAACATAAAACAGCATAAAAATACAATAAATAACAAAACAATACTAAAATACAAGCAACAATCCAACACAATAAACATTTTTAAAATTAAATCAGTGTAACTTAAAATGCTTCAGAGAATAGGAAGGTTTTGACCTGGCGCCGGAAGGAGAGCAGAGTCGGCGCCAGGCATACTTCCTCAGGGAGACTGTTCCATAGTTCGGGGGCCACCACTGAGAAGGCCCTAGATCTTGTCATCACCCTCCGGGCCTCCCTGTGAGTTGGAACCCGGAGGAGGGCCTTCGTAGCAGAACGTAGTGCATGGGCCGGTTCATATCGGAAGAGGCGTTCCGCAAGGTATCATGGTCCCGCACCGTATAAGGCTTTATAGGTTAATACCAACACTTTGAATCTAGCCCGGAAACATATTGGCAACCAGTGCAAGCTGGCCAGAACAGGTGTTATATGCTCGGACCGCTTGGTCCTTGTTAACAATCTGGCCGCCGCATTTTGCACTAGTTGTAGCTTCCGAACTGTCTTCAAAGGTAGCCCTACGTAAAGCGCATTACAGTAATCCAAACGTGAGGTTACCAGAGCATGTACCACTGATGTAAGGTCCTTTTTACTCAAATAGGGACGTAGCTGGGCTACCAACCGAAGTTGGTAAAACGCATTCCTAACCACCGAGGCTACTTGAGCCTCAAGTGAGAGGGAAGAGTCTAAAAAGACTCCCAGACTACGAACCCGGTCCTTTAGGGGGAGTGTAACCCCGTCCAGGACAGGGTATATATCCACCATCCGATCAGAGAACCCGTCCACCAACAGCATCTCAGTCTTGTCTGGATTGAGCTTCAGTTTGTTAACTCTCATCCAGTCCATTGTCGAGGCCAGGCAACGGTTCAGCAAATCGACAGCCTCACCTGAAGAAGATGAAAAGGAGAAGTAGAGCTGCGTGTCATCAGCATACTGATGACAACGCACTCCAAAACTCCTGATGACCTCTCCCAACGGCTTCATGTAGATATTAAAAAGCAGGGGGGACAAAACTGACCCCTGCGGGACCCCATATTGGAGAGCCCGCGGTGTCGAGCAATGTTCCCCAAGCACTACCTTCTGGAGACGACCCGCCAAGTAGGAGCGGAACCACTGCCAAGCAGTACCTCCAACTCCCAACTCCGCGAGCCTCTCCAGAAGGATACCATGGTCGATGGTATCAAAAGCCGCTGAGAGATCAAGGAGAATCAACAGAGTTACACTCCCTCTGTCTTTTTCCCGACATAGGTCATCGTACAGGGCGACCAAGGCTGTCTCAGTGCCAAAACCGGGCCTAAAACCCGATTGAAATGGATCTAGATAATCAGTTTCATCCAATAGCGCCTGGAGCTGGCCAGCAACCACCCGTTCCAAGACCTTGCCCAGGAATGGAACATTCGCCACTGGCCTGTAGCTGTTAAAATTGTCTGGGTCCAAGGAAGGCTTTTTCAGGAGTGGTCTCACCACTGCCTCTTTCAGACAGCCCGGGACCACTCCCTCTCGTAAAGAGGCATTTATCACTTCCTTGGCCCAGCTACCTGTTCCATTCCTACTAGTTTTTATCAGCCAGGAGGGGCAAGGATCCAGTACCGAAGTGGTTGCACGTACCTGTCCAAGCACCTTGTCCACGTCCTCGAGTTGAACCAACTGAAGCTCATCCAACAAAACAGGACAAGACTGTGCTCCGGACATCTCACTAGGATCTACTGCTATAACTTGAGAGTCTAGGTCCTGGCGGATACATGAGATCTTATTCTGGAAGTGATCGGCAAACTGATTACAGTGGGCCTCCGATGATTCCACCGTGTCCGGAGGGTTTGAATGGAGAAGCCCCCGGACAACTCGAAAGAGCTCCGCTGGGCGGCAAAGAGATGATTTAATAGTGGCAGCAAAATGATGTTTTTTAGCTGCCTTCACTGCTCCTACATAGAGCTTAGTCGAAGCATTAACCAGCGCATAATTGTATCCGTCGGGAGTTCGTCTCCATTTCCGCTCAAGCCTCCTCCTATCTTGCTTCATCGCTCTCAGCTACGGAGTATACCATGGAGCTGTATGAGCTCTACACAGGAGAGGGCGTGCAGGAGCGATCGTGTTTACAGCCCGGGTCATCTCCGTATTCCACAGAGCGACCAGGGCTTCAGCAGGAGCGCCAGTCCTATCAGCCGGAAAATCCCCCAGAGCCCTTTGAAAACCTTCAGGATCCATTAGTCTCTGGGGGCGGACCATTTTAATAAGTCCCCCACCCTTGCAGAGGGAAGAGGTTACTGAAAGTCTAAACTTCAGCAAGCAGTGGTCTGTCCATGACAAAGGGAGTGTTGTAAAACTCCCCACATCCAGATCACTTTCCCCATGCTCAGTAGCAAAAACAAGGTCTAGAGTGTGCCCCGATACATGTGTTGGACCACTAACATATTGAGACAGCCCCATGGCTGTCATGGAAGCCATGAAGTCCTGAGCCGCGCCAGACAAAGTGGTCTCGGCATGAATGTTGAAATCCCCCAGTACTATTAGTCTGGGGGACCTCAACAATATATCCGAGACCACTTCCGCCAGCTCAGTTAGGGAAGCCATTGGGCAGCAAGGTGGGCGGTACACCAAAAGGATTCCCAGCCTGTCCCTCTGGCCCAACACAAGGTGCAAACACTCCAGGCCAGTAACTGAATGAACATGGTGCTTGGTGAGTGAGATGGAACTCTTATAGACGACAGCAACCCCACCTCCCCGACCCTCAGATCTACCATGATGCTGAACCAAGTACCCCGGTGGGCAGAGCTGAGAGAGACCAACTCCTCCCTGCTCACCCACCCAGGTCTCGGTTATACATGCCAGATCGGCTGCCTCATCCACAATCAAATCGTGGACGAGGGAGGTTTTATTATATACCGATCTGGCATTTAATAACAGCAACTGGAGATCTGAGAGTTGGCTGATAGGACTACCAACGACCTTGCGGGTGTGGGAAGGACAGGAACAAGGCACAGCCACAACATGTCTGGACCGCGTTCCCCTTACCTGGCACGTCCTTCTCACAGCGCCATACCTTCCTTTGCCCGTCACTACAGCAATTGGGGCCCCCTCAAGTCTCCCCGCCTGATGGATAAAACTCTCTCCGAAGCACATAATACAACTAAAATATACAACAATTAAATGTATAAACACACACACACACACACACACACACACACACACACACACACACACACACACACACACACACACACACACACACACACACACACACACACACACACACACACAAACGAAAAGAAAGGAGCAGCACAGCAGCAGCAGCCTCTCCTTCCCTTGGGGCGATGCTTTCTTTCTCCTGCAGGCCCTGGGTCTCCCAGGCCACCTCAGCCAGCCGGCTTATGTATCCCTCCAAAGAGGGACAGGTGGTAAGAATCAGTCCTGGCTGGCTGGGTACCTGGGGCCTGGTTCTGCCAGGCAGAAGTCCCTCAGGGAAGGGTGGTGGAGATGGTGGTCCCACAGCAGCAGCAGCAGCAGCAGCAGCAGCAGCAGCAGCAGCAGCAGCCGCCGCCGCCGCCGCCGCCGCCGCCGCCGCCGATCTACGGCAGGGTTGGGAGCTGACACTGAATGGAGTGCTATCCTCCCACCCTAAGGAGGGGCCCTTCAGGGGCCTCTCTGGGCCATAGGGGCACTCAGCTATGGCGTGTCCTGGCCTCCCTCTGGTGCCGGCCCCATTGGTGTGGTTCATAAGTACAGAATTTCTCTGTAAATTCTGGTACTGCTCTTTTGCATGTATTTGCATATTTGTTTATTACATTTCTTTTTGATGAATGTGGGAGGGAACAGAGTTGCATTTGGGGTAACCAAGAGTGGGACAGATCAGTAGTGCTGCTTGCAGTCCCCCTTCACCTCACACGTAAAAGTAAGAATATTTTCTTTCCTTGTGAAGTGGCGGGGGAAGGAAGGTGGGCAAAACTATCTGAATTTTGGAAGCATTCTTTGTGAAGACTTACAAAAAGTCTTTCAGGTTTAGTGAATATTTTAAAGGAATGCTTGTGAAACCCAGGTTTTAAGATGAACAGGTTGGTGTTCAGCTATCACTAGTGCTAAATTTTTGGAAGATTATGGCATCAAAATGCATGACTACGTCCTTGCTAAAATCAGTTACTGTTCTTCTATGGCATTTATATATCCATGCCTTCTTGAATTATCTGCATATATGGTATTATATATATATTTTTAATGGCTTATAATACTGTATGCACATGTTTTTGATGGACAATCAGTTGTAACAATAAAGTTTTTATTACTCAGGACAAGCATTTTTACCAGCTCTAGGACAGCTGATATATTTTTGGAAAGATAATCTTTTAAACCCACCGCATATTAGGTTTGCTAGGATCAGTTATGGTGAGTAGATTGGAAGCTGATGTTACTTGAAAGGCTGATGTCTTCCACTGTTAGATGGTTTGGTACCCTCAGCCCTAGCCTCTTTACATTAAAGGTCCAAACAACCCCCTCTCTAGGTTCTCAAATTAAATTGATCCCTTCCTTTCAGTTCAGGTTTATTTTAGATAGCCTGCTTGGGATAGGCTGCCCATGTGAAGTGAGTCATTGCACATCTAAGACAGGGGTTATGTTCACACAGGAACGGAAAGGAAAGCAAATAGATGTAAATGTCTCCTCCAGATGATGATAGGGATGGTTGTTTTTCTTTCTTTTTAAAATCCCAGTAATTTAGAATAAATTCATTTCTCCTACAAAGCATTGAGCGATCATCAAGAAATGCATTTTATATATGATGGAAGTAAACAGGTAACAGCTATTAAATAGCAGCAATTTATCAGTAAACAGCCAAAAAGCCTTTTACTTTGGATTCTGATTAGATTTGTCTCTGAAAGGTGTTTAGTGTTACAGCAGATAAGCTCCTCGGGCTATTGAATCCACTAATATGCAATGGTGTTGTTTCTAAGTAATGCCCGCAGATAATAAAATGTTTCGTATTGAACAGCCATGAAAGATAATTGGATATTCTTCTTTTCTGTCCAGGTATTGGACTGGATTGAAAACCATGGAGAGGCCTTCCTCAGTAAACACACCGGAGTGGGAAAGTCCCTTCATAGGGCACGAGCTCTTCAGAAAAGACATGATGATTTTGAAGAAGTAGCACAGGTAAGAGGATGAAAGTTCTGAGCATATTGCTTTAACTGAGGATATCACTGCACTGAGTTATATTGTTGCTTCAGGGACTCTGGAGTGCTGTGATCTCTGAGGTTTCTTTTCAAACTTGTGAAATAAACTGTGTGTGTGTATCTTGGGATGAAAATCCATAATGCCCACAGGGTGAAGGGTTACCAAAAAGAGCTGAAGGAGACCTGAAAGTACAGTGCCAAGAGAATCTACTGTAGTTTTAGATTAGTGTCCAGCCTTCCTCTTTTCTTTGTGTGTGTGTGTGCGTTTGCATGTGCTTGTGCAGGGGGACAGTGAAATCAATGGCAGCAGGGCAACTACCGTTGGTTTTCTTGAATGATGCACCCTATCAATCCTTTTCAGTCTGGCTTCTTGCCTGATTATGGATGGAAACAGCTTTTATAGCCCTGGTAGATGATTTGCATTGATTGGGGAAATACTTCCTTTTGATCTTATTGGACCTCAGAGGTATTAGAGATTGTGGCCTACACCGACCTCTTGTATAATTTGATTCATTTGATGGGGTGTCAAGGTGGTTCTCCAGTGATTTAGTTCTTTTTGTCTGTTCAATTGTAAAGGGAACCAGTTAGGAGACTAGCTGAGCCCAATGGGTGTTGGTATATGGAATTCCAAAGGGATAGTATTGTCACTAACAATATTTAATACCAATGTTGTTTAACTACTAGATGAGATCATCTAAAGCTTTGTTGTGAGGATTCATCAAAATGCCAATGACACTCTATATTTTGCTAACAGAGCATTGAGGAGCTGCCATCTCAATCCAGAACCAGTTTCTGGAGGCTGTGGCCAGGTAGATGAGAGTGAACAGATTAAATCTGAATCCTAATAAATTAGAGGTGATTCTTGGGGGCTAAGTAGGAATGATATGCCTGTGATATACGGGATAGTTGTATTCCCATTTAATCACTTTTGGCAGCTGCTTCTAAGCCCAGTCTTGGTTCCTGAGAAGCAGATGATGGCTGTAGCTAGCAGTACATTTACCAACTGTGCTTGTGTAGAGATGACCTTATGCTGGATAGAGATGACCTCATCAAGCTGATCCATGCTTTTGTAACTTCCAGGGCGGGCTACTGCAATGTACTCTATGTTGGGTTTCCTTTGACAATTACTCAGAAGCTGCAGTTGATATGTGGAGAGACATAATGATATTTGACCTGTGTTGCATCAGTTGTATTGGGTGTCTGTGGTTTTCTGGGCTCATTTGAAGATGCTGGTTCTGACTGATAAATGAACTGATATCTAAATGAATGACCATGATGCAATGGTTTCCATATGTATATGAGTCCATGGGAATCAGTCCACAAAACACTTTGAAGGAGGGGAAGAGCAGAATTCGATTTAATTCATTAGAGTGACATGGAGCTGTGCCTAGTGAGCTGCTAGCCCTTTGTCCTAGTCTCTGGAAGACATGAGCTTAGCCTCTAGTATGGTGGCTTCAGATCTCCTTGCTGTAGTGGCTTCAGATCTCCTTGCTGTAAGGCTTTACACTATGTATCTTTGAAAGTCTGCATAGCTGACGGATCAATAGCCTATGGTTCTTATTGCCGCATTCTTAAGACTAGAAGATGCCATACCATCTCCTAATTCCTTCCTGTGGCTCTTGCTTAGACATTCAGTTTTATTGTCATAATTAATTCATCTCTTCCTTGGCATTTACAGCCACAAGCATATACAAGTATGTCTCTTCTTAATTGACTCTTCCGATAACATACATATTGAATTCCTTTGGGCTTATTTTAATTACTTAAGCATCCGTAAATCCCTCCCCCTTCATCTTTCCAAGGTTCATTGGCTCTAACTGACTGCTTACTGCTATGTGGCCAGACAAAACAAAAGTGTTCTGGTCAGTAGAATGGCTAATCAAGAAATAAGGGTTCAGACTGCACTGAGTGGGGGGTAGCACACCATAATTTACCCAGTGATATTGGACCATGGTGTGCATATAAGCACTCACTCATCTTTAATTATCTACTGAATGGTGAGGAGGATTTCAGCTTTTCTCCTGCTTTCCTGGATGTCCATTAAGTAACATTTGTATGATAATATTCTCCTAATCTCTTGATAGGAGTTACAGATGGACTGCTAATCAAATGGATAAATGCACATGATATGTAGGTTACCGCTGAGCAAATGGTTGAGGGGTGGGGGAATAGCTGCATACAAGCAGAATCAGTGCAGGGTGCAGAAATGTATACTCTAGGCAGTATTGTACTAAATAATTGGAAGAATGGAATGACATCCATTTCTGGAATGTACCTTTCCTTCCCTCTCTTCCCCCTGCGATGTCCCCATAACTGCTCCAGAGGGTTGGGGGGAAACCCCAGAACAGATTTAGAGCATGTGCAGGGGGTGGAGCTGGAGCTGGTGTGAAGGTTGCGGATATCGCCCGTCATTTAGACAGTTTGGTAGACAGTGCTGGGAAGAAGTCAGTGTTCATGGTGCACGTTGGCACCAATGACATGGGGAAATGCAGCCGTGAGGTCCTGGAAGCAAAATTTAGGTTGCTAGGTAGGATGCTGAAAGCCAAGACCTCCAAGGTGGCTTTCTCTGAAATGCTACCGGTTCCACGCGCAGGACCAGCCAGACAGGCCCAGCCTTGCAGTCTCAATGCGTGGATGAGACAATGGTGTCGGGTGGAAGGGTTTGGATTTGTTAGGCACTGGGGAACATTTTGGGACAAGCCGGGCCTGTACAAAAGGGACGGGCTCCACTTGAACCAGAATGGAACCAGACTGCTGGCACTTAAAATTAAAAAGGTTGCAGAGCAGCTTTTAAACTGACTGAGGGGGGAAGCCCGACAGGAGCTGAGGAAGGTCCGGTTCGGAATAAACCTTCCCCCTGGGATAAAAACCAAAGAAATGATGAAATTTTAAAAGGGGTAGGCCTAGAAGTAGGCATTGTGAGAGCAGGGGCACAGGATATCAATTCAGAAGGGTAAAATTACCACAGGCTAAACCAAAAGTGCCAAAGACACTTGAAGAGAGACACTGCTTACAAGTGCCTGTACGCTAATGCTAGAAGCCTCCAAACCAAGATGGGACAACTGGAGTGCTTGGTCTTAGAGAAGAGCATTGATATAGTGAGCATAACGGAGACCTGGTGGAATGGAAAAAACCCAGTGGGATACGGTTATCCCTGGATATAAACTATATCAGAAGGACAGGGAAAGACGTATTGGTGGCGGTGTCACTCTATACGTGAAAGAAGGCATTGAATCCTGCAAGCTGGAAACCCCAAACGAGGCGGACTCCTCCACAGAATCGTTGTGGGTGGTGATACCATGCCCCAGGAGTGATTTAATACTGGGAACGATCTATCGTCCCCCTGATCAAAATGCTCAGGGAGACCTGGAGATGAGTTATGAAATTAAGGAAGCATACGAACTAGGAAATGTGGTAGTAATGGGTGACTTCAACTACCCAGACATAGACTGGCTGCATATGTATTCCAGTCATGACAAAGAAGCAACATTTCTAGATATTCTAAATGACTATGCCCTAGACTAGTTGGTCATGGAACCGACCAGAGGGACGGCAACCCTGGACTTAATCCTCCGGGGGGACCGGGACCTGGTGCAAGATGTAAGTGTTGTTGAACCGATTGGGAGCAGTGACCATAGTGCTATTAAATTAAACATACATGTAAATGGCCAATTGCCAAGAAAATCCAATACAGTCACATTTGACTTCAAAAGAGGAAACTTCACAAAAATGAGGGGATTGGTAAAAAGAAAGCTGAAAAACAAAGTCCAGAGGGTCACATCACTCAAAAATGCTTGGAAGTTGTTTAAAAACACTATATTAGAAGCTCAACTGGAGTGCATACCGCAGATCAGAAACGGTACCGCCAGGGCCAAGAAGATGCCAGCATGGTTAACGAGCAAAGTCAAGGAAGCTCTTAGAGGCAAAAAGTCTTCCTTCAGAAAATGGAAGTCTTGTCCGAATGAAGAAAATAAAAAGGAATACAAACTCTGGCAAAAGAAATGCAAGAAGACAATAAGGGATGCTAAGAACATAAAAAACAAGAACAAAAAATTCTATAAATACATTCAAAGCAGGAGACCATCTAGGGAGGCGATTGGACCCTTGGATGATAAGGGAGTCAAAGGTGTACTAAAGAACGATAAGGAGATTACAGAGAAGCTAAATGAATTCTTTGCATCTGTCTTCACAGTAGAAGATATAGGGCAGATCCCTGAACCTGAACATTTGCAGGAAGGGATTCTGAGGAACTGAGACAAATAGTGGTAATGAGAGAGGAAGTTCTAGGCTTAATAGACAATATAAAAATGGACAAATCACCGGGCCCGGATGGCATCCACCCAAGAATTCTCAAACAACTCAAATGTGAAATTGCTGATCTGCTAACTAAAATATGTAACTTGTCCCTCAGGTCCTCCTCCGTGCCTGAGGACTGGAAAGTGGCAAATGTAATGCCAATCTTCAAAAAGGGATCCAGGGGGGGATCCCGGAAATTACAGGCCAGTTAGCTTAACTTCTGTCCCTGGAAAACTGGTAGAAAGTATTATTAAAGCTAGATTAACTAAGCACATAGAAGAACAAGCCTTGCTGAAGCAGAGCCAGCATGGCTTCTGCAAGGGAAAGTCCTGTCTCAGTAACCTATTAGAATTCTTTGAGAGTGTCAACAAGCATATAGATAGAGGTGATCCAGTGGACATAGTGTACTTAGACTTTCAAAAAGCGTTTGACAAGGTACCTCACCAAAGACTTCTGAGGAAGCTTAGCAGTCATGGAATAAGAGGAGAGGTCCTCTTGTGGATAAGGAATTGGTTAAGAAGCAGAAAGCAGAGAGTAGGAATAAATGGACAGTTGTCCCAATGGAGGGCTGTAGAAAGTGGAGTCCCTCAAGGATCGGTATTGGGACCTGTACTTTGCAATAATCTAGAATTAGGAGTGAGCAGTGAAGTGGCCAAGTTTGCTGACGACACTAAATTGTTCAGGGTTGTTAAAACAAAAAGGGATTGCGAAGAGCTCCAAAAAGACCTCTCCAAACTGAGTGAATGGGTGGAAAAATGGCAAATGCAATTCAATATAAACAAATGTAAAATTATGCATATTGGAGAAAAAATCTTAATTTCACATATACGCTCATGGGGTCTGAACTGGCAGTGACCAACCAGGAGAGAGACCTCGGGGTTGTAGTGGACAGCACGATGAAAATGTCAACCCAGTGTGCGGCAGCTGTGAAAAAGGCAAATTCCATGCTAGGGATAATTAGGAAAGGTATTGAAAATAAAACAGCCGATATCATAATGCCGTTGTATAAATCTATGGTGCGGCCGCATTTGGAATACTGTGTACAATTCTGGTCGCCTCATCTCAAAAAGGATATTATAGAGTTGGAAAAAGTTCAGAAGAGGGCAACCAGAATGATCAAGAGGATGGAGTGACTCCCTTACGAGGAAAGGTTGCAGCATTTGGAGCTTTTTAGTTTAGAGAAAAGGCGGGTCAGAGGATACATGATAGAAATGTATAAAATTATGCATGGCACTGAGAAAGTGGATAGAGAAAAGTTCTTCTCCCTCTCTCATAATACTAGAACTCGTGGACATTCAAAGAAGCTGAATGTTGGAAGATTCAGGACAGACAAAAGGAAGTACTTCTTTACTCAGCGCATAGTTAAACTATGGAATTTGCTCCCACAAGAGTAATGGTCACCAGCTTGGATGGCTTTAAAAGAAGATTAGACAAATTCATGGAGGACAGGGCTATCAATGGCTACTAGCCGTGATGGCTGTGCTCTGCCACCCTAGTCAGAGGCAGCATGCTTCTGAAAACCAGTTGCCGGAAGCCTCAGGAGGGGAGAGTGTTCTTGCACTTGGGTCCTGCTTGCGAGCTTCCCCCAGGCACCTGGTTGGCCACTGTGAGAACAGGATGCTGGACTAGATGGGCCACTGGCCTGATTCAGCAGGCTCTTCTTATGTTCTTATGTTCCTATGAACATTCTGTGGTGCAAGAAGAAATCCTTGTACCAACAGAATGTTCGCCTTAGCGCTACATTGAATATCATGCTCTGCATGTGGCTGGTTAGTAGTCACAATCTTTGATAGGCAGAAGCAACTTCAGAGAAAGAGAGAATCAACATACTGATCCAGGTCTTCCAAGTGCCTGTGTTTATGTAGCCAAAACTGCATAACCCATAAAGAAGAGGCAGGTATACCCTTATGCAGTACAATCAACCCTTTTGGGGGGGGAACTAAGGGTGGGGGACCCAAAGACAGCCCCAAAATAACTCAGTGGCATAGAATGTAGATAGAATATAGAGTAACTGAGAGGTACAAAACCATGACAACTGGGTGGGTGGAATTGGAGGACAGAGAAAAAAATGCAGGGCAGCACAGAGCAATCGCAAAATACAGTAATAATGAAATCATAGTTAAAATAGTAACTAAAACCTGTATCAAAACTCGAAAAACACGACACAGCAGATATAGCAAAAACAATAATACTTGAGCTGATGGAGTCTTCCCTCCAGCTATGTACCAAAGCCTACATAAATAAATGTGTCTTTATAACTGATGCTTAAAAGTTGTCAACAAGGCTGACAGCCAAATTTACCCTGGGAGGGAGTTCCATAAGCAGGGCACCACCACGGAGAAGGCCCTTCTTCAAGCCATCACCCACGGGTTATAATCATTGATGGGCCCACAAATAGGGCCCACATACATATCTCTCATATATCTGAATGGAAAAAACATCTAATTGTTTAGACAGATCAGCTTCTGGTTCACATTGAAAAGCTTTTTTAAACATCCACAAGGAGAGAAGAGAGTTGTATAGACAACAATGGAGAAATTAAAAAATGGCCAATCCAAAACAGAGAAAGAAAACACAAATGGTGTAGAAAACACAAAACAGCCCAATGATGAATGAGCATGCTGAATGGATATGGGATACTTATTGATTATGGGAGAAAGTGGGGAGGAGGGTGGTGGTGGCTGGAAATCTCAACAGAAGCACTTGGCACTGCAATATTTTGTTGGGAGGCCGCATTTGCTGGGATATATTTGCAGAGCTTGGGGAAATGGTGGATGAGTGCCAGGAATTGTTTGGAAGGTCTTTTCAGAGTTATAATTACTGTCTTTCCAAGCTGAATTTAATATGGTTGGGTGATTGTCAAGTTAATCTCTCAGTATCTTTTCTTTCAGCACAATGTGGCTTCCTATGCAACTGTGCCAGTAACTCCAAACCTACTCATCTAAAACCCATTTACAAAGTAAATGCAAAGGTTTTCATTTCAGTAATTTTTGAGGAGACAATTAGAAAGATGTGCCTGCAGCATAATACAGTCCCATCAATTTCACACATTAAGCTATTAAATAATGTTGTGATTATTCAGAGCAAGGTGTAGTCTGAAGGCAATGGCAGGTGCCAAGCAGAAATAGAAGAAGATACAGATGCTGTTAAATTGCTTTATGGGAGAGCTTTATATGCTTATTTTTAAGGTGTTTCTTTAAACAAATTTTTGCAGCTAGGCTTGGTTCACTTATATGAATCAGCTCCAGCTGTTCTGTAAGCATCTTTCTGCAGTGCACCTGCTCTTTGATGGGACACTAGTCTATAGCATATTTTGTATCAGTTGATCTATTAAAGACAAGGAGCCTGATAGGTGAATAATCACACCTCAGAGCAAAGGGTTGGACTAAAATGGTTTATGTGTGTCTTCCTCTGGGGAGCTATGAATATGAATAATATGAAACTATATTACAAAATATTTGTTCACATATTAATTAATGTAGCATAAAAAACCTAGAGATTTCTGCAGTCTAGGCAGACTCCTAACAAATGATAAAACTTAAATTCGTTCACTTGCATGCATTCGTTCATATGCATGCACAGTAAATGTTTTTTGCATATGCCCAAACCCACTATACACATGCCAAAACCCATCTTTACTATGCACACACATTTCAGTTTTCTAAGTTTTTGAATCAGGCAACATCTTAGTCATCCCCTGAGTAAGATATTTCATTCTGCCCACCCTTAATTACACTATTTCCTTCTAGGTGGTCTCATTATCCCTACAAACATAATACAAATCCCAGTCTTCTTTTTTTAGGGATACTTAATAAAAGTTTATTTTAATACAGAATTTTAGATGCTTCTGTCCAAACTTCACCACATCATCGGTATCACCATCATCACTGAGTTCTTTCATTCTTGTTTTATGAATGGTGGGCATTCATGCAGGCTTGACTGCTCTGAATTAGGAAACCCACATGCAGGGTAGAGATTCAAACTATTAATGTTTTCACCTACTGATGGAAAACTTGCTTGTAAGATTTTATAGGGTAAAATGGTGAGGAGGCTGCAGGGGAGGGGAAAAGAACATCCTTCTGTATCTGCTGGCCTCCTGCTTTATGTTGGTAGGCACTGAATAGCCCAGCAGGGAAGCAATGGAACAGAAGAGTTTCCCTGCTGTCTTGCTCAACATCATCATCAAAGTCCGCTTATGTACCAAGCATGAGGGAACCTTCTTTCTACATAGGAGGATGCCAAGACAGAAATGTAAAATTTCAAAATTCCGTGCTCTTAAAAAAAAAAAGTTCCAAAAGAGGTGTCAACTATCCTGGACAAAAGGAGAGGGTTTCACATTCTCTCTATTCAGGCTATTAGTTCTTAATATTGTGCTCTGTTGATCCAAAATTACTGATTTGAAGCATGGCCCTTCTTCCCCCTATTGACTTCAATATCAGCTTGACCTGTGCCTTGTCTCCAGATAGATTTACACCAGAATTTTCTTACTAATTTATGGGGACTGTCTGAAATGTAACCTTGGAATGCTATGTGACACACCAGGACATATATAACAAGAAACCAGAAGACTCCCACGCTGTATCAAATATTAAAGGTTTGTGAAAATAATACCCATGGCTTTGGAAAAATGTAATAGCAGGAGCAAAGTGCAGAGGCCAGACATTTGTCACATCTAGGATTCTTTTGAAGAATTGTGTTTCGCGTTGGATGTGTTTTATTTTGTGGTTTGGGAAGGAATTTCTCTTTTATCCACTGATTGTTTAATGATAGTCCCAAGCTATCCATGTGCCTATTTTCAAAGATAAAAGTGTGGATGGCAACACAGAAATGAATATATACAGGGGCACTATTTAGGAAGGTCAGGAGGAAGCACTCCTCTCCATGAATGTTCTTCAAGAACACCTACATCTCTGGTTATTATGAGTCATATATAAACTAAGTAACCACCAATGTTTTTCAAATACGCTGCAGTTCAATAATTAGTCCAGTGAATCTTGCCATAAACTTGGTTCTTTTCAAAAACTGTAAAGGCAACCTTGAATGTAAATGGTGATTTGTGTCTCTGTTGGTCCCAAAAGGGGAAATACCAAAAGGTTAAGATTTGATTCTTAAGTATTGTGGATCCTCAGGAAGATCTCTGAATTGAATCTGATATTTTGAAGATGTCTCTCTACCCCTTCATTGCATTTGTAATGCCTCTGATATTTCCTTCTATTTTACCTCTTAAGTATACAAGTTCATTCTGACAATATGCTGTGGCTGATTTTCATTTTTAAAAACTTGGGCATGCAAACAGTTAACTTAGGGGATCAGTGTAAAATGGGAGCGACAAGGCCATGGCTCCTTCCGTGAAAAGGAAAAAACCACAGTGATCTTTTTTCAGCATGGAAAGGAGCTGCAATCTTGTTTGACTTTATGGCTGCCTCGTTACCTTTCTCAGATAAGAAGAATGCTGACATGAACAGATTTCTAGCATTTCACTGAAGCCAGCCTTCTAACAATTGGTAGTGTTTTCCCCCCAAAATTAATAGTGACATCTTAAGATATTCCTTCTAAGGAGTCCATGATTTTAAGGAGGCATGCTTCATTTCATTAAATTTCCATTCACTAGAATAGACATTTAAGTATTGGACTTAGATGATTCAAATTCTTACTCACTTTGGGTGATCTTGTCCGTTATAGCCCTTTGTCCATCATAAAGAGAACCTTAAAGGGTGGAATAAAAATGTAAGAAATTTTTACTTAAAAATATTTGCATTCTACCTTTCCATTAAAAAATATCCTTGCTAAAGCAGTTTACAAATAGAGGTGAGTGAGCTTCTAAAACCTCTCCTTGGATTAACTCATAATTTACCTAAACTCTTCTAGGAAAGAAGAGATAGAAATCAGGTTATTGTGCTGAGACAATCTGAGGGCTCATCTCAGGAACCTTTTCCCCACTACCAAAGGGAACTATAGGAACCATTAGCTCCTATTGGAACAGGAGAAAAAAACAGCAGGGGGTGAATTCGGAAGAGGGGCCCAAAAGCTAGCCTCTTATAGATAATCTGTAGGAGGCTGGCTTTAAGCCCCCACCCTTGATTTTGTCCCCCAAATGTCTGTTTCCTAACTTAATTGGTATTGGAGCCTTTGCTTCCTGTTGGGGTAGGAAAAACACTTGCGAGTCATCCCAGGGATGACAGCTAAAATCTTCATGGATAACCTGCAGGGGATGGCTTATGGGCCCCACCCTCTGAAAATTATGTTATTTTAAATGAAATTATTTGTATTTTTAATATTTTATTGAATTTTATTGTATTTCTGTCAACTATCCTTGGTTTTTATTGAAGAAAGTCAGTTTTAAAAAGTAGTAAATAAATAATGCTTCCCTTAGACTGTTTTCCTGTCCATTCCTATGGAGGCTTGAGAAACCCAATACAGAAATGAAATTGGAGGTTGGGGAAGGCCTCCCGACTCCTACTGAGGATCAGCAGGGGCCAGACTCCTGATTTTGCCCCACAATGGTCTCTTTCTGCCCAGTGCAAATGAATGAACTGGTTTGGCCAGTGCAAACTAACCTTGTCAAGGCAAAATCAGGAGGGGGGGGCTTCATCAAGGATCAGAGCCCTTCCCCGGCTCCCAATATTACACACATGGTGTTTTTACCCCAGTTCACTCCATATGCAAACTAATGGAGCAACTCAACTGGCTTTCATTGGGGATGGAGAAAAACATTGTGGGAATTCTTTCCCCAACTGATTGGCATTTAAGCACTTGGTGAACGATGCTCAGGAGTGGAAGGGTTGAGTCTTATCTGGCCTTGGGTCTTTCAAGCCCCCTATGTTTGAACCTGAGCCGACTAGATCAGCCACGCAGGGCCTCCTCTCAGTCCCACCAATGAAAACAGCTAGGTTGGTGGGGACTAGAGTGAGGGCATTTTCAGTGGCGGCCCCCACTCTGTGGAATTCGCTCCCGTTCGATCTTCGCCATGCCCCTTCCCTGGATATATTTCGCCGAGCCTTAAAAACTTGGCTCTTTGGACAGGCCTTCGGGATCTCCGGGGTGGGCTAAAATTTTTTGTGACTGTTTATAATTGTTTATTGATTGCCCTACATTGTTCTATCTGCTGCTACTTAAAATGGTTATTGTTGACTGCATTGTATTTTATGCTGTATTTATATTGCATTTTATTGAATTTCAATGTGTACGTCGCCTAGAGTGGCTTCGGCCAGATAGGTGACACAAAAATTAAATTTTACTTTTACTTTTTTTACTTTGTGCCAAATTTACTTATAGCAAGTTTTTTAAAAAAAAATAACAGAAAAAAATTCATTTAAAATAACATAATTCAACAACAGGAGCATAGCAGTTAAAATGGCATAAAATTAATTCTCTGAGAAAGCAATAAAACAGTCTCAGTTTGGCAGTTCAAAACGTCTGCTGGAAAAGGAGTAGAATTATAAAGTTGGAAGGTATATCCAAGCTCATCTAGTCTGACCCCCTACTGATGCAGGAAATGTGCTGCAGCATCCTTGAAACATCTAAGATAAATCCATCATCTTCCAGTGCAATCTGTTCTACTGTCAAACACCAAGTACTGCCTTGAAGTTCTTCCTACTGTTTTAGCCTCCCACCTATTTTTTGGTAATTTGAGCCCATTGGAGCCTAGTAGCTTCAAATTGCCCTCTGGAGCAATAGGAAACAAATAATCTACGTGACAGCCTTTCAAATATTTGAAGATGCCTATCAGATTGACTCTTAGGGCGAAATCCAACTAGTATTTGTGCTGGGCTGGGGGGGAGTTAGATGTGGTGGACCCCTGGCTGAGATGGCAAGCTCCTAGCACTGCCGGGCTCTGCTGGCAGAAGCCCTCATACTGGCTCAGCCAGGGTGCCACCAGGACCCTGCTGGCTCAACTGGGGGTCCACCAGGAACGGCCAACTTGGTGGATGGAAAACCCGCAGAAGCTGGTGGTAGCCCTGACAATGGGGCGTTCTGGGGGGTGGGGTGGGGAGGAGCCTTGGGGGGGGCTTACACAGCATCCAAGTCCCCTATGGAGCACTCCCGCGGGTCCCGATCCACAGGAAAATTCCGCTGGCAAAAGGTTTGGCATAGGAAAATAATTGCAGTGGTGCTCTATGGGGAGTGCTTACTCCTCAGTAGGGCTGTTCATGGGAACTGGCTCTTCCCTTTCAGCTCCCGCGCACAGCTCCCGATGGAGCCTGCATTCAGCTGGGCCAGCGGCTCTTGAGCAGCAAGCGGATGCTGTGAAGCTTCTGCAGATCCCCCCCTCCTGCCAGCTTCCGCTCATTTGGATTGCTCTTTTAATCACCTTTTCCTAGCTCCTTCAGGCTTTCCTCATTGGATCTGGTCTCCAGGCCCCTCGCCATCTATGTCACTCTCCTCCTGGGCATGTTCTAGTTCTTAAATACCTTTCTTAAACTGCAGCGCCCCAAACTGGATACAGTATTCCAGATGAAATCTGACAAACATCATCATGAGGTTGCAAAAGACTACCCAGAGAGGTTTAAATAAGACAAATCCTCATGGAGCAGATTTTTTCTGACAGAGTCACACATACAAAGCTATTCTTCGGTGACTGTAACATCAAGAGATGATTTATATTTACAAAACTATCTTCACTCATCAAACACCATAGATAAAAAAATTTCAATAAATAAATACTTATTATAAAGATGCTCATATTCAAATTAGATAGAACTGTTGCAATATGGTTTCTACATGCTTACACCACTGTTATTTCCCTGGCATAACAGAAGTGAATATACTAAGTCTCAGAATTGTCATAGCGCATGTTGTCCTTGTGTTATGTGCTGTTGGCATTTTCATGTCCAATACTAATCTCTTACAAAGTACTATAGGAGGTCTTAGGCACAATCTGTAGTTATGTTGGTATGACTATTTAGGACTAGAAATAAGAATAAATGGCGTGTTTGCTTTATGAAGAATATGATGTTGTTGCTGTTGTACAATGGGCAGGAGATTGGAATTTGCATTTTTGGTCCTGCAGATGGCACTGTCCCTTTAAATTCTAAAATTCTGCCCCAGTGGTCTCCTTTTAAATCTAGCCTAGCAAAGCATTGTTTGAACAATATCAGAGCAGTATTTCTTTCAGACACATCCAGCCTTTGTCTAGACCCCTTGCTATTTTTCTTGCTAGTAGAGGTTAGCAACCTGTCTGCCTCATACTTCCAGAAACCAGCTCATTTTACAATTCTACCTCTTTCTCACTTTTCCAGCATAAAATGTGAAACTAATTGCACAATGATTGGATGGATGGATATATGACAGTATTTATTCAAATTCAGCATTTATTAATTAAAATTCTTTAAAACCCTGGGCATGCAATTTATAGAGAAGAAGTGTCCCTGAACAGGAAATGCAACAAGATTTTACTAAACTTATCAGGAACTAAAAAAGAAAAGAAAAGAAAGAAATCAAATGTGACATGCTGATGTGGGCAGAGGCTTACACTTTTTAGTAGACTGTACAATTTCAAGCAAGTGCAATTTGACCTTTCCTGTTGATTTCATACATAATGTAGTTTTTTAAAAAAACACAACAACTCTGCCATAAAAATTGTCACGTATTAACTCAGTGGCAGAGCATGCTTTCCATGCAGAAGATCCTGGTTCATCCCCAGAGCCGCTGCCACTCAGTATAGACAATACTGAGCTGAATGGACCAATGGTCTGACAGTATAAGGCAGCTTCTTAGGATCTTAAAAAAGTATCCCTAAATATACAATATGAATCCAAAATTTCTGGTCCCATTTGTATGCATTTCATTTAGCAAATATGATGGCCACATAATGTCTTCATAATTAAGCACTCTTTTATTATATTTCTTTCTGATCTGAAAGATTTTTCTTCTCTCAGTCTTTATATACAAATTCTACGCTGATTAGTGCCAACAAAAACAAAAAGCACCCACTGTGATTTCCATTTTTTTTTAAGTCTAAGGTAAAATGTGTTCATAGGGAATTTTCCCCCTCCCCAACAGCCAGAAGTAGTTTTAGGAATTACATTCTGGTTGAGGAAAAAACTCTGGTATTCTTGGTTTGTTGATAAACAGGACTGTCCTGCCCAGAATGCGATTCACGAGACGGAGACGAGGATGAAATTAATTCTTGTTTTATTAGAGTAATTGAGACATCAAAGGCAGCGCACTTCATAGACCTTGCTACACTAACTCACTACTGTCCCTAACTAAGCTACCTAAGCATACTCTACAGTATGAAAGTTGACTCAGCACCCAGGTAAGGGGGTGCTGGCTTAAGTAGGGAAGGTCTTCGCCCGTAATCTCTGACTCCTTCGAGGAGCCTCCCTCTGGACGAGGCACTTCTCGGGATGTCTTGCATGGGGTGAAAGGGGGCACGTCTCTGCCGGCTCATCTGACAATACAGTCTCGATAGGTGCCGGCTTGGCTTCAGGAGGCGGGGATGCGTTTGACGTTTCAAGAGGGGAGCTCAGGGGGGGGTTGAGTTGGCGTGCGCACCAGGACATCCTCTAACGGCTCTGTTGAGGCAGCTGAAGGTGGCACAAAGTCTTCTTTGGCGGGAGAACTGTCCGTGGGAACTGGCACAGAGTCCACCATACCCCCTCCCCCATGATCCTCGAAAGTGTCTACACCCTCTGATTCTTCCCCTTGCTCTAGCTGAGGGATCTGCAATTCATCCAGCTCCCTTCCTTGGTTCCCATGAGGGAGCTGGGGCTTGACAAGGACGAGGCCTTAACTGGGCCCCCTTCTGTTACCTAATTCCTGTACACTTTGCACCCAACAGCAGTACATAGAACAACAAGGTATCATTCCTGACTTCCGGGAAGGGTGACTTAGCCTGTGCCTGCTTTTGAGACGGGCTCCTGCCTCAAAAGAAGCTTATTCAGATATATCAGTCAGATTTTTTTTTTTTTGACTGATTAAACTTCTCCCGGGTAGGGAGAAACGAAGAGATTAACCTCAAAGCCTATTTTTGTTGGGACGACCAGATCTCATTAATTTATGGGACGAGGTCCAGCCGACGAAGGTGGGACGGATTTTCAACAACAAGCTCTATCTGATAAAGCGAACGTTCATCTTATCTTCTAAGAGAGAACGCACTAACAGGCAAGCACCCTTCTTTCTATATTTTTCTTTTACTTGACTTAAATTGTTGCTGTTTAAAAGAGATTTGCCAGATTGATCGGTTTTTGACATCTCACTGGGGAGCCATAACTTCTCTCTGCTACTCACTAATTAATAGCTTATCTCTGTTTTTGTTGCAAAAAGCTGTCCTGGATTTGCATTCTAAAGATATACACAGAAGAGGGATTTCTATTCCAGATTTTTATTTTGAAGAATATTATATTGTCTGAGACTACTCTCTTTTTGGTCTATTTTATTTTGACGAATCTGTTTCCTGACGACCGCCATTAATTGTTTCGATCCTGGGAACTGCATTTTGTTTACTTAAGCATGGAGAGATAAGGCTGTCTGCTCTGTTTATACTGTGATGTCACCAAGTTTGGAGTATTAACCCAATTGTTGCTGAAATAAGAAGTGGTTTTCCTATATTTTTCTTTTAAAATGGCAATTAAGAAAGTGGCTGAGAATCTGGAAATAACTATGTTTCAGAAAATAATGGATGAGATTGAGATAACGAAACAAAACCTGCGACAGGGTTGTAAGGAGCTGAAAATTGAATTGAGTAAAATGAAGCAGGAGATTAAAGATATAGGGGTCCCTGTGAGAGAGGTGACCCTGGAAGGGGTCCCTGTGAGAGAGGAGACCCCGGAGATTGGAACAAACGTGGAACAGGAAAAAGATTTGGAGTCTATGGACTTTAGAAACAAAATCTATTGTTTGGAGACACAGGAGATTAAAGACATAGGGGTCCTTGTGAGAGAGGAGACCCTGGAGACTGGAACAGGGGTCCCTGTGAGAGAGGAGACCCTGGAGACTGGAACAGGGGTCCCTGTGAGAGAGGAGATCCCGGAGATTGGAACAAACGTGGAACAGGAACAAGATTTGGAGTCTATGGACTTTAGAAATAAAATCTATTGTTTGGAACTCAATGTTATCTCTGAAGAAATTAATGAAGATTCTAGAGATAAAGTTATCAATGGCATGGATAATCTTCTGGACTGGAATGATGTGATGGAGCCCAATATAGAGAAAATCTATGGAATTAACTGCAGCCATGTGACAATGGAAAAACTTTCAAGAGATGACCCAGTGTATTTTGAAAAAAAGAACAGAGATATGATTTTACAGCAGTATTTCAGCAACCTATTCAGAATGGATGGCAAGAAAATATTTGGGATAGAGGTAATTCCCATCAGACTCTTACTATATGACTATGGCTTTGACAGCAAGATTATTATGGAATACTGATAATGGAAGATTGGATACTGAAATTACTGGACTTAACAAGACTACTGAAGATGGAAGATGGAAAATGGAACTAATAGGGATAATAGAACAATGGCTACTGAAATTACTGAACCTAACAGATTCTGATGTGATGGATTAATTGAAATGTTTATTTTGACTATGGTTATGACAATAAGATTATCATAATTAGTAATGAGATGGATTAATCGATATGCTTATCTGGAAAAAAAAATTGATAGATATATTTCTTAAAGAATTGAAACCTCTCTTTGACTTTTTGTGGAAAGAATAAAGTAATGTTTATGAGATTTGATGATTAAGTAAGATAACTACTGGAGGAAAGTGATTTTATAATATGACTTAAGAGACAGGATTGTTATATATTATAGACTTATAACTGATTTGATCTTTGACAAATGGGAAGTCAATATTTTACTCTTTATTTTTTATTTTTGTTTTTTTTTTTTCTTTTTTTCTTTTTGTTTAACTATTTTTGATTTTGTTTTTTGTCTTTGAATGTTTTATGATTTTGTCTTGTATGTTTTATGAAAATCTGAATAAAAATTATTGAAAAAAAAAAAAAAAGAACAACAAGGTATCATTCCATGACAAACTGAATCCCATTCTTTGAGTTAACATCTGTATGCCCTTTCATCGAATGTCATAGATTGATATACGTAAGATGAGAAGAGCAGAGAGGAACACCCACCAGACATACACAATGAAACTCCATCCCCACTGCGTCCTTGTAGCTTCTGTTACCCATTACCTCTATCCCATGCTCCCCGATCATTGAAAACTAGAGACCCTCCTCAACGCTCCTTGAATCTTCAAGGATGGAAGGGGGAAGACAAATGCTCTGTTAGGGAGCTAGGGTCATCTCTGTCCAGAAGTTGGAAAGGAATTGTGGGGAGGGATCAGCTGTGCTTGGAAAGACTCAATCCTCCTTTAATACTGTGATGAGGATTGTCATCTTGGGCCGTTGCTTAGTATTAATATATTGGTCCATCTCTAGATAAAGGGAGATAGAAGTGAGAAACTACTCCAGATTAAGAAACAGCATTCACATATTGTCAAAAGTTATGTACATGCAAAAATTCCAGAGACTAATCTTAATGGTTTTTTTTAAATTCCAGAGGCTAATCTTACTGGTTTTACTTTGAGTGTTTGGATATGTGGGGCGGTATAATGGAGGAAAGATTGTGAACATGAGGATTCACAGCAATCCTGGACCAACAGAGTAGCATTCTGTTTCCAGCACTGGCCAGCCAGATCCCTCTATGAAACTCACAAGCAGACCATGAAGTGATAAGCATCACTTTTGCTTCTGTGGTTTGACTTGGCCAGCTTGGTATGGTTGTGGTTGACGGTGTGGTGACTGAGCATCATCATTTTCCTCTTCCTCTTCCTTGTTGTGGGGTAGTGGAACTTACTGCTTGTCCTCTTGCTTTTCAAGCTTCTATTCACTCACTAAATTCAGGATAATATGGTGGTACATTCACTAAGGCTTTCATCTGAGGACACTCTCACACATGTTCTTTTTCTTCCTTGCAGTTCCTCTGAGCTTCTGTTTCCTCTTGCTTCAGCAAGGGTTCAGAGTCTCTGTGCATCCTTTGTTCATCTTCTTCTCCTTCAGCCATTTTCTTTGGCACACATGTTCTCATGCAGTGATCAGGTATGGTTGTCTTCGCCGCTAACATCACAGCCTCCTTTCAACATTTCCCTAAATATGCTATATCGTCTTTCTCAAATGACCCTGGGTCCAACCCCCTAACCCCAGGGCAATTGCCCCGAGTCAAGGGCACCAATAGACTGATAGAGATTCCAAAGAGCAAGAGCCAAATGTTACACTCTGCTCTCACCCAAACCCAAATCAGTAGTCAGTAGCTTTATAGTCAAAGAACTGGTTTCAGAGCCAAAGCCCCAAGTAACACACACCAAGTAATATGAGGTAGTTTATTAAGTATAATAAAATAATAATTAAATATAATAAAAGTGCACATAAAAGAGCAGCATACAAATTCCTTTAAACCCAAATGTCCTTAAACATGGCTAGGTGTAGTCAACATCCATACAAAATACAGTGAGAGGTACACACAGCCATAACATAACAAAACTTACTTAGCCTAAGCTAAATACAACAGGAAAGTATAAGATCCGGTCCCCACTTGGCTCCTTATATCACTGGACATCACATTGGTAAGTCAAGATGGAATGTGATGGGAGAACTACCTGAAGGGTAGCCCCTCTTTTTATGGGAATTTCCCCAGCCAAAGCTAGAGGGCCAATTAACCAATCATGACACCTCTTGATGATGGAATAGCCTAAAGGTTCACCACAAGGGCAGACCTACTAATTTACAGCTACTCAGGCTACTCCTGACCTTGGTACCAGGCACTATAGATAAGATTCAGCTGCCTTCCTGTCAGAACAACAAGCTGCAGCTGGATGGTATGAGATGCCCTAATTTTCCCCAGCTCAGATCATCCCAGGAACCTATGCAAAATACTCCCCACAATTCCTTCGGGCTGAGCCATCTTACTTTGGCCAACTGTAGTTGTTCTTGCACTCTTCCCTGATATGTCTCTGACTTCAAGCCATAGTTCTTCTGGTTCTCTGTCAACTAAGTTTAAATCCTCAAATCGGTTACTTATGTGACCTTTATATTCTTCTGGGATGTTACTTGAATTGTATTTTGGTATTATGATTGCTTTATTCTTCTTCTTTAGCTTTACTCTGATTTTTGACATTACCACAGTCTGCTCCTGGCTTTGTTTCCACAGAAAGTATGGAACTTCTCCTTCTTCTGCTACCAATTATATGATCAATTTGATTCCTATATTGACCATTTGGTGATGTCCACGTGTACATTCGTTTTTTCGGTTGCTCAAAAAATGTGTTTGCAAGAAACAAATTATTGGCTTCACAGAATTCAATTAGTCTCTCTCCTGCTTCATTTCTATCTTCTAAGCCCCATTTTTCCAAAATTTCTAGTTCTTTTCTGTTCCCTGCTTTTACATACCAGTCCCCCATGATTTTCAGCACATCTTGTTCTGGTGTGTGATCAATTTCTTCCTGTACTTCTCGTAAAATCTCTCCAATTCCTCTTCTTCTGTGTTTGCCATTGGAGTGTAGACTTGGATGATAGTTGATAGGTTTCCCATTTAATCATTGATATCACTCGCTCAGACCTTGCGTTATAGCTCCTAATTGCTTTTTCTACATCACTTCTCACTATTAAAGCAACCCCATTTCTTCTTAATTTCTCATTTCCTGCATAAAATATTTTGTAGTTGCCTGATTGAAAATGTCCCATTTCTGTCCATTTTAATTCACTCACACCAAGTATTGTAATGTTGATGTGTTATGTTTCTTGCTTGACAATTTCTAACTTTCCCTGGTTCATGCTTCTCACGTTCCATGTTCCTATTGTGTGCATCGTACAACTCTGGACTCTCCTTTCGCATCTATGCGCATCAGCCTCTGGGCTTCCTTTCAGCTTTGACCAGGTTGCGTCATTAGTCACAATGCTACTTGAAGAATAGAAATATAGAAATAATAGAAAGTATAGAAATAGAAGAGGACAACAAAAAAGGTAGAACAAGAGTCCTATTCAAAAAGATTAGGGAAATTAAAGGAAAATTTAAACCAAGACTAGGGATGTTGAATAATCAACAAGGAAACACATTGACTGACCAAGATGAAATAAAAGGATGATGGAAGCAATACACTGAAGAACTCTATAAAAGAGATGTGAGGATGACAGATTCATTCACGGAGGAACCAGATGAAGAACCAGAAATTTTGGAATGTGAGGTGAAAGCTGCTCTTCAAATACTTGGAAGAAACAAATCACATGCCAATAGAGTTGCTACAAGCTACTGAGACTGAATCTGTGCAAATATTGACAAAAATCTGTCAAGAAATATGGAAAACTAAACAATGGCCCACAGACTGGAAGCATTCAATATATATCCCAATTCCAAAGGAATGGGATCCCAGCGAATGCAGTAATTATCAGACTATTGCCTTAATATCCCATGCAAGTAAAGTAATGCTCAATATTCTACAACAAAGGCTCTTACCATATATGGAGGAGAAATGCCAGACGTCCAAGCTAGAAAGGGAAAAGGTACCAGAGATCATATTGCAAACATATGTTGAGTAGTAGAACGGACCAATGAATTTCAGAAGGAAATCACCTTGTGCTTTATAGATTACAGCAAAGCCTTTGACTGTGTAGATCATGAAAAACTATGGAATGCTTTAAAAGAAAGAGGGCCTTCTCTGTAGTGGCCCCCGAACTATGGAACACCCTTCCTGACGAGGTACGCCTGGCGCCCACATTACTATCTTTTCGGCGCCAGGTGAAAACCTTCCTCTTTTCCCAGGCATTTTAGTATTTTTAGTATTGGTATTTTAAAAAAATAAAACTCAGTTTGTATGCCACACTTTTTTGTAATTATCTATTAACTTGCATTTCTTTATGGGTTTAATTATGTTTTTAACTTTTTTACTGATGTATATCTATATTGTTGATTATGATGACTAGATTTTAAATTGTATATGAAATGCTTTCTCTGTTGTACACCGCCCTGAGAGCCCAGGCTATGGGCGGCATAAAAATTTAAATAAATAAATAAATAAATAAATAAAAGAAATGGGGTTGCCACAGCATCTGATTGTCCTGATGTGCAACCTATACTCTAGACAATAGGCTACTTTAAGGACAGAATATAGAGAAACTGATTGGTTTCCAGTCGGAAGCAGTGTGAAACAGGGGTGTATTTTATCACCCTATTTGTTTAATCTGTATGCAGAACATATCATATGGAAAGCGGGATTGGACCAAGATGAAGGAAGTGTGAAAATTGGAGGGAGAAATGCCAATAATTTAAGATATGCAGACAATACCATATTACTAGCAGAAACCAGTAATGATTTGAAACGAATGCTGATGAAAGTTAAAGAGGAAAGTACAAAAGCAGGACTACAGCTGAAAGTTAAAAAGACTAAAATAATGACAACAGAAAATTTATGTAACTTTAAAGTTGACAATGAGGACATTGAACTTGTCAAGGATTATCAATACCTTGGCACAGTCATTAACCAAAATGGAGACAATAGTCAAGAAATCCAAAGAAGGCTAGGACTGGGAAGGGCAGCTATGAGAGAACTAGAAAAGGTCCTCAAATGCAAAGATGTATCACTGAACACCAAAGTCAGGATCATTCATACCATGGTATTCCCGATCTCTATGTATTGATAATACAGACTGCTTTGCAGGTACCATGGACTGCAAAAAAGACAAATAATTAAATCAGAACTGTCAAATTAACAAATTAAGCCAGAACTGTCACTAGAAGTTAAAATGATGAAACTGAGGTTATCATACTTTGGAGACATCATGAGAAGACATGATTCACTAGAAAAGACAATAATGCTGCGAGAAACAGAAGTGAGTAGGAAAAAAAGAAGACCAAACAAGAGATGGATTGATTCCATAAAGGAAGCCACAGACCTGAACTTACAAGATCTGAACAGGGTGGCTTATAACAGATGTTATTGGAGGTCGCTGATTCATAGGGTTGCCATAAGTCGTAATTTACTTGAAGGCACATAACAACAACAACAACAACTACAAAGCTGTTCTTGACAGTCTTAGCAACAAATATTGTCTTCTCAGGATTTTATAGTCTCGTGCCAACTCATTTCTGTTGATTATTCCTGGCAGTTCTTCTGGTGTCAATGGGGTGTAATACCTACACTCATCAACCCAGGGATCTGTGGTTCTTATAGCTACTGGTCCATACTTTGTTACTACAGGCAGATGCTCTGGGATGGCTCCCAACCAAGCTGCCACTCTTGCTTCTCTGGCTGTAGTACGCACATTTGTTCTCACAAATTCACGATTGTGGGCGTACCTCCATCCTGGGGCCATCTGTATCTGCCACATATAATATAGTAGTATAGTGATATCCTGTCATCCAATTACCATTTGTGATCTCAAAGACTATGTATTCTCTATCCATAGGTTCTCTTCCACTTACGGCTCGAAAAGCAGCCAGAAAGCTTTTTCTTTTAGCAAACAGCTGTGCCGTGATTAAAGTGAGTCTTCTCAAGACTTGTCGCACCTTGAGTTATAGGGATATCTATATTTGCTCTCCCTGCTTCCCAGCTCTCTGGTTAAGGTCACTCGAGTGTATTCTATAGGTTCTAACGTTCTATCAACACTTTAGACCAATATTTATAAAATTCAATTTGCTACAGCTTATCAAATTTCCTCTTCTGGGCTCTATTGCAGCTGTCCTATCTAGCTGCATGTTGGGTGCCATCTGTTACTGGCAAGACTGCCCCCTTGCCAGTGAATGCATAGGGTCGAGGGTTCTTCAGTTTTCCTTTAAGCCTAAGGCTGTATAAACTCCTTGTATGAAGCAACTGCACTTCCCTAGACTCGTGGTTCACCTCAGCAGTAAATCTAATACAGACAGACTTCATAGACTATTTCATTAATTCTTAAGCATCTTCTAAGCAAATTTAAGCATATGTAAATGATTTTAGCACATTATATGCATATTTGAAACTATTATATGGACTTACCCATTATACTCTGATCTTTGTCCGAGCACCTAGAAATCTTATGTACATTGGCTTGAACATGGAGATTCTCATTTAGTTGTGATGGTTAATTGTCACCAATAGACTTTTCCTCCATGAAACTGATGCTTGTTTGATTTGTTTATAGGAGGGAAGGGCTTTGAGGTTATGGAAAGGATTCCAAGTCTACCTTTTATAAAGGTTTGAGAGGGACTGTGCATGTGTGTGTGTGTGTGTGTGTGTAACACACACAAACAGAATATTAATTTATATAAAATCAAAAACCTCTTGGTGGAAGGGTAGCCCAAGAGCAGCTTAGAGTAAAGCCAGGGAACTAGAAATGTACATAGAGCTCCTATAACAGTGAATATAACCATCTGTACTCATCTCATTTTGTTCTGTGGCCAACAACCCTTGTTGTGTGGCCAACAACCCTTTGGGCACTCATAGAATCATAGAGTTGGAAGGGGCCTTGTAGGCCATCGAGTCCAACCCCCTGCTCACAGCAGGAAATCCACAGCTAGAGCATCTCCTGCAGATAGCTGTCCAGCCTCTGCTTGAAGACATCCAGCGAAGGGGATCCCACCACCTCCCTAGGCAGTCGGTTCCATTGCCGAACTGCCCTTACTGTCAAGAAGTTCCTTCTAATGTCCAGTCTGAATCTACTGGTAGTTTTCTCGAGCAATGCTGTTTTGAATTCTGTCCTGAAGCCCAAGTCTCACCTCTCCAGCTACTAGCAGTGTTTGTGTGCTGCTCCATTTCTGATATTCACATAGTTAAGTTGCCAATTTTTATTGGCCTTGTTTCTTTTCTTTTTTTAAATAAAACTGGCCATTCTTATTCTTGCCCTCACCCTGTTGTGCTCCCTGTGTCTTGCCCCTCTTAGTAAGCAGCAACAACACTAGGAGTCCAGAGGCCAGATGAACAATGCCACAACACCTTGGCCACCCCACCAAACACTACTGCTATTTCTTTAGGTATTTAAAAATCAGTGTGGGAAAATCTTTACAGTAATATATAGTAGGGAATGAATAAGACTTCGTTAGGTTGAAAGATGGATTAGATTATCTGTGAGACCTCCATTATCTCTCTTTCCCATCTAATTCCTCAAAGGGTCTACTTTGAATTGCTATAAAATGTTAGTTAAGATTCTCAATTTGATTACATGAACTCAAAATTGAATAAAATTGTGTTAGGTCAGGTCATGTTCTGCTCTTGTTCTGTGGCTGTCTCACAAGGAGAGAAGGGCCTAAGTACGTTTCAGTTTTCAGGAGAATTCAGCTATCTATTTGTTAACCAGGCTTGAGTAAAAACTGATATAAACATTGATAAATGATATGGTTTATCAAGAGGTTTTATCAGTTCAAAATGCAGGTAGGAAATCTCATGTTTAAATGCCTTCCTGCCCTCTAATTCACATACATCAAAAAGCTTCATGGTGAGGAAAGGTAGCAAGTCTAGAATTAGACTTGAAACTTTCTTTCTGATGTGCTACATTTACACATTTGGGGTGATATTACCTGGGACTAAGAAGCGGGGTGATAGAAATGCTTCCCTACCTGTATTCTGAAGTGATAAAATGCCATAAGGATTGTATGATATTCATTTTCTGAATCTCATCTTATGGTTCTGTCCAACAGAAAACAAGGGATTCTGTATTGTAACCCATAGCTTAATTGTCAGCACCCAGACATTTTCCAGTAAAATAGCAGCCCAAAATTGCAAACAAGAACTGCATAACTTACCTAGTTTGGGGGAAGGGAAGAAGATCCTCATTTCAGCTACCATTTGCTGGAGAGAGTACCAGAGAGCGGAGGGAGAAAGGGCAGAATTACTAAAATGTAATGTTATTTCTGCTTGAGCATAGTTTGATTTGGTGGAAAAGGGGGGTCATTGGATGTCCTACTTTTTAAACCACATTTGCTGGTGATGGTGTTTATACTAACTAAACAAAAAAAATTCATTATCAGGAACTAAGACAACCAGATTTAAATGAAGAAACCTTCTTGGAGTCTTAGGACACATTATTTGATGACTTGACGTACCTATATGATGAGCAATCATAGACAAAACTTTAATATTGTATTACATCATCTCAAGCACAATGAGTCAGTTCATGCATTCAGCTCTGAGCCGTTAAATGCTGAAGAATCATGACCTTTTTAGACCTTTTGAGGAAGAACCATCGCTCAGTGATAAAGCATCTGCTTTGCATGCAGAAGGTCTCAAGTCCAATCTCCAGATAGGGATAGGAGAAAGACTCTATGTCTGAAGCCATGGGAAGCTGCTGCAAGCCAGTGTAGACAATACAGAGTTAGATGGACCAATAGTCTGACTCAGTATAAGGCAGCTTCATTTATTCCTAAGTGTCATGTCCAGCACCTTGGAAAGTGACTGAGGTCTACATATGCAGGCCTACAGAAATCCTCCTGCTTGAGGGATCCTCGAGACCCCAGCCTACCCCATGACCCTATTCCAAGGAGAGCCCTCTGTAAGCCAGTCAGAGAAAGAAGACTTGACTTTTGACTCAGTCTGGGGCTAGGAAATTGATCTTCTCCAAGAAGGAAGCATCATCTATAGCTCTCCCACTACGCAAGCTGCTAAATGCCTCTCATGTGCCTGTGAATTCCCAATAGAGAAAACTGTAACTAGTGTGTTGTTGCAAAGCACATCTCTGCTCCTTTAGATTATTTGCAAGGTCTCACTCAAACTTAGTCGCTCCGCTGGTTTGAAATTTAGTTCTTGAGTTGTACACAAAGTAACATCTGTCTTGCCTTGGGACTCTCCCAGGTACTGAAGAACTCAACTTCTTGAGCATGCTATCTGGAACCTGTGTCTTCTGCTTAATACTTGCTAACCAGTATGAGATTATTCTTGCTGCTTCATCCAAACTCTAATTGAGTCTAACTTGGAAATCTACAGGCTCTCCACCCAG